>NC_042618.1:5573577-5940972 GCF_901001135.1 Rhinatrema bivittatum | reverse complement strand
ATATATAGATATATATATATTATATATATATATATATATATATAGATATATATATATGGAGATATCTATATATAGATATATATATATATATATATCTATATATATATATATATATATATATAGATATATATATATATATATAGGGCTGGATTTTCAAAAGGAATTGAATTTGAACAGCACCCAACGATGGCCCCAACCGTAACGGTCTGGGGAAACAAGTACGGGGGTAACTTGCTGCAGCGGCGGTTACTACCCTTAACCAAGAAGCCTGATACTTTGATGCAACTCAAACACTGCTCTCTGCTTCAATGGCAAGGCATAAAAGGGAATTGGATTCAAACAGCAACCAACGAGGGCCCTGATCTTTACGGTCTGGGAAATTGATAAACATGGGGGTAACCTGCACGGCACAGCAGATAATACCGTAACTAAGTTTGCTGGGCAGACTGGATGGATCATTTGGTCCTCTTCGGCCGTCATTTTTCTGTGTCCCCTTGTTGTTTAATATTTTTTTTTTTTTTTACAAATTCTTGGTCAATGTATTCGTTCCGTGCGTTTTAAAGTTGTTTTTTTATGTGCTTACTATTATTTTCTATTAGCAGAGTTTGGCAGAGGTAGGGTACTATACATTTGAGACTGCAAAGAAATCATTTTCTTCTTTTACATCGTATTTTCACTCATGCTATTGGGCTAGTAATTTTTTTTTCAGCCCTTAAATTTTCCAAATGCCAGAGGAGGACAAATTTATTTTTTATTTTTTTAATTTCAGTAGAACAGAACCAGCACAAAAGAGGTCTGCAATGGTTGTTTAGCCTGCAGCTGCTGGCACGAATTCACATTTTTACTAGTATCAAGTTTTCATAATGCGTAAAGCAGCACTTCAGCATAGGCAGTTAATGCCTGGGCTCTGGTGAAATACTCAAGCTCAGCTGTTGTAGTGCTGTAATATATATAACATTTGTACCAGTGTCACATCGGGGCAGTCTCAATATCTCCGTAGAAGTCTTAGGCTTCTCCAATAAACTGTATCGCACCCTGCAGCAAATCCCGTTCTCTCAGGGACTGTTGCAGCTCCCGTAATTCGAAGCTGTTGAACAGGAGATTAAATAGCGTTAAAAAAATGTTTTGGGGTTCTGTATACCAGGATTTTTTTTTGTTTGCTTCAGTAATCATCTGGTTCCTTGCTGATCCCCCATCTTTTTGAGCATCTCCTTGAAATGACAGAGCGGAAATGTCAGAGGGCAGCAGAACATGAAACAAAGATTATAGAAGAGTTATATTATTTTGAAAGAGCATTGCTTATCTACAGTATATAAGTATGTGTGCTCCTTCTTTGGTGAGAACTGTGTGTCTATTACCTGGCTGAGCAGGTGAACTCTTTTTTGGGGTTTTTTTGTATTTTTTTATTAGGGTGGTGGGGATTCTAGGATGGGAGAGAACATTCTGGTTTTGACAGGAATGGGTTGTTATGGTGCAATAAGTAGGGTGAAGAAGGGAGGTTTTCGCCACTTAAGAAAGCCATTTTTGAGTAGTATGGTTTGTATAGATAGGAGAAGAGCTTATATGCCCTTGGCACTGTGAGAATTTAAGTGTGGTTTATTGAATGTCAGGGCATTAGGAAGAAAAGCTGTTCATATTTGTGACTTTATCTAATTCCAGATTGGGTATGTTTTTTTAGGACAGAAGCATGGTTGTTTATTAATAATAGGATTTTAATTTCTCAGGTTTGTCCGCTGGGTTACAGATTTTTGGGAAACGAGGGAGAGGGGTAAGATGTATGTTTAAGGAGAGTTTGTGACTCAGATACCTGTAGCAGGGGTAGCTGGATGTGAGCGTGTGCCTTGATAGTAGATTTTCAGGAGTCTGTGTTTGCATTGCTTTTATATTGCCCTCCAGCTTTAGGTCTGTAGGGGTGGGAGAGTATTCAAGGATTCATTCTTGAAGTGAGTTTAAAATTTCCTTCTCTGTTGATTATGGGAGATTTTAATGTTCACTATGAAGAGTGCAGAAGCTCCAAAGTTGCTAATTTGAAAATTTTCTTAGAGTTTTGTGGTTTACGTAAGTCAGTTTTAGGACCAACCCATGAGCGAGGTCATACTTTAGACTTACTTATTAGCTCAGAATGATTATATGATGATAGTTTAATAATGTATATAGATACAGAAATTGTTTCATGATCTGAGCATAAGATACTGCGGTTTTATTATTTGGGTCAGTAGGAAGGTGGTAAGAGGCAAGGAGATATGAGGCAGGATGGTGGAGAAATTTAGGTTAGCATAGATGATTTTAATGAGGATGTGGTAACTTGGGCAATAGCGGCTTGGAAGCAGCCAGAGAAATAAGGAGGCAGATTCTGGTTGTTCCTTAGGTGCATTTTGTTTATAGTGGAAAAACCAAAATGAAAACAGTCAGTGCAGCTCACTGTAACTTCAGGTAACTCACAATCCTTAAACAAAACTGGTCTTGGCATATAGTGGGTCTCTGCCTGTTCTCTGGGGCCTGTTGAAGCCTTCCAGCCCCTGAGTTCTTAAACTCTGGTGAAGGGCTCCTCCCTTCACCCAGGATTCCTGTGGGTCTGTATTTTAAGAAGAACCGGGCAAGACAGCTGTGCCCACTCCTTTAAGGTAGTCTGAGGGAATTTTCTATATACTCCCTCATATACCCTCCCCCTCAGCTCAGCCTTGTCAGGATGAGCTCCTGCCTGTACAAGGGACAACTCTCTGGACAAGAAATCCACATTGGCATTTTCCTTTACTGCCCTATGTCATATTTGATAGTTAAAAGTCTGTAGTTGAAAGTCTGTATGGCCAGGAGCCACCTCATCACCATCGCATTGGAATCCTTATTTCTATTTATTCATAGGAGCAGTTGCTGGTCCGTTATGAGTGTGAACTACCATCCCAGGAGGTAGTAGCGTAAGGTCTCTGAGGCCCACTTGAGTGGTAAGGCCTCTTTCTTAACTGTTGAGTAACGCCTTTCTCGTGATATTAACTTCCAGCTAATGTATACCACCAGATGTTCTTGACCATCCTTCTCTTGGTCTAAGATGGCTCCCAAGCCTACTTCTGAGGCATCGGTCTGCACCATGAAGGGTTTAGAGAAGTCTGGGCTTATCAGGACTGGTTCAAACATATTGCCTCTTTCAGAGACCTGAAGGCCTTTTCTGCCTCAGCTGACCACTGGACCTTCTCTGGTGCTTTCTTCAATATCCTCATGAAAGGCTCTGCCTTCTCCAAGTAATTGAGGATAAAACGTCTGTAGTATCCCGTAAGGCCTAGGAATGCTGTCACTTACGCTTTTGCTTGTGGGACTGGCACCTGAGTGATCACCTCAATCTCCCTAGGGTATAGCCAAGGGACTGGACTTTTTGCCCTCCCAGGAAGCACTTCTTGGGGTTAGTCCTGCTTTTCTCAGACAGGTTAGCATGGCCTGGAGTTGACTTAGATGTGTCTTCCAATCTGGGGTGTACACCACAAAGTCATCCAGTAGGTGGCTGCGTACTTGTGATGTAGGCAGAGCAGATAGTCAACCAAGCATTGAAATGTTATGGGGGCTTCTTGGAGTCCAAAAGGGAGGATGGTGAACTGGAAAAGTCCACCTGGCATTGAGAACGCAGTCGTCTTTTTCGCTGTTGGCATCAGAGGCACCTGCCAATACTCTTTTGTATGGTCCAAGGTAGAGATGAACTGGGCTAATCCCAGACACTCAATCAGTTCATCCACTTGTGGCATTGGGTATGCATCAAGTTTTGAGACCTCATTGACCATTTTAAAGTCAATGGAGAACCTTATGCTCCCATCTGCTTTGGCACCAACACTAAGGGTGAGGACCAATCACTGTTAGATTATAAACCCAAACTGGAGCATCTCCTTTACTTCAGTCTTGTGACCTGGTTTGGCCTCTGTTGGAAACAGGATGCTGGACTTGATGGACCCTTGGTCTGACCCAGCATGGCAATTTCTTATGTTCTTATGTTCTTAATGATGCGGCACCTAGCCTCGGGAATCCAATAGCGGTTTGCACAGCTTGTGTTATCTGGGTTAGCACCTTATGCTGCTGCACCACTTGCTCTCGCAATCTCTACTGCTGATCATTTTGCAATTGCTGCCCTGTAGCAAGGACCTGGATCACTTGCTCCATCTTCCCTGCTTACTGAGCTGCCTCCAAACTACTTATCTCTCCAGGGAAAGGAGAGGGGGAACCCCACCCCACAAAAAAACCTTCTGGCCTGTCCAGCACGTACTTATTGCTTGACTACACAGGAAGGGCTAGCCCCCTTGGCCTGTTATGCAAGGCTGGCTGGGTGGAACTGGGAGGCCCTAGTTTTTTTTTACTGCTGTGGCTGTGAGCTCTTGCCTGTGCGTCCCACTTTAGGCAAGAGATCCCACTCTGCCATCATATGTAATAACTTAGGCGATAGCGGCTTGGAAGCATTCAGCGAAATATGGAGACAGATTCTGGCACTTCCTTAGGTGCAGTTTATTACAGTGGAAAAACCAAAATCAAAACTGCCAGTGCAGCTCACCTTAACTTCAGGTAACACACAGTCCTTAAACGTAACAGGTCTTGGCATACGGTAGGTCTCTGCCAGGTCTTCGGGGCCCGTTTAACCCTTGTAAGCCCTGCGTTCTTAAACTCTGATGAGGTGCTTTGCCTTTCACCCAGGAATCCCTGTTGATCTGGGTTTTAAGGAGGTCTGGGTGAGACAACTGTGGCCAGTCCTTTAACGTAGAGTGAGGGAGTTTTCTATATACTCCCTCACAGAGGAGTTAAGTAGTTATGTAATGAGGAACCCTGACAGGGATGTGGATGATTTGGTAGATCAATGGTAAGATTCAATAACTACTGTACTGGATTGTCTAGTTCTAGAAAAATGGTGCCTTGCCTGAAAGAAATCCTCACCCTGGTATACTGAAGCATTGAGAGTTTTGCTCAAGGAGGTGTGGCGGTTGGAGAGGAGATAGCAGTTTGTGCTAGATAAGAACATTCATGATTGTTGAAGGTTAAGGCTAATGCGTAAAAGAGCCTTATAATAGTAGACAAGAAAAAATATTTTTCTAATTCGATTAAGTCAACGGAATGCGCAGCAAAAGAGGTTTTAAAATAGTAAATTCATTATTACAGAGGGGGAAACTAGATGATGAAGCAGGGATGCCAGATAGTATAGTTCTCTCAAAATGTTTTGATAAGAAAATTAGACAGTTATTTGGGAATCTGCCTGTAGTGAAGGAAAATAGGGTTAATGATCAAGTGCAGTATTTTGTGAAGGAAAGTCAATTGGATGCTTTTAGGTTGGTCAGTGTAGTAGAATTATTATAGACGTGTTAGCGGAAATGCGGCCATCGGGGAATTCACAGGACCCCTGCCTGTCTTATTTGTTTAAGCATTTAAGCTATACTAATATGAAATGGATAGCAGGTAAAGTGAATATATCTACAGACTGGAAAGTTTTCAACAGAGTTGAAGACTTCGATAGTAAGGCCTATTTTGAAGAAGACAAAATCTTTTACTATATGACAATTATAGGCCAATCTCAAACCAGCCATTTTTGGGTAAGATAAATGAAAAGATTTTTTACATCAGTTAACGTCTTTTTTTTGAGCAGGTTGGTGGCTTTTCTGATATGCTGTCTGGTTTTAGGTCAGGATATCTTTAACTGATGATCTGCTGTTACAGTTAGATCACGGTCAGTCATCTTTTTTAATTCTTATAGATTTGTCTATTGCTTTTGACCTTATTGACCATTTGTTAAAGGATAGATGTGGATTAATGGGGTTGAGTGGATCAGTGTTGGATTGGCTTGCCACCTTTATAATAGGGTGTTCACAAGTAGTGCAGGTGGGACAAGAATGTTCTTATCCTGTACTGTTAATAACGGGAGTACCACAGGGGTCATGCCTTTCCCTATTATTCTTTAATCTTTACATTCTCCCTTTGGCTGAGCTATTTGTGAGGTTGAGAGTATCGGCATATGTTTATGCCGATGATATTCAAGTCTGGATTTCTATTGTTGGGACTGTAGAAGAAGCGATTGAGTCCTTGAAGATATGTTTGGAGCAAATACTGCAATAGATGGTAGTTAGTAAGTTAGTGTTGAATAAAAAGACAACAGAGTTACTAGGAAATTCAGATTTCCCACCGGGGAATATGGATGCGTTCTATAAAAAGTGGGACATGACTCACAAAGTAGTTTCAACTTTTATTGACATGCAGACTAAAATGATACAATCATTTCAATACTGCCTCGCACATCTAGGGTTTCACTCACAACATTAGTTAGTTTATTCACAGATTCGGAGTTATAGTAAGGCCACATTCCAAATGCATACTGTTCAGTACACCTCAGGTCCCTTTCAGAGGTTTCTTGAATTAGGTGAGGGTGGTAAGCATTCTCTCTCATCTCTTTACAAATTTTTACATTCCACTACTTCATACACCCTTTTGGTATCCATGGTCGAGGCTTGGGGCACAGAACTGTTCACCACTTTAGACGAAGATGATATGTTTTTATGTGTTCAGGACTTATATGGGGCATCTGAGGGAGTCAGTTAAAGAGAACTCCAATTTAAAATTTTGAATCAAATGTATTATTCTCCCCAACAAGCTTTTCGGACTGGAATTTCAGGTCATGGCAATTGCCTCAAATGTGGACACCGGGAGATGACTAAGGGCCTCATTTTCTAAAGTATCGCAGGCCTGCGATACTTTAGGGAATGAGGGGCGGGGGGCCGAAACGGGGGGCGGGCCTGCACTAGCCGGCAGCGATCGCACCATCGCGGTGCAATCACTGCCGGTTTCGCACCCAATAGCGCCACCATAGAAGGTGTAGCTATTGGCTGCGAACTCGGACGCGAAAAGGGTCTTACCTTTTTGTCGTCTACGGCGTCTTCGTGGAGTCGGCCCCGGTGACGCCCTGACTCCTCCTCTTCCGGGGCCAACTCCGCCCCCATTTTGATATCGCACGCGATAAGGGACTTTTCGCAGGCGTAACTTTGCCGACAAAGGTAGGGGGGGTTCGATAGGGCCGGGGGGGTGGGTTAGGTAGGGGAAGGGAGGGGAAGGTGGGGGGAGGGCGAGGGAACAGGCAGCGCGCGCTGGGCTTGGCGCGCGCAGGTTGCACAAATGTGCACCCCCTTGCGCGCGCCGACCCCGGATTTTTCTAAGATACGCGCGGCTACGCGTGTTTCTTATAAAATCCAGCGTACTTTTGTTCGCGCCTGGTGCGCGAACAAAAGTACGCGATCACGCAATTTTTTTAAATCTACCCCATAGTATATATTGTATATAATTTTACCATGTACACAACTGCTTTCTACTTACATGCGCTGCTCTCCAATTAGAAATTGTTAATCTATCCCTTTACTTTTCTTCAAAAAAAAGCCTTGTTATACATTCCCTGTTGTAATGTAACTTTCACTTTCAGTGTTAACTGGTTTAACTGGTTTAATGGGTTTACCCCCCTAGTTTATTGTAAACCGGTACAATAAGACCCTTGTCTTGAGCATTGGTATATTAAAAGAATGTAAATAAATAAATAAATAAATGTAAAAAAAAAAAAAAAAAAGACAACAGGGATATTGGAAGAAGGAAGCTGGTTTGAGAGGCAGAGGGATAGGCTAAATCTGATATTTTTTAGTATAAACATATGGTTCTCAGGTACTGAGGCGAGCATTTCTGCAGTTAAAAACACTGGCAATTAAAATCCTTTTTGGATTTTGTGGCATTGCATATGGTAGCGTCTTCTATGTTTATCAGTTCTTTGGATTATTGTAATATGCTATTTTTGGGAGCTCCTAAAGTGATAGTACAAGAATTACAGGTGCTACAGAATAGTGCAGCAAGGTTGTTCTATGGCAAGAGTCATTATGAGAGTGATAAGCCTCTTTTGATTGAGTTGCATTCGCTACTAGTAGCTGAACACGTACCATTTAAAGTATTGATAACAGTATTTAAATGTATGCAATGTAAGGGACCAGAAAACACACGTAAGAGGTTAAAATGATGCCACGATGAGAACTGCAGGCCTCCCAGGGTTATCGATTAGAATTTGTGAATGTGATTAAAAGTCAGCGAATTGCAAAAAGATCTTTTACCACAGTGGAATCACAGTTCTGGAATATGTTGCCGACTTCTAGTAGAGCTGAGATGAATTTATAAAAGTTTCTTAAATTAGTGAAGGTTTTTTATTTCCAGATATTCATAACCCAGTGGGACACACCATTTAAATGTATTACTGTGTAATTTATGCTTGACTGGGCAGGGCGAGTTAATAAAAGATCATTGAGAGATGGCTGGTGGTATGTGTTTATATGTTGCACATAATGTTTGTTGTAAAGGTTGTTTTTATACTGATTAGTATTTTTATTATTCATTATACCTATTGTACATATGATTACTGGAAACTGCCTTGGTGGCTTTAGCTGATTTGTACAGTATAAAAAAAAATAAAATAAATAAAGAAGGGTGTGTGTAGTAGTGATGAATGTTTGTATTTATGCATTTTAGCAAAGAGATTTAAAGATTCATTTCATGCTGCCTATAAGGACATGTAAGTACGTTTAGGGGTGCAGGGACCTGTCTGCTACAGAACACTTCCAGTTACCCTCCCACTTTACTTCATGATCCTAAGTTCAGGAAAAAGACAATGTGTTCTCCTCAGAAATAGACTTTTATTTATCAGGTATGGCAGGATTTAGCATTTAGAAGATAACAATTCCTGTCTCTAACATCCTGGCCACTAAGTAAAAGAAGGCTACGCAAAACTCATGATACTCAGAAGACTAAAACCACTACTAACACCATCTCACTTCAGAACAGTGCTCCAGGCACTAGTTTTTTCAAGCACTGACTAATACAATGCACTTTTACTAGGACTCCTGAATTCAACATTAAGACCACTTCAAATATTACAAAACACAGCAGCTAGAATACTGACCGGAAAAAGAAAAAGGGACCACATAACTGTAACCTTGGCAAAATTACACTGGCTCCATTGAATACAGGATTAAATACAAAGTATTATGAACATACATAAACTAATACATGATAAAGAAGCAGACTGGCTAAACACAGTATTTCGAGTACACTTCCCACAAAGAAACCTTCGCTCAGCAAATAAAGCACTTCTAGCAATTCCCTCAGTAAGGACAGCAAAACTATCACAAGTAAGAGAAAGGGCCTTATCATTAGCAGGCCCCATATTATGGAACACAATGCCTCCTGAGATCAGACTACAAAGCGATCTTAAAACCTTTAAGATAAACTTAAAAATATGGCTCTTTAAATAAGCCTTTTCTAAAGAGACCAGAGAATAGAGAACATACAGGAGCATGCAAAAAAACACAAGCACACAGCAATAATCTCACAACATACATGACATTACTTTATTAAAGCTCATAACAAATATAAATATTACCAATGTACAGTACCGATGGTACACCTAGACAAAACTTACACTACCCAACTTTTGTGCCCCTTTTATGATATATTGTAACCGAACCTTTTGGCATCTGTTAGAATGTACTATAGTACACATTCACTTACCTTATTTTATGTGCCTATATGTAAACCGTTGTGATGGTATATATCTTAGTGACGTTATAGAAAAGATTTTAAATAAATAAAATAAAATAAATAAGCACCAATTTACCCTAAGGAAGTTCTGTATCATGAGTGGTTTCAAACATGCCATAAACCTTAGCCTGCTTAATATGTTAATACTTATGGCTAACTTACTTACCCCTGGTCCCAACTTCAGGCGATACTCCTCTGTTCACCTCCGAAGCAGCTCTGGGTGGAGATCTGGAGAATGGAGGAGAAGGCTGGTACTGGCAGAGCTGGTGGGTGGTCTTGGAAAGAGGCTTGCTGTCAGCCCCTCACTGTCTCAAACTCCGTGTCATTCTCCGACCCTAAGCAGGGTGTCTCCTCTCTCTGGTCTGCTGGCCACACCTAATCTTCTCCCTCCTCAATAGCAGGGGTGCTGGGCTGCTTCAGGTTCACTTCCCCTGGTTTGCCCTCTCCTTCAGGTTTCCCCCTCCAGTTCCTCCTTCTGGTTCACTCCCTTCTCTTTATCTATCCCCTGACTTATACTTTCCACCTGATAAATATGCATAAGCTCATGCATAATCATGTGGTGAGTGGAGGGTCTTAGATGCATTGCAGGTATTTTCCCCCTCCCCTTTTCTTCAGGGGGTCCTGCCACGTATGCCAAGCAGTCTGCTAGAGCCTGTTTTTTCCTTCTCAGACTGCCCCCCTTCTTCCAAAGGTGGGGGTCTTTCTGACCTCTGGACTCCTTTGGCCAATCCATGACTCCTGTTTATGAGCTTAAATTGTTGCATTGTCCCTCTGTCTTGGTCTTATTTACACAGGAGCTTACAAACAGGCAGATCTTGATAGCATCCTTCAGTTTAAAGTTCTCATATGGGCAAAGTTTCTTTTCTTAGCTGTGACAGTGTTTTGGCCTGTCAGCACACTGGTCTGCACATTTCTTGGCTATTATGATTCATATTTGGTGCGTTCAGTGGTAAAACATGGGATATCTCCCTACATTTCCCCCTTCTTAAGCGGGATGAGCCAGTAATGGAGCTTATCTTGCTTAAGCCTAACTATCAGGCTACTATGCAGGTCTCTGCTGTATTACATGTATGACCACCAATGATGACATCATCAACATGAGGTAGGAATAATGCAACAATAATAATAGTCATTGTACTTATAAGGAATCATAATAGTAATAATAGAATGGGAGTGATGTGATAATGTAATAGATAGGATAACAGTGAATAAAATAGTTATAATGAGGAAAAGCAAAAAGTATAATGAAGGAAAATAAATGGGGAATAGTAACAGGAAATATATATATATATATATATATATGGATGATAAGAAATAAGGGAAAAACATAGTTTGCATGTGGCACATGCTGTAGAAATAGGAGATAGGGACACCATCTCAGACTTGAGGTAGAATGTATGTGCGTGCAACCCTCCTTTCACTAGCTGGAAAGTGAGGAAGTGTGATCACTGATTGTCCACTGCTTCATACGGTTCCAGAGATGGGGGCTGTGGGAGGTTTCGCAAGCGCATAGCTTTACGGCGAAACCTTTCCCGTGTGTGTCTCATTAGAGCCCTTACTCTTTTAAAGAGGGCGATTGAAAATAGCAGGTGGGCCACAATCACCATGGCTAGGGCAGGTAAGGCACAAGGCAGGATATAGTCAGTTTGTAAAATATCTTCATCTCTGGAATCATAGTGGTAGTCAGCAATTCCTGTTGTGTCTTAGTCTACAGACAGTTCCACAGTGTGAGAATCTTTGTAGCCTAAAAGATTTATCAGGTTTTCACCAAAGTTGATTTCATGGCTCCGAAACACACCCAGAATGTTTACCTCTGTGGGAACCGGGTCTGGTTCTTGGTAGTATAAGGACCCACCCCCTACAGTAATTATTGAGTTCTTAGGTACTGTGACTAAAGAGACATTACTAGTTAAGGGAACCTTACTGGTGACATCATGCTTGTTAGAAATAGCAAGTTCTTTCAGAGGGGGGCTAATGACCAAACGCTATTTTCAACAGCGACCTTGGTTTTGGAGAATTCATCATACTTTGTCATGGTAATCTTACATTTCTCTCGGACGTTGTCCGAGGACAAACCACACAGAACTTTCTGTAGTATCCTTTACAAAAGGCTTACTGGGACATAACCAATATATGTCCTTTGTTGGCATAGGCCTAAATTAGGAACTAAATATTGCTGTGGGTTGTTGCTCTGATAGGCTAGACGGGCAGGAGAGTGTACACTCAGGTATACGCTGTTTGTCCATGGTCATACATGAATTACTTGTTTCAATTGGTAAACATTCTCAGGTACAATGAAAGGCAAATGTAAAACATACGCAGCCTCCATGTTCTCAGTGTCCACATACAGATGTATAGCATTACCCATTTGATAAGCAATCTGGACCTGGATAGTCCTGATGTTATTTCGGATAATTTTAGCGAAAGCATCTGTAATGACATCTGGAGAGACTAAATAGGTTGGAAGTTGTCCTTTCATTAAGTTACTCCTGCTGTTGTCCAGCTCTCTAAACCAGTCATTGGTGAGCTCTTGAAAGGGCTGGATAAAAGTGTGGTCCTCGCTTAGCACAGTTTAAATAGTGGTAATATCCTCTCGGTCATGCTCAATTGCTTGAGAATGTAGGTGAACCAAAGTGACAGTGTTACTTAGTGTTTTACCTGGAGAAGTTAACCGCTTTTGTTGGTATCGTATGTGTTCAGAGATACTTTTCCTATCATCCTGCTGCACATTTTTTATGGAAACTGCATTTGCAATGGACATGGACTCCAACAGGCAGCTCTTGAGGAGAAATCCTGAGCTCTCTCCATCAATAGATGGGCCAGGAGGCTTCCCTGGTTGGGGCCAGGGCCAATTTCTCTCCATCCTTCCCCCCTCTCTTGTCCCTTTTTTTTTTTTTCCTGCTGCTCTTCTGATTTGGCTGCTGTCCAGTTGCTTCTTATCCCTTACAATAAAGAAAGACAAAAAAAAAAAAGGCTTGCTGAGCTGTGGGGCTGAAGCAGCCCAGGAGTTTGGACGTCGGATCCTCTTGGATGAGTCATTTAAAATATATATATATTTATAATGTTTCACTTCCTGCAGCAGCTGTGCAGCTGATGCCTGGCAGCGAGTGCAGAGCATGCATGGTAGCAGCTGCAGAGCACGGTGCAAAGTTGTGCACTAAGGAAGCTGCCATGGGGGAGAATGGCTAAGCTGTGCCGAGTCTGTGTGGCAGAGCGGGGAGAGCTCCAGAATGATGATAATGGCTTCTCGGGCAGGGGTGGAGGGGATGTCCAGGCAGCCTCTTCCCGGTGGGGCCCATTTTTCTGACATGTGAGCAATGGCCATCTTAGGAGAGCTCAGTGCAGCTTCTCTCAGTCCTGAAGGACAGGTGTCTGGGGGGCCTGCAGGAGAATTCATTGTGGATCTTAAAGGGGCAGTTCCCTTTTCCTCGATGAGGGAAGCCGCTGCCTTAGCCTGGGCATCAGTCTTTAGGGAATTGTTTAAATGTTTGCAGTAGGGCATTTAATATGGGAACTGAGTTCAATCCCAGGATCTGGTCCAGGTGTTCCAGCCCCTTCAGATACAGACGGCCTGAGCAGGGAAAAGGAAGAAAGATGCTTAGTAGAGGAGAGTTTTTTTGATTTAGAAGATTCAGTGGTTTTAAGAAGGTGCCAGATTCAGCCAGTGGAGAGGAACTAGAGGAAGGAGGGCTGGTACTTCTAGAGTGCTCCTTTTCCATAAAGAGGAACTGACATCTTTAGAACATAAGAGCATGCTGAACTGGGTCAGACCAAGGGTCCATCAAGCCCAGCATCCTGTTTCCAGCAGTGGCCAATCCAGGCTACAAGTACCTGGCAAGTACCCAAACATTAAGTAGATCCCACGCTATTAATGCCAGTAATAGCAGTGGCTGTTCCCTAAGTCAGCTTGATTAATAACCGTTAATGGACTTCTCCTCCAAGAACTTATCCAAACCTTTTTTAAAACCAATGACACTAACTTCCCTAACCACATCCTCTGGCAACAAATTCCAGAGTTTAATTGTGCATTGAGTGAAAAAGAATTTTCTCTGATTAGTTTTAAATGTGCTACTTGCTAACTTCTTGGAGTGCCCCCTAGTCCTTCTATTATCTTTTGGATAGAGGTCTATAAAATCACAAGACATCTTGTATTTTATAGACCTCTATCATATCCCCCCTCAGCCATCTCTTCTCCAAGCTGAACAGCCCTAACCTCTTCAGCCTTTCCTCATAGGGGAGCTGTTCCATCCCCTTTATCATTTTGGTTGCTCTTCTCTGTACCTTCTCCATTGCAATTATATCTTTTTTTAGATGCGGCGACCAGAATTGTACACAGTATTCAAGGTGCGGTCTCACCTTGGAGTGATACAGAGGCATTATGACATTTTTTATTTTATTAACCATTCCCTTCCTAATAATTCCAAACATTTTGTTTGCTTTTTTGACTGCCGCAAACACTGAACCGACGATTTTAAAGTATTATCCACTATAATGCCTAGATCTTTTTCCTGGGTGGTAGCTCCTAATATGGAACCCAACATCGTGTAACTACAGCAAGGGTTATTTTTCCCTATATGCATCACCTTGCACTTGTCCACATTAAATTTCATCTGCCATTTGGATGCCCAATTTTCCAGTCTCACAAGGTCCTCCTGCAATGTATCACAGTCCGCTTGTGATTTAACTACTCTGAATAATTTTGTATCATCTGCAAATTTGATTACCTCACTCATTGTATTCCTTTTCAGATCATTTATAAATATTTTAAAAAGCACTGGTCCAAGTACAGTCCTTGACTACACTGAATATAGTGGAGAAAATAAAGATGAGACTTCCAGTTCAGCGGAGGATCCTTTTATGATCAGTATTAGAAAACCTTCCAAATCCTTTCCATTACATCAGGCTGTGAAAGATCTTGTAGATCTGGAGTGGATGTCCTCAGAGGCAAATTGTAAAAGAACTTGCTCCCTGGCCAAATTGTATCCTTTAGTGACAAACCATGTCTTTCTATATGTTCTGTGATTTTGATGTTTAGAACACTTTCCACTATTTTTCCTGGCACTGAAGTCAGGCTAACCGGTCTGTAGTTTCGTGGATCACCTCTTGAGCCTTTTTAAATATTGGGAGAAAAGACGGCTGAGGAGGGATATGATAGAGGTCTTTAAAATCATGAGAGGTCTAGAACGGGTAGATGTGAATCAGTTATTTACTCTTTCGGATAATAGAAGGACCAGGGGGCATTCCATGAAGTTAGCGTTTGGCACATTTAAAACTAATCGAAGAAAATTCTTTTTCACGCAACACATAATTAAACTCTGGAATTTGTTGCCAGAGGATATGGTTAGTGCAGTTAGTGTAGCTGGGTTTAAAAAAGGTTTGGATAAGTTCTTGGAGGAGAAGTCCATTACCTGCTATTAATCAAATTGACTTAGAAAATAGTCACTGCTATTACTAGCATCATTAGCATGGGATATACTTAATTTTTTGGGAACTTGCCAGGTACTTGTAGCCTGGATTGGCCACTGTTGGAAGCAGGATGCTGGGCTTGATGGACCCTTGGTCTGACCCAGTATGGCATGTTCTTATGTTCCTGTATTATACCCATGAACCATTTTCAATCACATTTTTCAGCTACCAATCATAGCCACCTTGTTTCCAGCGATGGGAAGAGTCTATCATCCACTGAGGCCTGCTTATAATGAAGGGAGACATTTACCAACATCTCTGGTCCTGATGGCCTAAAGCCAGTTTACTACAAACTTCTTTTTTTTACATTTATTAAAAAAAAAAAAAATCAAACAACAAATCCTCTTATGGGAAGACATCACACATGGCTGGATGCTTGGACTTCTGGTCTGGCGAATGTGAAAGCTGCTTTTTGAATTGCAGGTATAAAGCTAATTTTTATATGTAAATATTCAAAATTCAAAATATTTTTTTAAATTGTTGCTTGTTTGTCACCAGTTATTTCCTGGATCCTGGTGAGGAATCCTTCACCTGTCCCTAAACCAGAGGTGGCAGCCAAGTGGAAACTCCCCAGAAAAAAATCCAGACTGCTGGTTTTCTGCAGCACGTTCTGCTGCTCATTGATGTTATTGGCCATTACGACTTCCAGAGGCCTGCGGATTTGTGAAGCCTGTGGTCACTTTGAGCACACATTCTTTACACTGATTTTAAAAGAGAACGTATGAGGGATTTTATTTTTAAAAATTAGCCTGATGACTGCAGACCTTGCTCTCGGGGAAATGATTTTTAAAGCTGTCTTACTCGAAAGCTGCAGAGCCATTGGTTAGTGCAAAAAGGTGAAGACTCTTGGACCAGTCATGCTACTTGACATACTTGGGCTATTGGAGAAAGCTTGTGCAGTATTTTGCTGCCATGGTCAGAAGACCTCCCCCCCAGCACCCAGGTACGAGCCAGGACCTGTGGTTAGCCGATCTGTGGTTAAAAGCTCTAGGCTTTGAAACCAGGTACCTAGGTGGATGCTAGAATAGGCAGCCTTGCAGGTGTTTAACAGCAGATCAGACAAATAGCTGTCTGAGCTGATATATGTAGAGTGGATCTTGCTTTGAGGTGGGGATGCCAAGAATCCCAGATTCAGCTGGAGAATCTCCCATCTGGGACCTTTCTCCCACAAGCACAGGACAAAGTCCCACCCATTAGGCCTGTGCAATACCCAGTCCAGTCCGCTCCTCTGTTCAAGCCCCCTTCCTCTCTCTCTTCGGCCTCCCTCCGCCCCCGCCAGGTTGATCTCCAGCTTGATCCCTTGACCCTTGCCAGTCTGTTCCTTACTTCTACCTCCTACACCTTGCCAATGGAAGGACACCTGTGCTTCTTAACTCTGTCTGGTCTCTTTGGGCCCAATATTGAAGGTGCATTTAGCAGCTAAGTGATGGCTGTTGAATATCTGGCTATGTTCATTGACTGCCATTTAACCAAATAAGTCAACCAGATAACTGGATAGTCAATGGGTGGGGAATGAGCAGATCAGGGCAGTGCTACTTATCTGGTTATCTTAGCCAGATAGGTGTCTATATTCAGCCTTATCCAGTTAAGTTAACCAAATAAGGGCTAGATTCATCAAACTATCGCATGCGAAAGGAAGAGGGGCATGTTTAATGATAATAGCCTATTTATCGCAATGTGCACTATCTTAGTGCTTCGCCTAGGTATTACCGCAGAGTGTGATAACTTTACCGCACTTCGCGGGGAGGGAAGAGAGAGAGAGAGAAGCCAGCCCAAAATCCTGCCCCCCAACTCTTCTCCTTTTAAAAATTAGCATCGCACCAAGCGTCCGGATAAGTAATATCCGGATAACTTAGCGTCCGGATAAGTAATATCCAGATAACTTAGGTAACTGGATCTTTTTGGGCCATTTATGTTTAACTTCTACCACACCAGTGCTGCTGAAGATGTCCTTCTTAAAACTTGTTCTCCCTGGAAGCTCTGTGGATGAGTAGGTGACCTCTGGAAGTCCCCTCCAGCTCAGGGTTTCTATTAACTGTGTTAACAAGTTCCCACACTTGAGATTCTCTTGCAGGTCTGTCATATTGTCTTTGG
This sequence comes from Rhinatrema bivittatum, assembly GCF_901001135.1. Classification (NCBI taxonomy): domain Eukaryota; kingdom Metazoa; phylum Chordata; class Amphibia; order Gymnophiona; family Rhinatrematidae; genus Rhinatrema; species Rhinatrema bivittatum. Next base: position 5,923,839 of record NC_042618.1, on the reverse strand, counting down.
TGTATTTTAATTTCACAACACAATTAATTGACAATTTCACTTCCTGGATTGTCAGTGGAACTGTGGAAGATTTGACAGGCTTGAAAGCTACTGTGCCTTTTATCACTTAATTAAAACGTTTCAGAGGAACAATTAAATTGATCATGTCCGTTACCTCCCTGAAGCAATCTTCAAAATGTTCCTAGCATATCAGCCTTTGGTCTTCAGGATGTATTTAGCTGTATTTTTTTAATTTGCAACAAACATTTTTGAAACCTAAGATAAAATAATTAATAGGCGCTTCTGGTTTCCTACATTACCTCTGAGATTTTAAATTGGTGAAGACCATAAATAGATATTCCTAATTCCCTACTATTCCAATACTGAGTCTCCCAAGCACAGCTCTGCCAATGCCCCTCACTCCTATAGAACCCCCTGCTGTTCCAGTACTGAGGCCCTCACACACACACACAGCTCTGCCAATGCACCTCCCTCCTACCCTGCAGCACCCCCTGCTATTCCAGTACTGAGACCCTCACACACACACACACACACAGCTCTGCCAATGCACCTCCCTCCTGCCTTGCAGCACCCCTGCTATTCCAGTACTGAGGCCCTCACACACACACACAGCTCTGCCAATGCACCTCCCTCCTGCCCTACAGCACCCCTGCTATTCCAGTACTGAGACCCCCCCCACACACACACAGCTCTGCCAATGCACCTCCCTCCTACCCTGCAGCACCCCTGCTATTCCAGTACTGAGACCCTCCCCCCCACACACACACAGCTCTGCTAATGCACCTCCCTCCTACCCTGCAGCACCCCCTGCTATTCCAGTACTGAGACCCTCACACACACAGCTCTGCCAATGCACCTCCCTCCTACCCTGCAGTACTCCCTGCTATTCCAGTACTGAGACCCCCCCACACACACACAGCTCTGCCAATGCACCTCCCTCCTACCCTGCAGCACCCCTGCTATTCCAGTACTGAGACCCTCACACACAGCTCTGCCAATGCACCTCCCTCCTGCCCTGCAGCACCCCTGCTATTCCAGTACTGAGACCCTCACACACACACACATACAGCTCTGCCAATGCACCTCCCTCCTACCCTGCAGCACCCCTGCTATTCCAGTACTGAGACCCTCACACACACACACACAGCTCTGCCAATGCACCTCCCTCCTACCCTGCAGCACCCCTGCTATTCCAGTACTGAGACCCTCACACACACAGCTCTGCCAATGCACCTCCCTCCTGCCCTGCAGCACCCCTGCTATTCCAGTACTGAGACCCTCACACACACACACAGCTCTGCCAATGCACCTCCCTCCTGCCCTGCAGCACCCCTGCTATTCCAGTACTGAGACCCCCCCACACACACAGCTCTGCCAATGCACCTCCCTCCTACCCTGCAGCACCCCTGCTTTCCAGTACTGAGACCCTCACACACAGCTCTGCCAATGCACCTCCCTCCTGCCCTGCAGCACCCCTGCTATTCCAGTACTGAGACCCTCACACACACACACACACAGCTCTGCCAATGCACCTCCCTCCTGCCCTGCAGCACCCCCTGCTATTCCAGTACTGAGACCCTCACACACACACAGCTCTGCCAATGCACCTCCCTCCTGCCCTGCAGCACCCCTGCTATTCCAGTACTGAGACCCCACACACACACACACAGCTCTGCCAATGCACCTCCCTCCTGCCCTGCAGCACCTCCTGCTATTCCAGTACTGAGACCCCCCCCCACACACACAGCTCTGCCAATGCACCTCCCTCCTGCCCTGCAGCACCCCTGCTATTCCAGTACTGAGACCCTCACGCCCCTTCAACTCCTTTTATTCCATGTTCTCTCATGTTCCAGTTTCTGGCTACTACTGAACAGAGAGATGTGATTAATGTAAAGCATGTATGGCGGCATGCTTCTAGATTTAGAAGGTGAATATATATATATATATTTTTTTTAATTTATTTCCGATTTAGCTCATGCCTTTTCATTGCAGGTTCAGTGGGTATTTGTCTTCATTCTAAAGCTTATGGGGACATCTAAACATACACACTCCAGAGGAAAAGTGGGATAGGGGAAATATGACAGACACATTAACGTATCTCCAAGATTTCCATGCTCTAGAGTTAGGAAAGTAGACTCTAGAACAAGGGATCCTGGGATGAGGGTGATAGAGGGTAGACTCAGAAGTAATGTAAGGAAATATTTCTTTACAGAGAGGGTGGTGGATGCATGGAACGGCCTCCCAGTGGAGGCGGTGGAGATAAGGACAGGGTCTGAATTCAGGAAAGCATGGGATAAACACAGAAGATCTCTGAGGGAGTGGTAGGGATTATAAACTGAATAGCTGGTGTCAATGGGCAGATTAGATAGGCCATATGGTCTTTTTCTGCTATTTCCCTGCTACAGAGGATTTACAATCTAAGAGCCTGTTTTACTGAGTTTTTTTTCCCATAGACACAGAATGCGAGAAAAACCTTAGTAAATCAAGCCCCAAGTTTCTACCTGAGGCAATGGAGAGTGAGTGTCAGTGGGGGAAGCAGAATTTGGACCCTGGATTTTTCCCTGGTTCTCAGCCCGCTATTGTAACCACTAATGAAACTGATTAGATTTATTTTTCTGTTGCATATATTTTCTGGAGGTTTTGAGAAAAAAAATGATGTCCTTTGTCAACTGAAGCCTGGATTCTGTTAATAGCTAGCAGAGCTCGTGCTGTGAAGACTTCATTAATATTTTCAAAGAGCTGGTGCTTGTTTCTCTCATGCTGTTGAGAGGCAGGAAGCAGACGAATCAAACAGAAGCCTGTTGGATCCCAATTAACATTTCTAACTTCTTGAGGTCACCACTGTGTAAGCTTAGAGCCTGTTGTAAGATTCTTTAAATGGGCATTCTTGGGATGGGATAAAAGAGGAATGACTGGAAACGATGCTATCAGTTCAGATGTTGTGTATCCCTGGAACTCACTACTGCCGTGCAGCTTTCTAAGAAAAAAAACAATGACATGAGTGCACTAAAAACGAGTTTTGTTTCTTGTTGTAAACTTGACGTCAGTTTTGACGACAAGGCTAAGCAGCTTATTATGAAATGAAAGGCTGTCTTTGCCCAGTTATATTCATTAAAGCTTTTTCACTTGGTTATCTGAAGCCTGAATGATTGAGCAATTGTCAAACTTGACATTGCAAAATATCTTCTGGGCTAGGGAAAGAATTCCCAATAGCGGCAGTGTCTCCAGTAATTGCACAGCGGCACACTCTGCTGCTCTTATCTGCTGGTAATGGAGCACAGGGACAAGCGCTTTTTTTTTTTTTTTTAAATTAAATCCTAGACTTTGAAAATATTTTTGCAAAGAAGAAGCCATGCCATAGAGTTTAAGGCTGCACTACAATGAAATACCATATTGCCTTATTTCTGCCGTGTGCTCAATGAATTTATAGAAGTTCTCTGATGACAAGTAGGATGGCCATCCTCGCACATGGATGATGACATCGTCAGATGGAGCTTGGCATGGAAATTTGATTTCAGAGTTTCTAGCAACTTTGAGCATGCCCTCCTGTCATGCTTCTCTAATAATAGTGAGGGGGAGGCAGCAGATCTCCCCTCTCTCCTCATTCTTGCAGGAGCTCATTTACAAACCAAGGTATTTTTTCTGGCTATTGATTCAAGTGCCATGACTTAATTTTGAGAAAGGTTAATTTTTTCATTGTTTTTCAATTGTTTTTGAAACAGGGATATTTTTCACATTGCTTTTCTGTTTCTTGAGCTAGTATTACTGCATAATCTATAGAGGGAAAGTGCTGCTTTGCTGTTGGGAGATTTATATTTTTTTTTTTAGGCCTTAGGGTTCCTTCCTCCCACCCATCCCAACTTCTGTTGTTACCGCATAGACTAATCCACTAATTAGGGGTTTGGATTACACTTGACATTGGTTGGCAGCATTATTCCTGCTAAGCTGTGCGCATGCACAGAGATCTTGAACCCCACTCACACAACAAACCAGCGTGTGCACAAGCTGTCTCATCTCTTGCTGCCACTGGCCCATTTGAGTCACCTGCCTGCGCAGATCTCCTTTATGGCCTGCCCAGTCTCTGAGCAGACAACCAAGGGAGGCGCAGGAACAGCGGGAAACTTTCATCTCCTTTTTAATTAAAATTCAAATAAGGTCCTTGTGACTTCTGTGTATATGGGTGTGTCCTTTAGCAGGGGCGAGAGGTCCTGTAGGATGTCCAAAGGTTTAAAAATACAGAATCTAAGCTCAGGAGAGAACATCTGATAACCTCTCTCCTAAAAGTCCGCTGTTATAGGTGGGTAGGGTGGAAGAGCCCAGCAGGCTGCTATGGAGCCCATCCCGCGGTGGCCAAAGATTGCAACTGAGGCCCGGCAGGCTGTCGTGGAGTCTGTCCTGAGGTAGCTGAAGACCACGACTGAGACCCTGCTGATCCCATGGCAGCCAAAGATCACAAATGAGGTGGCTGAGGACAGGAACAGACTTCGGCAGGGCATATATATAAAAAGGCCCGGAAGATAGAGGAAGGCCCTGTGAGGGTGTGTGAGGTAGAGAGCGAGCCTGTATGTGAGTGTGTGTGGGAGAGAGGGAGAGAGCTAGCCTGTGTGTGTGTGAAAGATGATGTTTGTGCCCTCCCTTCCCCCCCCCCCAAGCCACAACAATGTCAGGGTGGCATGAAATAAAAAAATCCCAGGTATGGAGAGTGAGAGATTTGTAAATGTTTATTTGTTTCTTTATTGGATGTTATTTGATGTGTCTGCTATTATGAAATATTATATTGGTGTTCGAGGAAATTTATATACATTTTTATTAGTATGGCTTTACTGTTATGTTTGATGTTTTCTGTTTCTTGATTTTATTGTTTGTTGCTCCATTATTCTGTCTTTGTAAGGCTCTGTGTACATTTTATATATGTGACCGAGGTCAGGATGATTGGATGTTATTTGATGTACAGTGGCTTGCAAAAGTATTCAACCCCCTAAAAAGTCAGTAGATTTGTATAGATTACAAATGACAAACAGATCGCTCCAGACAGTATGTTTATTGCAAACCAGTGTACTCTTAAAGTAATTTTCAAAGTCACAATTCATTATTTCTCTGCATTTCTTGTAAAATAATGCTGCTTGTATAAGTATTCAAACCCTGTGCTGTGGAAGCTCCAAGTTTATACAGATGAAAGATATTGCCCTAACAATTGGCCTCTCCCCGTAAATAATTTTAAAAGGTCAGCTTTTCTGGATAAAAGACCCCCCTAATTCTGGTATTCATTGGTCAGACTGTGAATCTGAAGGAAAGCTGTGAAAATGAACACCAAAGAGCATTCTAAGGAAATTAAAGTTCTAGACATGCATAAGATAGGAAAAGGGTACAAAATAATACCCGAGTGCTTGGATATCCCAGTGAGCACTGCTGGATCAATTGTGAGGAAATGGAAGCTGCATCATTCTACCCAGACACTGCCTAGACAAGGCCATCCCTCAAAACTCAGCATCAGAGCAAGGAGGAGACTTGTAAGGGAAACCACAGAGAGGCCAATAATCACTTCAAAGGAGCTACAGAGTTCAGTGGCTGAGACTGGAGTGGAGGTGCCCCAGTCAACCATATCAAGAGCTCTGCATACAACTGGCCTGCAAGGGAGGATGGCTAGAAAGAAGCCAATACTGAAGAAAAACCACATCAAAGCAAGTCTGGAGTTTGCTAGGTAACATCAGCGTGACCCAGCTAAAATGTGGGATAAGGTTTTGTGGTCAGATGACACAAAAACAGAGCTTTTTGGCCAAAATTCAAGGCCTGCGCAAGTAAATCCCGGGCCTTGCGCGCGCCAAGCAAATTTTCAAAAGGGGCCCGGCCAGGCGCGTAAACCATCGCGCACACAAGTGCCAGGCCTCGTCCAATGGGTGGGGCAGTGTCTGGGCGAGGAGGGACGGAGAAGCAGCAAGGAATGAAATGAAAACATTCAGGGCTGCTAGGTAAGCTTTAGGGGGTGGGGAAGTGAGGAGCGGACTGGGAGGGAACTGGGGAAGGCCTGAATGCGTCACCATGCGGAGTTTGCATAAATTCACCCCCCCTTGCATGCACCACCCGCACATACGTGCGTGGATTATAAAATCTGGCACGCGTGTGCACGCGGCCATTGGATTCTGGTCCATCACAACTATATCTCAAAGTTATAGTTGTGATGGAGAAGGTACAGAGAAGGGCTACCAAAATGATAAAGGGGATGGAACAGCTCCCCTATGAGGAAAGACTAAAGAGGTTAGGGCTGTTCAGCTTGGAGAAGAGACGGCTGAGGGGGGATATGATAGAGATGTTTAAAATCATGAGAGGTCTAGAACGGGTAGATGTGAATCGGTTATTTACTCTTTCGGACAATAGAAGGACTGGGGGCACTCCATGAAGTTAGCATGGGGCACATTTAAAACTAATCGGAGAAAGTTCTTTTTCACTCAACGCACAATAAAGCTCTGGAATTTGTTGCCCCGGGACTTACACGCGTCCCGGGGCTTTACGCGCGCCGGCGGCCTATGCAAAATAGGCCGCCGGCGCGCGCGGGCCTTTTAAAATCCGCCCCTTAGGGAATAGCCACTGCTGTTAATTGCATCAGTAGCATGGGATCTTCTTAGTGTTTGGGTACTTGCCAGGTACTTGTGGCCTGGATTGGCCTCTGTTGGAAACAGGATGCTGGGCTTGATGGACCCTTGGTCTGACCCAGTATGGCAATTTCTTATGTTCTTATAACATGCACGCGCTGGCGCGCACATGTTATAAAGTCGGCACATCCATGTGTGCGCACCAGGAACCATATGCACATGGATGCGCACAAACACATTATAAAATCTACTCCTATGTGTGGCGCAAGCCTAACACTGCCCATTCCTCAGCAAACACCATCCCAACAGTAGAGTCTGGGGGTGGCAGCATCCTGTTGTGGGGATGCTTTTCCTCAGCGGGGACTGGGCATCTTGTTAAAATTGAAGGACGGATGGATGGTGCAACATTCAGGGAGATACTGCAAGACAACCTGCATCAGCCTGCTAAAAAACTACAACTTGGGAGAAAGTTCACCTTTCAGCAGGACGATGATCCCAGGCACAAGGCCAAAGTGACACGGGAATGGTTGAACAACAGAAAGGCGAATGTTCTACAATGGCCAAGTCAGAGTCCAGATCCCAATCCAACTGAGAATGTGTGGCACTATTTGAAAATTGCAGTCCATAAGCATCATCCAATCAATCTGAACAACCTGGGGGTAAATCTGCCAGGAAGAATAGGCAAAAAATCGCTCCCAAACAGTGTGCAAAGCTGGGAGAAACTTACCCCAACACACTTAAAGCTGTTATTGCAGAAAAAGGTGCTTCTACCAAGTACTAGTCTGAAGGGGTTGAACACTTATGCAAGCACCATTTTTCAGTTTTTAATTTAATTTTCAAAAATACAGGGCAATAATGAATTGTGACTTTGAAAGTTTACTTTAAGAGCGTATTGCTTTCCAATCTGTTTCATAGTCATTTGTAATCCACACAAATCTGCTAATTTTTTTAGGGGTCAAATACTTTTGCAAGCCACTGAATATGCTGTTTTGAGTTTTAATGATTACATATTCTAGTCCTTTGTTCTTTGGGAATGTTTGCTCTTTAAATTAGTATGGTTTAAGTGTTATTGATGATTTGTGTTTTGTGATGTTTCGGTCTTCCATTGCTGCACTGTATAAGGAGTCTGGCTTGTTGCACTTTCCAGTTCATTTTTTGTCTGCGCATTTCTATTTCTATTTTATGCTCTCTTTATTCTGTATTTGGCCAGGATCTGTCCATGTTCTGCATATGTGACTGAGGCCAGGTGTTCTGATACCATATGCGCTCTAGGTCAGATTTGAAAAGGCCTGCGTGCGTAAAATTCGGGGGTTACACACGCGGTTGGGCCCTGCGCGCATTTTCTAAAAGGCCCAGCCACACGCTGAGGAGGGCGGGATCTGAATGGGGTGGGGAGCGGGCGCGCGAAACTTACTGCTGCTCTTCAGAGCAGGCAAGTTACAAAACAAAAAAAACAGGGTTAGTTAGGCTAGATTTAGGGGTCGGGGGGGGGGGGGGGGGGGGGAGAGGGGAAAAATGAGGAAGGTTAGACAGGGGGGTAGGGAAGTTCCCTCCCAGTCCGCTCCTTAATTGCAGCGGACTGGGAGTGAACTGGGAAGAAGCCTGATCGCGTCGCTGTGCCCCTCCCCCCCCCCAGTGCGCGGAGGGGCCACCTGCCCATACATGCGCGCGTGGACATTAAAATCCAGCGCACATGTAGGGGCGGGAAACGTGTTTTATAACATGCGAGCACTGACGCGCACATGTTATAAAATTGGCGTGCCCATGTGTGCGTGCCGGGAATCGCGTGCACACGGACGTGCCCGCGCCGCTTTTAAAATCGACCCTTTCTGTGCAGGAATCTATAGCAGCCTTAAGGGAATCGTTTGTCGCTGAAAATTATTCTGCTATGTGCGCAAACATTTATTTATGTGAACATTTCTATTCCGCTTATCATGGCACATGCAATACATATTATAAAACATGTTAATATTATAGAATTGCATAATAATATAATGTCAAAGCATGAGACGTTAAAAAAATTATCTTAAAGCAATAGAATTCATTCACTAAAGTTTTGGAAAAGCTTTCCCAAATAGCAAAGCCTTTAAATTTTTCCTGAAGACTTTGATGTCTGATTAAAGTTTAATCTCCTCAGGAATCGAGTTCTATAGAGATGGCATGCAAATGAACTTCCCGGGGATGGGCTTCTTTTGCACTGGGTAATTTTCCATGCAATTAAGAGAAGTTGAATAATTCGATAATATTTGCACTGTTCTTGATCGGGCACACTTTGCTCATAGCGCCCAAATTTTAACTCAGCTTATAAAAAATTTCATGAAAGAAACTTTTTATGCACGTAGCCTGCCAAAAATTAGAGGGAACGTTGGTTGGCAGAGAACATAAGGACGTAGATTACATTAATTGTTGGTGATTTGTAAAAACATAAAACTTAAGTAAAGTTCAGCTGGAGCTTAATTGTAATATCCTAGTTGATCCTTCAGGTAATTATTTTTTTAGTAGGTCTGTTCTTTTCTACCCAAGGCAAAAAGATTCTTTCTAGAATACATACCAGATAGATATAAAAATACATTTGTAAACATAAAAAATACATTACTCCATACTTCATAATGGTGAGCAAGCAAACAGGGCTACACAAAGGGAATCAGTGTGTAGGTGCTAGATTTCACAGAAAGAAAGCCAGCTGATTAGATTTGCAGGTCAGCTGAGGAAAAGGTAGAGGACTGGAGCGGTCTCTTTTGTTATTTATTTTTAAAGGTATCAAGGATCTAAGAGCAGCTGGAAAATATGTCAACAAAGCTACCTCCCCAGTTACTATTTCTGCCTTCATCCACACGGATATCCTGAACCACAGCGAGGAACTGGTTCAGTATGAAGGATGCCCAGAGGCCGGCTCAATCAGGAAGCAGGTGGCGAGGATTAGAAACATTCGCTATCAGACAGAAAACCGCCTCAGAGGCTATCCCCCAACTCTAATAACATAAATAACAAAGCAAGGAGAAATACATTAACTAATGTCCGGTAAAATTAAACAGCGGTAGTAGACTTGCTTTACCACCGCTGAATATGTACTGTACTGTTTTTATTGTATTTATAGCAATTTTCTAATTTTTTATTCCCAAATTTTACTATTTTTCTATTTTTAAATTTTTAATTGCACTTAAAATGTCTTCAATGAGTTATTTGAATTTTCTTCTGTTTGGTATTTGATTACACTAAAAATGAATGTCCATGTGATATAATACTGGTATCTGTTCAATGTCCGTTTCTGTTCTTTCTCATTTTTAGTTAGAGCAGAGACAAGCTGTTCTATACTTATCTTGAGATAGGCGGTGAAGCTGTTCACTCCAGAAAATGGCCCTGCTCATTGTTCCGTGCCCGACACTACCAGTGTTTCGATGGAAACTGTCTGCTTCAGGGCTAGAGAGAACTGAATGCATGAATTATCAAAGTTTCAAATTGCTAAACTTACAGTAGTAGGACCAAAATCCAAGGTTTACTTGCTGTTTGATTATTGTTGCTTACGTTAAGGCCGCCATCTTGGAAAGGCCTTCAGATTCTTAGAAACATTCACGACAACGAGGACTTGTTAAGGAAAAAGGTGTTGTTGCCGGACTTGACCCGGGGTCTGCCTGCTTTGTGCTGGTGTCTTACTCATGGATGCACAGACTGGCTTTTAGGTTTCAAAAGGAGTGTGGGAACACCTGGAAGGTATTCCCAGCCTTTAGATGGCTAGGAGGCCAAAGGAAGGTTTGGGATCCCTGAGGAAGACCTATGAGATGTTAAGTTTACCTGCCATGCATAAGTCAATGTTACTGAATATACCAGTATTGAGACACAATATCTGTGTAAGTGTGCTGCAGGAGCCACCAACCTGATAGGACTACATCGATGAAATGCTTCCTGAGGCGTCTTAGATGGAAAACTCCAGCAGAGAGGAAGAAGCTGGATTGCAAAATGACAGCTGGCACAGATTACCAAAGCCAGTAGAATCCTCACCCAGACCCCAACTTCACTCGAGCTGAAGAATTAGTAAGCAGCCCTGGAAGTGGAAAAATGATCCCAGGGTGAGGAATCTAAGTTTATGTGCCCCAAAGCTGCAGTATCAGCAATCATTGTGTTTATGAAGCAAAGGGCAGTGGTAACTGGAGATTTTCTTCTGCCAGTCGGGCATGGTGTCCCAGAAGGTATGCTCCTTCTGGCACAAAGATCCACAACATCATGGAGAGATTAGTGAGAATCATCAAATGTACTATTATCCAATGCTGCTCATCCATGGTGGCCCAAATAATATTGCTGGATATTCCCTGGAATATATCAGAAGTGACTTTTTGGTTCTGGGAAAGAGATTGAAGCAGATAGATGTGCAAGTGGTATTCTTCTCAGTTCTCCCTGTCCAGGGTAAAGGCCAAGGCAGAGAAACTCGCATTCTGGAGGTGAATGAATGGTTGCACAGATGTGTCAAAGAGAGCATCTTGGCTTCCTGGACCGTGGGATGAAATTCTAAGGATTTCTGAGCAGAAATGGTGTCTGTACCATCTGATGGAGGCAGAGAAATACTGAAGGCAATATTCCTAATGAGGACTTACCGGGACTAGGGACTGGTGCAGCAGCTAGACGTAGGCCGCTCCTGGGAAAGCTATAGGCCAGAATTCCTGGTGGAGTGTAGGTTGAGCCTTGGGGAGGCTCTGGGCAATGGTCCTGTTGCAACTGATTTCCCCCTCCCCCTTGGGACTAATTCAGTTGAGGTCTGAGTTCCCACACTGATGGGTCAAGCACCGAGTGGTCCCTGGTGACTTTGTTTTCTTGATGGGTGAGGCAGCAAGAGCTATGGGCAATACATGCTCCCTCTATTCTTGGAGAGCAATGGTGAGGCAGTAAAATTTAAGAAATAAATAAAAGGCTTGCAGCACAGCCTCTTCTCCCTCAAAACGGATCATCCTCTCTTCTTCCTGCCTCCACTTGCTTCTAGTTTGGCTGTTAAAAGAGGGAGTTATGGTATCACAGGAAAGTCATGGCGGCTTGGTGTGTCAGCTGGTGCGTTCTGCATGGCTTGTGTGTGGCAGGTGCCAGGTGGGTAAGTGCGATCCATGGATGTTCAGCCCCCCCGCCAAAAGTGAAACTGGGAGCATTGCCCAGATTGAGCCTTTGGCTCTACAGCGGAGGCAGTGCTGAAGTGCACATGGAACGGGGCCTGGTCTATTCTACAGTTTTGGCAGGATCAGCAGCCAATTTACTGCCACTTCTCACAAAAAAAATATATGTTTCTGTATGGGTTCTGATATATGCAAATAAATGCTTAAAAAATAAATACATAAAAAGTGAAGCATGCCAGGCTCTTTACCTCCCTTTCCCTCAGATGGGGAAGTTCTGTGGGGGCTACATATTTACCTTCAGGCACAGCAAAACCTGCGCAGCTCCAGTTCTCAACCACTTTATTATTTCAGCAGGTGACCTCACTGGCATTTTGGAACTCCTCTCTCCCTCACTTTCTGCCAACAGAGCAATGGAGGGAACAGCCTGCAGAAATGGCTCTTTTCCTCTATGCAAATGAAGCTTCCCAGAGGGTCTTTTAAGAGCAGATTAGACTTGTGATGGGATTTGGCCTTCCTCTTGAATCTCATCAGGTATTGTCTCCTTGAGTCTTGTTGTTGAAGCGGTCTTTGGTAATTTTAAAGGAAAGCTTATCTCTCTGCTTAATACTCTCCCTCTGTCAGAATCAAGTTTTTCTCACTTATGATGATGAGAAAGTCAGATGATGTAGCCAGGACAAGGATGGCCCTTCTCAAGTCCATGGTAGGTCATTTTTGAGATATTTGTAGCTGATCAGTTTCTTCTCGTATACATCCAGAAGGTGGGAAAGAAGGGAAAAGTGTTGATTATTGGAGATTATAATCTACCGAATGTAGACTGGAGAATCCCTTTGGCGGAATCTACTAGAAGTAGAGTGATAGTGGATGCTCTGCAAGGGGCTCTGTTCAAACAAATGGTAATGGAACCCACGAAGGTAGATGTGATACACAATTTGATGCGCACTAACGGGGATAATGTCTCTAATGACCAGGTGGGAGCCCACCTCAGCACTAGTGATCATCAGACGGTATGGTTTGATATCACCCATATGATGCAGAGATGTCACACAAAGACACGGGTTTTGAATTTCAAAAATACAGATTTTGTTGAAATGGGGACATTCCTGGTGATAGAACTAGAAGACTGGGAGAAAATGGGAGAAGTGAAACAGTGGGCCAAACTAAAAAGAGCAATTACAAGGGCAACAAATCTATATGTTAGAAGAGTAATCAAAAGTAAGAGAAATAAGAAAGCCATCTGGTTCTCAAAGGAGGTGCTTGATAAAATAAAAGCAAAAAGATCAGTGTTCAAGAAATATAAAGCATCTCAAAATGAGGAACACAGATGAGGGAGACGAAGATGGAAATCAAGAAAGCTAAGTCAGGCAGAAGAAAGGATTGCCAAAGAGGTAAAGAGAGGTGACAAAACATTTTTCAGATATATCAAAGAAGAAAGGTCCGAAGTGGTATAGTGAAGTTGGAAGGTATCAATGATCAATGTGTGGAGAAAGATAAAGAAAAGGCAGAAATATTAAACAAATACTTCAGTTCAGTGTTCACTAAAGAAGATCCTGAAGAAGGACCTTTGTTGGTTGACAAGACCGTAGGTGGAGATGGGGTAGATAAAACTCTATTTACAGAAGAGAATTTATGGGAAGAGGTAGGAAAACTGAAAGTGGACAAGGCCATGGGGCCTGATGAGGTTCATCCCAGGATACTGAGGGAGCGCAGAGATGTGCTGGCGACTCCACTGCGTTACCTGTTCAATAGATCCCTGGAAACGGGAGTGGTGCCGAGTGATTGGAGAAGAGCAGTGGTGGTCCTGCTTCACAAATGTGAGAGCAGAGAGGAGGCTGGAAACTACAGGCCGGAGAGTCTCACCTCGGTGGTGGGAAAATTAATGAAGACTGATGAAGGAAAGGATAGTGAACTATCTACAGTCAGAAGGACTGCTGGACCCAAAGCAACATGGACTCACTAGGGGAAGATCCTGTTAGATAAATCTGATTGATTTTTTTGTTTGGGTGACTAAAGAATTAGATCGAGGAAGAGCACTCAATGTGATCTACTTGGATTTCAGCAAAGTTTTTGATACAGTCCCATATACATAGAAACACAGAAACATAGAAATGACGGCAGAAGAAGACCAAATGGCCCATCCAGTCTGCCCAGCAAGCTTCCCTCATTTCTTCTCCCATACTTATCTGTTTCTCTTAGCTCTTGGTTCTAATTCCCTTCCACCCCCGCCATTAATGTAGAGAGCGGTGATGGAGCTGCATCCAAGTGAAATATCTAGCTTGATTAGTTAGAGGTAGTAGGGGTAGTAACCGCCGCAATAAGCAAGCTACACCCATGCTTATTTGTTTTTACCCAGATTATGTTATACAGCCCTTATTGGTTGTTTATCTTCTCCCCTGCCGTTGAAGCAGGGAGCTATGCTGGAAATGCGTGAGGTATCAGTTTTTTTCTTCTCCCCTGCCGTTGAAGCAGAGAGCTATGCTGGATATGCATCGAAAGTGAAGTATCAGGCACATTTGGTTTGGGGTAGTAACCGCCGTAACAAGCCAGCTACTCCCCGCTTTGTGAGTGTGAATCCTTTTTTCTTCTCCCCTGCCGTTGAAGTTATGCTGGATATGCGTGAAGTATCAGTTTTTCTTTTCCCCTGCCGTTGAAGCAGAGAGCTATGCTGGAAATTTGTGATGTATCAGTCTTTCTCCCATGCCGTTGAAGCAGAGAGCCATGCTGGATATGCGTCGAGAGTGAAGTATCAGGTACATTTGGTTTGGGGTAGTAACCGCCGTAACAAGCCAGCTACTCCCCGCTTTGTGAGTGCGAACCCTTTTTTCTTCTCCCCTGCCGTTTAAGCAGAGAGCTCTGCTGGATGTGTGAAGTAACAGTTTTTCTTTTCCCCTGCTGTTGAAGCAGAGAACTATGCTGGATATGCATTGAAAGTGAAGTATAAGAATGGAGTGATCAAGCTAGTTGAAAGGCATCAGGAATAGAGGAAGGTGGAGGTAGTAATTTGGATATTTGGTTTGGGGTAGTAACCGCCGTAACAAGCCAGCTACTCCCGTCTTTGTGAGTGCAAATCCTTTTTTCCACATTTCCTCTTGCTGTTGAAGCTTAGAGTGATGTTGGAGTCACAGTAACCATGTGTATGTTTATTGAATAAGGGTATTGTCTCCAGGCAGTAGCCATCATTCTGGCGAGTCACCTACTCTTCATTGGCGGCCTCTTGACTTTATGGATCCACAGTGTTTATCCCACGCCCCTTTGAAGTCCTTCACAGTTCTGGTCTTCACCACTTCCTCCGGAAGGGCATTCCAGGCATCCACCACCCTCTCCGTGAAGAAATACTTCCTGACATTGGTTCTGAATCTTCCTCCCTGGAGCTTCAAATCGTGACCCCTGGTTCTGCTGATTTTTTTCTTATGGTAAAGGTTTGTTGTTGCCTTTGGATCATTAAAACCTTTCAAGTATCTGAAAGTCTATATCATATCACCTCTGCTCCTCCTTTCCTCCAGGGTGTACATATTTAGATTCTTCAATCTCTCCTCGTACGTCATGCGATGAAGATCCTCCACCTTCCTGGTCGCCCTTCTCTGTACCGCTTCCATCTTGTCTTTGTCTTTTTGTAGATACGGTCTCCAGAACTGAACACAGTACTCCAGGTGAGGCCTCACCAAGGACCTGTACAAGGGAATAATCACTTCCCTTTTCTTACTCGATATTCCTCTCTCTATGCAGCCCAGCATTCTTCTGGCTTTTGCTATCGCCTTGTCGCATTGTTTCGCAGACTTCATATCATTAGACAATATAGGAGGCTTGTGAATAAAATGAGAAGCTTGGGAGTGAGTGCCAAGGTTGTGGCGTGGATTACAAACTGGTTGACGGACTGAAGATAGCATGTGATGGTAAATTAAACCTACTCTGAAGAGAGAGTGGTGTTAAGCGGAGTGCCACAAGGATCGGTGTTAGGACCGGTTCTGTTCAATATTTTCGTGAATGACATTGCGGAAGGGATAGAAGGTAAAGTTTGTCTATTGCGGATGATACTAAGATGTGCAACAGAGTGGACACGCTGGAAGGAGTTGTTACGATCCTGCCCGCGCTCCTCGCGGGCAGGCCCTTACCTTCACGCGGCTAGTCGAGCCGCCGACGCTGCTGCCGCTGCCGCAGTCCCTCCGCGGTGTCCAGGCTCCTCCCCGGCTGCCTTCTCCTCTGTGCAGCGGGGCCGACCCACCGCGAGCTCTCCCTCGCGGCCGGGAACCCCGCTGTCTGTCCGGGCTCTCCCCGACGTGCCTCTGCCTTCCCGGGGTCCTCAGCCGGCAGGGAGGGCGTCCCTGCCGGTGCCCGTGCTGCAGCCGGGTCCTCGCCCCGGCAGGGAGGCCGTCCCTGCTGGTGCCTGCAGCCTCTACAGCCCTGCAGCCAGCCTTACCTTCTCTCCTGCTTCTGACTTCTCGGCTGGAAGCCACTCCAGCAGCCTGCCACTTCTCCAGCTTCAGGGCAGCGCTGCCCCCATGCTTGCCTGGCTTCCATGGGTCCTCCACGTGGCCGAGGACGCCACCAGCTTCCAGCATTCATCTCTCCAGCTTCCTAGGGTGCGAGCGCGCGCCTCCCGTCTGTTCTTCAAGGGCCAGCCAGGTGTGGCCCCTGCTGGCTCCTCCCTGGGCGTTGTCCACCTCAGCTCTACAAAGGGATTCAAAGTTCAGTCTGTCTTTGACTTCGCAAGGAGTTGGTCACTCCTGAGACCCTCGTTCCAGGAGCTGCCTTGAGTTCCAGCCTTTTGCAAGGTCTAAGTGTTCTATGTTTTCTGTCGGAGCTTCTTGTCCAGTTGTTCCAGTCCTGATGTTTCCAGTTGTTCCAGTCCTGATGTCTTCAGTTGTTCCAGTCCTGATGTTCGCTTGTCCCTGTTCCTGCCTTGAGATCTGATTCCTAATCCGGTATCCATGATCCAGTCCAGATATTACAAGCCGTGCACCTTGTTCCTGAAACTCGCCTGAAAGCTAAGTACTTTGCCCTTGAACCTCTTGAAAGCTAGCACCTTGATCCTGTGTCCTCCAATGTCCTGGTACCTCGCGGCGAGCCACGCCGAGGTCCGTGACCAGCCCTCGGGGCGGGCTGTTTAGGGCCATCTGTGATGCAAGCCATGTACCTCATTTCTATCATCTTGATCCTGTGTCCTCCAATGTCCTGGTACCTCGCGGCAAGCCACGCCGTAGTCCGTGACCAGCCCTCGGGGCGGGCTGATTAGGGCCATCTGTGATGCAAGCCATGTACCTCGTTTCTAAGTCTCTGAGAAGTCCTTATTCCTGACCCTGTTACCTGCCTTGGCTGCCGGTGTGCAGCAATCCTACCTTGGCTGCCGGTGTGCAGCAATCCTGCTTTGGCTGCTGGTGTGCAGCAACCAGCTTCTTCCCTCTTACCTTGATGTCGGTGCCAGATCCAGTTCCTGATCCAGTCCCATATGTTCTGCCCTTCGTCTTGTCTGGCTCCTGAGCCTTCTGGCCTGTTGGGCCCTGGAGTGGCCAACAGGTGGGATTCGTCCCTGTGCGTTGGAGCTTCCCTTCCTGCCAGCCGACGGGGCTTCGGATGTAAGTATCCCAGTATCGGAGTTCGCTTCGCCTGGATCTCTCCTGCATTCTCCCGTTCTCAGCGTGGTCCGTGACCTGCCCTCCAAGGCAGTGTTGGGGACGCGTGGGACAGGGTGGCCCTTGACTCAGTCCCAGGAGTGGTCTGAGCAGGGTGCCCTGAGGGACTGTGCTCATGTCCTCCTTCAGTCCTTGTTCCTGAGTCTACATCTGCACCTTCAGTACCTCACTTCTGAACCTACCCCTGCATCTTCAGAACCTCGCTTCTGAATCTACCTCTGCATCTTCAGAACCTCGCTTCTGAGTTTACCTCTGCACTCCCAGTACCTTGCTTCTGAGTCTACGTCAGCACGCCCAGTATCTTGTCTCTGAGTCTTCGTCTGCACTTCCAGTACCTTGCTTCTGAGTCTACGTCTGCACTCCCAGTACCTTGCTTCTGAGTCTACGTCTGCACTCCCAGTACCCTGTTCCTGAGTCTCGTCTGAATCTATGTTCCAGTCTTCGCTGTCCTGGCCTCCGTCCGGCCTGCCGCTTCGTGCCGTACCCTGCGGCAGGTCCGAAAGGGCTGGGAACGGTCGGAGGACTGTTCACAAGACCAACATTGCGTTGTTGGGTCTTCCGAAGCGTGCAGGTCCGGAGGAGGGCCTGTCACCTGGTCATCACTCCAGTCTTGCTTCCGTCCTACCCATGCTCGGGCATGCCACGCCTCCCGCAGCCCTCTTCGGAATCCTCTGGGGTTGAGCCGCGGCCCAAGGACACACCTCTCTCAGGAAGTGGGATCGCTCTCCGAGCACTCCGCAACAGGAGTAGATAAAATGAGACGTGATTTAAGGAAGCTTGAACAGTGGTCAAAGATATGGTAGCTGGGATTCAATACCAAGAAGTGCAGAGTCATGCATCTGGGGTGTGGTAATCTGAAAGAGCTGTATGTGATGGGGGGTGAAGAGCTGCTGAGCATGGAGCAAGAGAGGGACCTTGGGGTGATAGTGTCTAGTGATCTGAAAATGGTGAAGCAATGTGACAAGGTAATAGCTAAAGCCAGAAGAATGCTGAGCTGCATAAAGAGTGAAATAACTAGTAAAAAAAAGGAGGTGATAATCCCCTTGTACAGTCCTTGGTGAGGCCTCACCTGGAGTGTTGTGTTCAGTTCTGGAGACCATATCTCAAAAGGGACAGAGACAGGATGGAGGCGGTCCAGAGAAGGGCAACAAAAATAGTGGGGGTTCTCCATCAAGTGATTTATGAGGAGAGGTTGAAGGACCTGAATATGTATACCCTAGAAGAGAGGAGGTGCAGGGGAGATATGATACAGACCTTCAGATACCTGAAAGGTTTTAATGATGCACAATCAACAACTAACCTTTTCCATTGGAAATAAATCAGTAGAACTAGGGGTCACGTAATGAAACTCTAGGGAGGCCGACTCGGAACTAATGTCAGGAAATATTTCTTCACGGAGAGAGTGGTGGATGCCTGGAGTGCCCTTTCAGAGGAGGTAGTGAAAACAAAAACGATGATAGATTTCAAAGGCGCCGAGCCGCACAGCCTGCCTCTGTTCCCTCTGAGGCCGCTCCAAAATTGGAGCGGTCTCGGAGGGAACTTTCCTTTGGCCTCCCCCCACCTTCCCCCTCCCTTCCCCTACCTAACCCACCCCCCCAACCCTAGCTACACCCTCCCACTTTGTTGAACAAGTTACGCCTGCTCGAGGCAGGCGTAACTTTGCGCATGCCGGGCCGGCTGCCATGCGCCATGTTCCAGTCTGGGGGCTGGTTCAGAGGCCGCGGCCATGCCCCTGGAACGCCCCTGGATGATGCGCCGGCCGCGTCACGCCCCCCTGACACGCCCCCGATGACGCACCTGTCACGACACGCCCCCCCCCCCCCCCCCCCAGGAAAGACCCGGGACTTATGCACGTCCCGGGGCTTTTGCATGCACCGGAAGCCTATGCAAGATAAGCTCGGCGTGCGCAGGGGGGGTTTGGGGTAGGTTTTCGGGGGTTATGCACGTAACGTACGTGTGTAACCCTCTGAAAATCTACCCCTGTGGATCCCTAAAGGCTAGAGGATGGAAATGAAGAAATGAGTGCATGGGGTAACTTGCTGAGTGGCGGTTACTACCCTTAACTTGCTGGTGTGGCAACTACTACCCTTAACCAATAAGCCTTCATACTGATGATGCAACTCCATCATTGCTCTCTGCATCAACGGCAGGGGAAAAGATGAAAAGGGGAATTAGATTCAGACAGCAAACAACAAGGACTCTGAATTTTGTGGTCTGGGAAAACAATTAAGCATGGAGGTAACTTGCTGATGCGGTTGTTACTATCCTTAACTAAAAAGCCTGAAACGCTTGATGCATCTACAACATTGCTCTCCGCTTCAATGGCAGGAGGTAACTGGGAATCAGACTCAAACAGCAACCAACAAGGGCCCTGACTTCGATGGTCTGGGAAACTGAAAAGTATGGGGATGACTTGTATGGCACAGCAGAGACTACTTGCTGGGCAGATTGGAAGGACCATTGGTCCTGTTCTGATGTCATTTCTATGTTTCTATGTTTTGATGTGACCTATTAAAGCAGAGTGGTTTCTAAGGCATCAATTTCACAAGACATCAAGGAGCCGGGTGCTTCGGCCCATTCCAGCAGCAGTTTATAGGACCCATAGGGCTAGCGAGCCTGCTCCACAAGAGTGCAGGATTCCTCGTAAGCAGAGTAAGACTCTGTCTTTCTAGAGGATAATGGCAGAGTTTATCCCTGCTCTAAGTGTCTCAGCATGGGTGTGCAGGCTGAAAGAGTCTACGCCTTGGACCCAGGGGAATCTTGAGACCTATCGTGGTTTCCTCCTGCCCGATTTGGATGGAGCTTATGGACGTACCACCGGTCTGGCATTCAAGATAAGAAAAAAGAAATGTAAACATACCTGTTAATTTCCTTTCCTTTAGTTATACCTGTCAGTCCAGAAACTAACCTAGGAAGCTTTGACTACCAAGAGCTGCCAGTCTGACAATTTCAGAAAACTAACAGTGAGTACGACGTTGTCTACTCGGAAGGAAGTTTGCCTAATTGTATCTTTGTTGTAGGGATTATTTTATTCCTAGGTTAATGAGCATGAAGTGAAAATTTTTGGCTGCACCAAGTTTAGATTGTGGTGGTGATTTGGAAACCAAAAACAAGCAATTGCCTCCAGTGGTCTAAGCTTTGTCATGGGATACTAAATAGCTGAAGACAGTACCAGACCCTGTAAAGGGAGGGAAATCAGCTTTGAGCTTTTCCTTCTCTCCACCCTTCTGCTATGTCTACTTGTTTGCACTTGTCTGGCAGGACTAAAGGAAAGGAAATTAACAAGTAAGTTTAAATTTGACCATTTGTTTTACAAGGATTTTTATACCAACTTCCTGATTAAAGTTCGCCCAAGACAATATACAGATCATACAGACTGTCAAGCTGTATGGCGGCCCTTGCTAAAGCTCATGATCCACACCACTGTTCTCACAGCCATTTGCAACTCTGCTTTCTCGAGTGCCTGCACTGTGCCTTTGAGACTTTCTATCCTGTTCTCAAAAGATTTCCCTTATAACTGCTTTGGTGAAGATTGCCCTTGATCTCCTGTTCTGTCCCTCCCGACGCAGCCAGGGCGAAACACGGCCGTGTCGGGGGAATAATAGCTCAATCACAACTGTTTCGTTCCTGTATTTATCTACAAGACATATCTGCCTGACGACTATTGAGAGAATAAAGCTTCTCTTTCACCACATTACGGCTTTTGGGCCTGTTGATGACTCACTCATTTTGACACACTCCTATATTATTTGGACTTCCTTGTTGGTGTGTCTTGTTCTCCACTTCTCTTGTGGTGGTTTTTAGGAAAAACACTACATTTTCTGGTCTGGTAGGGTCATCCTCAGCGATCTGGTGTGGCTGGCACAGGTAGTGAGAATGCGGTTACTGTATGTGCCCAGAGTTATATCATGAGGTTTTTGTGGGTTGTGCTCTATCTCATCAGTATTTCTTGCACATGCTTAGGCTTCATCATTGCTTGATATTTGTTTCCAGGGACAAAGGAAAAAATATAACCATGTAATTCCCATGAACAAGAACAAAAGAAGAGGAAAATATGACTGAATACTGTGCTGAATTCCAATAGCAACAAGTAAGGCAGTGCAGAGAGTGCAACCCTTTCACCTGATGGTCGGCAGAATTGAATTGCAGAGCAGCATAAGCAGTGACGCCCAAGTACCTGCTTTCAGGGAACATTTCATAGTCTCACAGAGTAAGAATGCAGTTCTGTTCAGGGCTCTAGGGTTGTTGTGCAGCCTTAAGAGGTCGCCTCCTTTCACCAGATCAAATGCGTACTAGAACTGAAGGAGAGCATGCCAAGTTTGGCCAAAGTGCATTCTACTTTTCTAGCTTCCAGTTGATAATTGAACTGAAATGTTCCTGTGTAATACCAGGTAGTATCATATTATATATGTATACCATTTTCTCCTGTGAGTCCTGTGCACTAGGTAAGCATACAAACACGTGTATTCACACATGCCTCTCTCAGGTAAAAATTATGTAGGACACAGCTCAGCTTAACTGCAATCCTGGATTCTTTTTTGTTACCCCATTGATTTTGACTTTCCTCCTCACGCTAATGCTTTTCAACGGGGGGGTTCAAACACAAAACGACCCTCTTTCTTACTCAGAGAGATTCTCGTTAGAATCATGACATCGTAGAAAAATTGGGCCGGAAGCAAGGTCGAGATGCTCTCTGTCCCATGACCCTCCTGACCTCACCTGTTTCATCTCAGGCAAATGTTTGCCCCACCTGCGCTTCCGCACCTTCAGTGACGGATATTTCTTCGCCTCCCTGTGTAACCCGTTCTGGTGTCTGAATGCTCTCGCTTTCAACAGCCTGCATCTTCAAAGCTGAAGACATAAATAACTGTACATTGAAGCAGAATAAAATGAAGGAGGGACCTGCGCGGCTGAAGGAAAGCGTTCAGTACCAGGACGCCCTTCTAATCTTTATGTGCAAACACTCTCGCTCAGTTGCTTGAGTCTCACTTTTAATAACATTCATGGACGGTTGCTGTGGAAATTACTCTGTCACAGGAAAGAGACAACAGTTTGAGTTGAATTAGGATCACACACACACATTTGACGGGAAGAAAATCACATCCTCATGCACATTCTCGTAGTCATGACAAACAAAAGTGTGCAGAGATGATACCCACGGCTTTAGTTAATTTGTATCTAGATATTAGATGTTTGAAAGCTTTGGATGGCTGATTGCTATTTTAAGGTCAGGAAAACTCTTGAATCTGAGGCTGGAATTGCAGGAGAGTGCAGGATAGTTCTGTCCCGCACCGGCTAATATTAAAATTCTTGTCCTGCTGTTAACATTACTTTTCTGGGCTCGGATACTTTTCCAACGTCTTCTTATCTTCTTTTTCCCTACGTGTGCCTTAAAGAGAGCTCTTATTTTGTACCTGAATTTCTCTTGCCTTGACTTTCATCTGTTGTGCAGCCCAGAAATCGGATCGGTATATCAGGCACTAAAGGGTTGCGGGGACAGAAAGATAAAAGTGAACTAATGCAGGCATTATGGTGTGTAAATTCAGCAGGGAAAGCTTGTCAGATACCTGAGTGATAGAAGCTGAACCCTTTAACGTCCTTTTGAATTTTGTGTGCAGACAGGCAGCTCCATCATCAGCTTGCCGGCAGTGTTAGAGAATTACCACTAAATCGAATTTTTCTTTTCATGGCATCTTGTCATTTTTTTTTTCTTCATTTTTTGATGCCTGAAATAAAGAGAATAGAAAATCTGTGTCTTCTCTCTGGCTGAGACAGCTGCATACAGAGCAATATTCCAAGGAGTTGACCTGGTTAGGAACCTGCAAATCTTTGTGCTGGAAACACACAGCAGAGAATCAAACCCAACCTATCCCTGCCTAGTTATATAGCAACGTAGCAAATAACAGCAGGAAAAGGCCAAGCTGTTATCCTGTGCACATTGCCAAGGATACATCCCAGCTGATAACCACAGAGGGCGACCACTTGCAAAATCTCCCTCATTATCCAGGATTGTTCCTTTGTACTCCATTACCTTGGGTAGATGAACACACAAGATCCCCATTTAGTTCTTTCCCATACCTAAATACAATAAGCCGGTTCCTGGACAAGTTATCGAACTAAAGTTAGCAGGATAACATGTCCTGGATATTCCGTGGGATAAACGTCCCATTGAATATCCCTTATTAAAGTTATCTAGCTATTTGTAGCCCAATTTTAAATATGTATGGTTAAGCCTAAAGTTATCCAGCCTTATGTGAAATAAAACTGATACTATGAGCCTCGGGGCCCAATTCCCATGCCCTAGCCCCATTAATCAGAGGCCCCCCAACACGTAAAAACATGTCAGAATGTGGCAGGCCACCCCCCCCCCTGCCCTCTTTCCCCCACTCTCCTCAGAGATAAAAAGCAAATCCAGGCTCCTCTACCCCCCTCCTTCTTCCCCAAGCCCTCCCACCCCCCCCCCCCCTAGTACCATACTCGCCACCACATTTGAAGTGCAGGCTCGGGATCGCTGAACGAGATAATCATGGGTACTTCCAGTGTAGCTATGGGCAGCCAAACTGGAAGTGTAAGTTATTAGTGTATTTCAGAACCTGCAGCCTGCCAGACAGACCCAACTGCTAGTTAATTCTGCCTTTGCAGCCTGTATGCACAAGGAGCCATATTTGGAGGATCTGGGTGAGTTTATGGATATAGATAGCATAATCTTCTTAGAGAAAGGGAAAGTTTCCTCTGTAGGTGAGGATGATTCTGTTATTCGCTGTTCTGTAGGGATGAGGTGGTATGTCTCATCGATCAGGTGGTTGCCGCCCTGAGAATTTCAGAGAAAAAGGCAGAAGAGGCTCCTGTATAGAATCCTTATATTAAAGGAGTATGTAGTCTGCCAAGGCTTTTCTCCTTCCTGCTATGGTGGAGGAGATGCTATTGATGGAATGGGAGCCCTCAGATTCTGGGTCAACTTATTGGTAAACTGTACTTGTAGGATGTATCGCAATGTTTGTTTCAAATGCCCAAGATGGATGAGCAGGTTTCAGCAGTTACTAGAAAGACTACTATCCTGGTGAAAGGAAGTACTTCTCTTAAGGATTCTCAGGAAAGGAGATCCCAAACCTAATTGGCTTCCTGAAGATAAAGGTTGAGCCTTTTATTGGGTAGGCAGGGGTCATGCTCTGTATTGAGATACCAGAAGGTACACACCAGGCAAGCAGTCTTCTTCTTATCAGTCTTTCCAGTTTAGGGGCAGAAACCAGTCTATTCTGGGGTTGAGGAAATCAAGGTCTGACTCTAGTGCCTCTTCCATGTTTGGTTGATCTGCCAAATAAATTAAGGTGGGTTCACTGGTGTTATTTGTAGGCAGTCACCTCAGCAATTTTACCAGGAGTGGACCTACATAAATTCAAATCAGTGGGCCTTAGATGTTATTTAACATGGATATGCTCTAGAATTGTCTGGTCTAGTTCCTGATGTCCTTATGGTCTCTCCTTATGCTTCGAGTGCCAAACATGTGGCAATTCAGACCACATTCCCAAGGTTATAGCTATAAAAGGCTGTGGTTCTAGTTCTCTGTGAAGCTCAAGGTCACAGTTACTATTCCATCTATTTCATGGTTCCAAAGAAGTTTGGTACCTACAAATCAATTCTCGATCTAAAAGGAATAAACAGCAGTCTTTATGTTTCCTATTTCAGAATGGAGACTCTTTGGTTAAAGTTGCTATTCAAGAAGACCAATATCTCATCTCTCCAGATCTATCTGAAGTGCATTTTCACATCCCGATAAGGAAGGACTATCAGAGGTTCCTTTGTTTTTGCATTCTGAACATGCATTTTCAGTTCAGGGCTCTTCCTTTCTTTCACCAAGGTTATCATGATGGTAGCTGTGTATCTGAGAAAGGAGGAAATCATGGTTCACCCTTATTTATTTGCTCTTGTTTACTTCTCTTTCAAGAGGTTGATGAATCTGGAGTGAATTCCAGGGCAGTTGAGGATCGATGCCTTGTGCAGAAGTGGCCAGAAGACAAGTTGCTGTATGTCTTTCCTCTATGGCCCATGTTGGGCAGATTAGTCCGAAGGATCAAGCTCCACAGAGGGATGGTGCTCTTAGTTGCTCTGTATTGGCCCAGGAGACCGTGATATGCAGATCTACAGCAGCTCCTGTCAGAATCTCTCCTTTGGCTTCCGGTGCACAGGGTCTGTTGTGGCAGGATCCTATTATTCACGAAGATCCGAATCGATTTTGTCTTACGGTATGGCCCTTGAAAGGGCTCGTTTACTGAAACATGGTTATTCTGCGGTAGTGATTTCCACTTTGCTAAGAGCTAGAAAGTTCTTCAGTTCTTTGGCTATCTGCGGGTTTGGCGAGTGTTTGAGGCCTAGTGTGAAGATCGAGGTACTCTTCCTTGTTCGGTCAAGATCCCACGCATTTTGGAATTTTTGCAGGATGGCTTGAATAAAGGCTTGGCACTTAATTCCTTAAAGGTACAAGTAGCGGCTCTTACCTGTTTCAGAGATCAGATGAATGGTGGATCCTTATCAGCTCATCCTGATGTGGCACGTTTACTGAAAGGAGTGAAACATCTCCATCCTTCTTTGCGGTTTCCAGTACCCTTATGGAGTCTTAATGTGGTTTTGGATTTCTTAGTGGGTCCTACGTTTAGACCAACGCATAACCTGACCTTGAGGTTACTGACCTTGAAAACGGTGTTTCTTGTGGCAATTTGTTCTGCATGTAGGGTTTCCGAACTGCAAACCTTGTCTTGCCGGGAGCCATTTCTCCAAGTGACTCTAGGGGCAGTACAGCTACTGTTCCTTCCTTTCTACCGAAGGTGGTAAATGACTTTCACTTGAATCAATCCATCTCCCTGCCATCTCTGGACAGAGAAAGAGATGTAGCGGAGTATCGTCTGTTGGACCCTTGTATGTCATGAGACATATTGTCCGGTATCTGCAGGTTGCTAAGCCTTTACAGAAGACAGATCGCCTATTTGTCTTTCTCAGTGGTACTAGGCAGGGAGAGCCAGCCTTGCAGGCTACCATAGCTCACTGGATTAAGGAGGTAGTCACAGCTGCATACGTTGATGTTGGTAAGCCATTACCTAGTCAGGTCAGGGCTCATTCTACTAGGGCTCAGGCAGTGTTATGGGCGGAAGTGAAATTGTTGTCTCCTGCCGACATTTGCCGAGCTACGACATGGTCCTTGTTACACACTGTTTCCAGGTATTATTATCTGGATGTGCAGGCCTGGGAGGACAAAGCCTTTGCAGTTCAGTTTTGACTGGACCGTGGGCAACCTCCCGCCCTATTCTGGAGGAGCTTGGTTACATCCCACTTGTTTTGGATTCACCTGACTGGATGCTAATAAATGAGAAATTACTACTTACCTGAAAATTTCCTTTTCTTTACGACAGTCAGATGACTCCAGCTTCCCTCCCTTGGCTACTGAATGGTTGCATTATGGTCCTCCTCCATGGCTACGTGTTACAGTGATTACTGGTAGGTGTTCATCCAGTCCCTGACTAGTGTTAATACATTTCTTATCTGAGCTCAGTGTTGCCTGTTGGCTGAGTATTGAAATGGTTATCTGTTTAATCAAGTTTTGCTAGTCTGTCCACAGTTGCTTTTGAAGAGAATACTGGCAGGCTGATGTCACTGCAGGGGTACATATATTGTGACGTCAGTTTGCTCTGTCTCCATCTGCTGGTAGAGGTGCATAACCCACTTTTTTCTGGATTCATCTGACTGTCCTAAAGAAAAGGAAATTATCAGGTAAGGAGTAATCTCTCAATACGCAGTTTTTAAATGCGTAAATCCTTTTGAAAATTACCTGGCTAAGTGGAGCTGAATATAGATCTCAAAGATTTTAGGGGTTGGAAATTTACTTTATCTTCAGGTATTTCCAAGTCCCACTTTTGAGATTATAAATTTTAGGTATTAAATTCAAGCCAAATGTTTAGATGTTAGAACTGAGGGTGGAATCTAAAATGAGTCCTGTGTTACCTGTGGTCATCAGAAAAGCATTCTGGAGGCTCAGACCTCTTAAATCAGTTGAAGCTGCTTTTGTGAGTGGACAAATTCAGATTGGTTTGTTACGCGTGCCGTCCGCGGCAGACCCGTGGCGCGGCCCCCTCACCTTCTTTCACGGACTCCAGCTCCTGGTTCCTCCTCGCTAGCGGCGGTGGGCTCTGCCGGCTCTGACCTCGGGCCGCCACCGGTGCCTCCTTCTCTCACTAATCTACCTCGAGGCCCACCTAAGTCCTGCCAGCCCTGGCACTCAAAGGCTCAACCCGCGGGAACGAGGGATGGTATAGGTGAAGCTCCAGCGGCCTCTGCCTATCAGCCCACTCCACCTGCCGACGGTGGGGACCCGTAGGTCCTCACCTATGGGTTGCGTCAACCCCACCTCGAACCAAGGGTCCACCTCCGACGCAACATGGTTAATGCCTGTGGTTGTATTAAGTCACTTAAAGGTGAATTTTTAAAGCCCAACACACGCGTTAATTAGGGGATGCACGAAGAAGTCGGGTTCACGTGCACCGAGCGGATTTTAAAAGCTGCTGAGATACGTGCATATCTCCTGAGGCGCGCACAGCTTGAAAGTTTTCAAAAAGGGGCGGGGCGTGGTCTGGGAGGAGCATGGGCGTTTCGGGGTGTGAATCTAAAATGTGCACATAAATGCTGGCTCTTGAGGGCCAGAGTTGGCCAACCCCGCCGCACCGTGCAAGATATGTTAACGCACATCAATACTGGCGTAGCCTGGCGTGCGCCAAGGCCCCCTACGGTGTAACTTTTACTTCTGCTATGGATGCTGTGTAAGTTAAAATTTAAAAAAATGAGGCACATCTGCAGGGGCTAACAGGGGGCAGTGAAGCCTACCAAACGGGGGTGGGGGGGTGGGAGGGATTGGAGAACCTATCTCTTAACCAAGCACACTGGGGACAAACTGGTAAAACTGGGAATGCCATCGGTGCGCGCCCTTTTAAAAATCCTCTGATTTTAGAAGTGGGATTTGCACGCACCCACTTAAAATTTGGCGTACATGTGCTCGCAGCCGGGTTGTTTTATAACATGCACGCATATTTTATAAAATGACCGTGTACCTCAGCGCGGGCCGATGTACTGTATGCGCGCAAATGTGCACGCAAATTGCCATCTTAGATTGCTGTAATACCATTTACAATTTCTAGGTCACAAACGGTGAAAAATCTGGCGGTTACAGATAGTAACTTGCATAGTCGTTGGAAAAGTACTGCTATTACACTGGTTCCCATGTGCCCTCGGTGCTAAATGTAAGCTGTTTTTGTCCAGTTTTTCATGCCATGAATCAGATGGGGGCTAAAATATTCAGGTGAAAAGCTTCAGTGGGATTACCCTTCCCGCCAGGCCCCGAGGCTAGTGATTCCGTCATATAAGGTGGGCAGAGGGCTTTCTCAGGGGTGCCACCTAATCTGCGGAAAGATATTGAAGGAAAATAAGGATTACGTCTCTTTTAGGAACAATCTAAAAATGGGGTTATTTGGCATGGGAGGTTAAAATGTCACTGCCTGAAACTGGATTGTAGCTTATTCTGAGTCTGTTTTATTTGCCTGGCTTGGGTTCTTATTTATTTGAGATGCATTTGGCATAGGAAAGAACGTGTGATATGGGTTTTGCTTATTTAGTTATTAGGTAATTTTAGCTGTTTTAAATTTGTATAATTGTTGTTATGATGATGAATGTTTCCTAGGCACTGATTTTTATTGTTTATGGTTTTATTTTTGTTGTAATCCACACTTTACAGGCTCTGTACTTGAAAAGGTGGAATCTACCTCTGTAAAGTAAATTTAGAGAGGCCAATGTTCAAAAGTAATTTAGACGGATAACTCACAAGTTATCCGTCTAAATGGCAAGGTTGCCAGATTCAGCCACTTATCCGACTAGGTTTTAGCAGGGGGCGTTTCAGGGAGGAGTAAAAATTATCCGGCTAATAGAGCCGATTTTCAATTCTATCCGGCTGAATTTCAATTCCGAGCAGGCATGAAGTCATGCAGCCTTGTGTGGCAGATAACTTGCTACTTAATTGGATATCTTCAGACATATCTGGGTAAGTTACACCTGTCAAAATAATAAAAAAAAAGAAAAACATTTGCATGCCAGTGGCCTGATTCCTACTCCCTCCCCAGTGCAGTTTCCCCATGCATAAGTCAGAGGGCCTGGCAGTGCTGTGACATGCTAACGGCTTACACATGAAGAAGTGAGCTGTGTGCAAGCTTTTGTGAAACACACAGCGATCATTACAGGGAAATCCCGTAAAGAAATTTAAGAACACCACAGAAGAAGGCTGCAAGTCCAGGTTGGACAATGGGCTACAGAGTCAACACCCAGAAAGATCTCAGATTAGAAAGAAAACGCTGTTAATGTTTGGCTACCTACATTCCACCTTTTATAATAAACTAATCAAGTGGCAGGTTAACAACCCAGGACGGTTAAGCAAAATTGGATTTCCCACTCCATCAGGGGAGCATCTGACTTAATGAATTAAGATTTGGCTCCCGGCGTATAAAGATGTCTTCACACTGCGTCAAAGGCTAATGAGCCTGCATAAAGCATTGCATGTGCTTTATGATTGTAAAGAACTGTAACAAGCCGTAGGGTATCCAGGTTTGTGGGGAGAGGTGTGATCGGTGTTTAGGCAGTGACCTTGGAGTCAGGAGGGTGCCAGGGTCAGAGTCACGTCGCTGTAGGGTCCTGAGCCTTGGAGTAATGCCTGATAATAAAACTCCTTCGAGCTTTCTCTTCGGAAACTGTAATGGAGGCTGGCACCAAAATTTAGCGACCAGATTTCTCACTGCAGAGATGACTCTAGGCATGTTTCCAAAGTGCTGTAGCGGGAAAGTGTTAATACCTCATTGGGAGGAAGGGTGCTAGATATAAACACACATACAAATTATTACACATCTATTATTAGAGGAAAGAAATTAACAATTTTGCACGTTGCCTAATGCTTTCACATTTCCCTCTGAATTCATCACCTCCTCTGCTGCAGAGACAGACCGTTTTCGACCCGCTCTCGTCAGTCGACTGCTCCTTTTTGCAGCTGAAATGCTTTGCTCAGGTCCTGCTGTTGGGATCTGTCGCTGCGGTGTGACCACGGCATGGTCACTGCGCGCTGCCCTCCGACGCTGTCATGATGCAAGTGCTCTGTAAGATTCTGGTAACCTCTGGGGCTTCTGGTCGGGGGGATCCAGTGCAATGGGAGAGCCTGGGGGGGAGCCTCATGTCTTGCTGTCTCTTATGAAGGAACTGTTCCCCTATTACTTGGGATTTGTAGTCCAGACTTTGTCATTGTCATATGTAGGACTACAGTTTGCAGTTTGCTGTAAGATATTGGTAATGGTGGTAATATATAAAAGTCATTTTTGGAAAAGATCTTAAGCCAGCTAAGTAAGAACTTGGCTCAGCTAGATGAAAGCCTTTGAAAGCTGGCTGGGCTAGCCAGCTGAATTTGGCATGCCCGAGGATATGATTAGGTCTGGGGGTGAAAGTTAGGGTGTTAGCCTTGATTTTCAGCGCTAGCTGCCCAGCTTGTCTGGCCAAATCTTGGCACTGGAATAACAGGCCTAGAATTGGCCACTTAGATTCCCCTCCCTCCA
This sequence comes from Rhinatrema bivittatum, assembly GCF_901001135.1. Taxonomy (NCBI): domain Eukaryota; kingdom Metazoa; phylum Chordata; class Amphibia; order Gymnophiona; family Rhinatrematidae; genus Rhinatrema; species Rhinatrema bivittatum. The sequence continues at coordinate 5,892,901 of NC_042618.1, read as the reverse complement.
GCCCTTATTAAAATGATGTGTGGGAGACCTCTTCCCTCCCACATCCCCAAAATATTGGTACCTCCCCCCTCCAGCCATCTCCCACCTGTCCCCCAGAACACTCAAAAATACCTTAATGGGAGCTGCCAAGAGGATTCAGTCATCCCTCCTGCCAGCTCAGCATCCCTGGTTCCTCTGACAAAAACGTTAGCTATGACTATCGGAATTCTAAAACGAAAGAATTGCTTTGATTTTTACACAGTCCTTTTTAATAAATGTTACTATGATGACCACCTGTATAGTAATCAGACAACAGACTATAGTATGCAGAGAAATAAAAGAAAGCTCATATTTACACCTGTGGGGATGCATGCTGTCATTATAAATAAGTGAGAAAGGAAGGCAGGTTCTTTTGTTGAAAGGAACAGAGAAATCTTAAATGCCAGTCCAAATTTTCTGCTTACTCCTTCCCATCAAGCACTTTCACACAGAACACAATTTAGTCCTCCAAGTTTGTGACTCAGTTGTGAGCACTAATTTGTCCATAATGATGGATGGCTAGGAAAGTCTGATTTTTGAAATTAGTAAATGTATTTCTTAGGACAAGTACCAGAATGAAAGGATTGAAAAGTGAAATCCTCGTTGAGTACACATGTAGAGGTAGCGATACCATATGCAGAGATGCAATATTGTAAAGTGAAAATGGCTTTAAGCAAGTATAGTGCACACTTCCCTCTTTCTGTCCCCAGGTATCCTAAAGTTTCATAGATCAGTCTGCATTTTATCGCTTGTGTTCATCTCCCATTGGATCCTTGTGTTAACGTATCTTGCACAGTGCGGCAGGGCCAACTCTGGTCCTCAAAAGCCACACATAGGTCTGGATTTCAGTATATCCGCAATGAATGTGCTTGAGATGCATTTGCATTGGAGACAGTGCACACAACTGTATCTCATGCTTATTCATTGTGGATTATCTTAAAAATAAGATTCATTGGTGACTTTTGACGATCAGAGTGGACACCTCTAAAATACTATCTAAAGATAATGATAGTAACATAACATGATAACGTAGTGTATATTGGCAGATTGCCCTGCTTAGTTGCTGCTGCCCACCTAGTTCAGTGCTAATCAGGCATAGGATATGAATATACCGGGATGTACTCTTTTCAGAAAGGGGAAGGAGCACCTTTATATGTTAGGGACAAAATAGAAGTCATTGAGATACCAGATAAGCAAGGACAACTGAATTTCTGTGAGTCATCATGAAGAGATCTAAGGGATCTTATATCTGTGTAGGTGTAATGAATAGGCTGCTGTGACAAAGGGAAGACGCAGATACAGATGTAAGGCAGCTTAGGCCTTGTTATAGGTTAAAGTGTTATGTTATGTTGGTTTAATTTTAGGGAAGGTCCACTAATAGGAGGACCAAAGTGGTATGAGTTAGGAGGAGATGTATAGGTTTGGGATGTTAAACACGGGGTGAAACAAAAAAACGTTTTCCTCAAGGAACTGGTAGGAGTCTAAGGAGTTCTGTTGAGGAATTCAGAGTTTTGGGGTTAGCTTTATAGGAGATCAGAGTTAATATGTTCAGAAATATTGATTTGCTGAAGTACTATTACTACTACTACTACTTAACAGTTCTATAAAGCTACTTGACGTATGCAGCACTGTATAAAATGTATATTAGAGACAGTCCCTTCTCATTGGAGCTTACAGTCTAATCAAAACAAATATTCAGGGCGAAAGTGGCTTTGGGAATTTTATTAAGAAAATGGATAAAATTAATGAGGCTGTAAGTGTGACAATCAGGAGTTAAGATTTAAAAGCAGCTTCAAAAAGGTGTGTATTTAGATGGAATTTAAATAAAACAAGACAGGGAGTAATGTGCACCAGCTCAGTAAGTCTGTTCCAATCCTATGGTACAGACAGGTGAGGCAGTAAGAAGCTGCAGAGTGAAGGCACTTGTAGTTGAGGGGAGCTTGAACTGTATGCAGGAACGGAGAGGGACTGGTTAGGCCAGTTGGTCTTTATTTGCCATTATTTTCTATGGGGGCAATAATCAAAGTGATCTATGTGGATAAAACTCTTGAAGACCACTACGACACATTCTGTTTTCCAATCTGTTGAATCCTATGGTTCCTGAAGATTGGAGGATTGCCAATGTAATGCCGGTTTTTAAAAAGGGATCAATGGGTGATCCAGGAAACTACAGACCATTGAGTCTAATGTCCGTGCCAAGTAAAATGGTAGAAACTATCAAAGAAAAAATTGCTGAACATATCGATAGGCATAGCTTAATGGGACAAAGCCAACATGGATTTAGCCAAGGGAAGTCTTGCCTCACCAATTTGCTACATTTTTTGAGGGCGTAAATAAACGTGGATAAAGGTGAGCCAGTAGATATAGTGTATATGGATTTCCAGAAAGCATTTGACAAAGTCCCATATGAGAGATTTCTTAAGAAATTAAAAAGTAATGAGATATGGGGGTAGTGGCCTATTGTGGATTGCCAACTGGTTAAAAGATAGAAAACAGAGAGAAGGGCTAAATGGTAAATTTTCCCAATGGAGAAAGATGAATAGTGGAGTGCCCCAGGGATCTGTTATGGGAACATTGCTTTTTAATATATTTATAAATGACCTGGAAATGGGAACAACAACAAGCCAATACAGTAAAGTGCGGCCGCGGTTACCCTGCTTCTAACCCGCTTTCTACTCACAATTTGGCTGCGTTAGTCCAACCTGCGATTCACTATCCCTTTTAACCCATCCTTACCGCCTCTTTAAATCTACGGGTAACCCTTTCCGCCCGCGGCATGTATATGAGATGTAAACGATCGGATTAGCTATTCCTTCCCATACAGTAACGCGCGCCCCGATTATCGCTTTTTAAACCTGCAGTTTTGCCGCGTGTTTAACCTGCTAATTTACCGCCTACCCCTACCCCTGCATTAGTGTGGAGCGTCAGGCAAGCCGAGACGAAATTTCACGGGCCACGGAGCAGCCCCAGTCAGCCCCGCTTCACTGCCTGACCCCCTAACTCCCCGGGACAAGACCGAAGTGAATCGGGCAAACTTTCCGCCAGCCCCCGCTCACCTGCCCTGGCTGCGTCCATCTCCCACGCTGATAGCTCCGGAGCAGCCCCAGTCCTCTCTCCCCTCCTCCCGGGGACAGCCGGCGGCGAGAGCGGCTTCAGCAGCCCAGGGCAGATCGGGCGCTCCCCATGGCTCCCTATTCTCTAAAACATAATGAGTGCATGCCGTGACCTGAGCGCCCGGCTGGACGTCCGAGGGGAGCTGTTCCATCCCTTTATCATTTTGGTCACCCTTCTCTGTACCTTCTCCATTGCAACAATATCTTTTTTGAGATGCGGCAACCAGAATTGTACACAGTATTCAAGGTGTGGTCTCACCATGGAGTGATACAGAGGCATTATGACATTTTCCGTTTTATTAACCATTCCCTTCCTAATAATTCCCAACATTCTGTTTGCTTTTTTGACTGCCGCAGCACACTGAGCCGACGATTTCAATGTGTTATCCACTATGACGCCTAGATCTTTTTCCTGGGTGGTAGCTCCTAATATGGAACCTAACATCATGTAACTACAGCAAGGGTTATTTTTCCCTATGTGCACTTGTCCACATTAAATTTCATCTGCCATTTGGATGCCCGATCTTCCAGTCTCGCAAGGTCCTCCTGTAATGTATCACAATCCGCTTGTGATTTAACTACTCTAAATAATTTTGTATCATCCGCAAATTTGATAACCTCACTCGTCATATTCCTTTCCAGATCATGTATAAATATATTGAAAAGTACTGGTCCAAGTACAGATCCCTGAGGCACTCCACTGTTTACCCTTTTCCACTGAGAAAATTGACCATTTAATCCTACTCTCTGTTTCCTGTCTTTTAACCAGTTTGTAATTCACGAAAGGACATCGCCTCCTATCCCATGACTTCTTAGTTTTCTTAGAAGCCCTCATGAAGGACTTTGTCAAACGCCTTCTGAAAATCCAAATGCACTACATCTACCAGCTCACCTTTATCCACATGTTTATTAACCCCTTAAAAAAATGAAGCAGATTTGTTAGGCAAGACTTCCCTTGGGTAAATCCATGTTGACTGTATTCCATGAAACCATTTCTTTCTATATGCTCTACGATTTTGATCTTGAGAATAGTTTCCACTATTTTTCCCAGCAACTGACGTCAGGTTCACTGGTCTATAGTTACCCGGATCGCCCCTGGAACCTTTTTTAAATATTGGGGTTACATTGAGCACCCTCCAGTCTGTAGGTACAATGGATGATTTTAATGATAGGTTACAAATTTTAACTAATAGATCAGAAATTTCATTTTTTAGTTCCTTCGGTATCCTAGGATGCATACCATCCGGTCCAGGTGAGTTGTTACTCTTTAGTTTGTCATTCTGGCCTACTACATATTCCAGGTTCACAATGATTTGGTTCAGTTCGTCTGACTCATCACCCTTGAAAACCATCTCCGGAACTGATATCTCCCCAACATACTCACTGTGGAATCTGTGGCCAGAGGATGTGATCAAGTTGACAGCACAGGGGGTTTAAAAGAGGTTTGGATGAGTTCCTCAGGGAAAAGTCCATAACACATTCAGGCCGATTCAATAAGAAGTGCAGGAGAGCTAGCGCTCCGAGTTGAGTACCCACTCTCCTGATGCATGCCCAGGTACCTCTCCTGGGCGCGCAATTTTGATTTAATGAGGCCGGGTGCTAATAAGGAGTCGCCAGGGACAATAGCGCATCCCTAGCACCTCCTTATTAGTGGAAAGGGCGTCTGTCAGCAGGTCCGACAACTGACGCTCAATTTTATCGGCGTCGGTTTTCAAACCTGCTGACAGCCACGGTTTTGGAAAACGGATGCCGATAAAATTGAGCGTCTGTTTTCGAATCCCCTGACCGGTGGGCAGATGTATTTATTTATTTATTCAATTTTGGTTCCTCTGACTTAATATCGCTAGGATATTAAGTCGGAGGGTGTACACCTTTCAGGGTCCTTTAGAATTTAATGCCTGCCATTGGCCGCACATTTTACTTTCAGTATTCCAGGCGACTAACTAATAGGCTCATCAACATGCATTTGCATGTGATGAGCGCTATTAGTTTTGGGGGGGGGGGGGTGGCTGCGCAGTTTCCACACGCTATTACCCCTTACAGTATAAAGGGTAATAATAGCACGTCTAAAACACACGGCCAAACGGGGGCTAAACGGTGCGCTCGGCTGAGTGCACAGCTCTGTATCGTCCTGATTATTAGCCTGGTAGAATAAAGAAAGCCATTGCTATCCCTGGGAGTAACAGAAATTAAATGACTTTATGGGATCTGCCGGGCACTTGTGAGCTGGATTGGCTCGATGGACCTTGGACTCACCCAGCATGGCGATTAAGTTCCCTAACCCCTGTGCCAAGCAGGGGTTCATCCTTCCTTATTTTGTTTGCCGCAGCCTCTGCTTGTGGACTATTCTAGACATTTTCCACCTTCTCGTAAAGAAGTATTTTCCATCTGTTTTTCTGCCTTTTTCCCTGTAACTTCACAGCCGTTTTCTAGGTAAAATGACCTCTTTCTGTTCTTTATTGAAACCTGCCAAGCATGTGAAGGTTTCTGTCAGGCCGCCCCATCCCCTCTCTCCCCTCTCTTGGAGGGGTTTGCGTTCCGAGCCGCCTCCAGCCTTTCAGTGTCCATCTGAAATGGGACACGGCACTCAGGGTATGTGCCTGCAGAAGCAATAGCCCCTCCTTCCTGGTGCAGAGAGCTCTCCTGGCACCACCGCGTATGCCATCAGCTTCACCACCAGTTATCCTCACTTCTCTATCCAGCTCCTGCCTTCCTAATTGGTGTTCACTTTGGTAATGGATTGTTGCGTCCCAAGTGCAGGATTTTGCATCTTTTCACATTAGAGGTCTTTCTCCAAACCCTTGATCCCCGAAATTCCCGCTGCTCCTCCAACTTTCTGAGGACAATGGGAGAGGAGCTGTAGCTGAAAATTTCTGATGGGGGGGGGGGGGGGGAACAACAGGTGAGCGAGGTGAAATGCACTTGATAACTCGTAGCTTGTGGGGAGAGTAATCTGCCTCTCCCGCTTGCTTAGTTTAAATGCCGGTCTAAGCAGGACTTGAAATGATGGGTAAGAGCCCTAGTTCCCTTCTGCAAGCCATCCCATTTGCAAAGATCCTTTTTCTCCAGGTACATCCTCGAAACGTTCCTACCTGCGCTGTTTTCAGCCATGGATTCAAGTTCTCTGGGGCAGGTGGCACTTCTGAGAAGATGAGGTGCTTAAATCTGTGACAACACTACTCTCCAGCTCTTTAAACAGCTTCTCGCTTTCCCAGTCGTTTCTTCCGAGGTGCACAGTGACATCCTTTTCACATTTCTCTAGCTTTCTGCCCAGGCCCAGGCATCTGGAAGGCCCCACGGTTCTTTCCCAGCTCTGTTCTCCTCACAATGGCGTTCTCTAGAAGAATTTGTTTTTCCTTCGAGTGCTTTCGACTCCTCATCAACCTGAGTCTTTGTTTTAGGTGCCGCCAGAGGTTGCAGCTGCAGCACAAGTGTGTGATTTTCTTGCTCTAGTGGAGCAGGACATGGCCTGCGTCTGCAGTCTACAGTCAAGGTTCTCCTTGAGCTTGCAGTAGGAGACTTCTATGCTTGCGATACGTAAGAGAGCAGACCCTCTTAACAAGCTGTAGCCTGTTAATTTCTCTTTAGGCTTGATAGCTGAGCGCAGACAGGAGAACCCTGAAGCTTGCATGGGATTTCTCTGTATGCTGCACACCCATCGATATTGCCAGTGGTAATCATTCTCCTCTTAGATGGGCTGCTTCTTCCTAAATCAGAAGGTATTCCTAAACTTCCTTGCACCGGTTGGGGGGACGGATCAGTCACTATGTAGGAAAGGAAAGCCGGGTGGCTGGAAGGGCTTAGATACTTCAAAGCTGCAGCTGCAGGCTCCCTACCGAGGTAAGAAAAATGTGAAAAAATATTACACTTCTAAGCAAGCAGTCTAACCTCCTTCTGCTGGAGTTTTCTTCAGAACTCAGCAGAAAGAGGAGTCGCAACCTTCCCCAGAAAGCAAGAGAAGGAAGCACAGGTACCCCTTCATTCAAATGAAGGAAGCCTGCCCCTTCCATTAGGGGAGGATAAGTGGAGGGAATATCCACCATACTAAGCTCAGAGCAGATTAAAATAGCCAAGAGATGATGTAAAACCTGAAACCAGGCGACAATGAGCCCCAAATTCCCAGTAACTTTAACCTTAACCTGCCTTTCTTTGAATTAACTCCTGATGTGAGAGGAATCTAGAAGGAGACTTAAAAACAGCCAAGGCTGAGGGAGCCTATGATTCTTGCCTGGAAGCGAGGAGACCGTGAGGACTGGTTTGTCTCTTAATTTGTTACGAGAACTAGGGTTTGCTGAAGATAGTTTCCTGGGGAAGGCAATTCTGCTCATGATGTTTGTGCAGGAGCATGATAAAAAATCGGATCCTAAGGTATATTTATTTAAGAAAAAAGATACTGAGTTTTTGAATCAGACACTTAGTGTATTTACAGATTTAGCTCACGGCATGCAGGCTTGGATCTTCACCCAGCCCCAGCTCAAACTGAATGTTTACAAAGAAACATAGAAACATGACAGCAGAAAAAGACCATATGGCCCCATCCAGTCTGCTCATCCGTCCAATTAATTTAGCATTATAAATCCCATCACTTCCTTAGAGATCCCCTGTATTTATCCCATACTTTCTTGAATTCAGACACTGTTTTTGTCTCCACCACCTCCACTGGGAGGCCTTTCCATGCATCCACCACCCTCTCTGTAAAGAAATATTTGCTAAGATTACTCCTGAGTCTACCCCCTTTCACCCTCATCTCATGACCCCTCGTGCTAGCGCCTCCTATGCATGGAAACCTTGGAGATATTTGAATGTCTCTATCATATCTCCCCTATCCCACCTTTCCTCCGGGTTGTACATGTTTAGATATTTAAGTCTATCCACCTATGCTTTAGAACGAGGACCACTGCCCATTTTAGTAGCCTCCCTCTGGAGCGACTCCATCCTGTTTATATCCTTTGAAGGTGGGGTCTCCAGAATTGTACTCAGTATTCCCAGTGAGGTCTCACCAGGGACCTATACAGGGGCAATATCTCCTCCCTTTTTCTGCAAATGTAAAGCTATTTCCCAAGGTTAATTCTTTGATGTTTTTGGTCCACTACAATTGGGCTTTTCTTTAAGAACAAAAGGCTGGACTCTGTTTCTCTTATCCAGCTCTCTTCCCATTTAAGGCAATGCAGTATCTGATTGTTTGGTGGCAGCGTTTCCTTGCTGTTTCATGTGCTTTGTGTCTCTTTTTTTGTTATATTTTCATTAGTTTAGAATGGGAGATTTTCTTCTATCTTGCATCCTTGTCTCTATTGTGGACTAACCTCGTAGCATGGTCATTTATTCCGTGTTTAGAGTTAGAATTCATGCGCCTTGTTTTTCTTTCAAGATGTGTATCTGGAATATAAATAAAAAGTAAAGGGAAGGGAAAGGGGAGATGTGGTACAAACTTTCACATGTCCTGCAGACTTCAGTGAAGCACTAGAAGGAAGCCTTGTCCATAGAATGAAACTTCAAAGACAAGCGGGAGCCACCTTATGAAGCTGAAGTGGGGGGAAGCTCAAAAGGAAGGCGAGAGAGAGATGGACACCTAGAAAAGACGTCCACTGGAGGTTATAGGAGCCACAGCAGTGGCCAAATTCAAGCATGCTTGGCATGGACACAAGGGTCCTTAGTGGCAGAGGAAAAGAGAAACCCACACGACCTGTGACAGCACAGTAAACAGGTACAAATGATAAGACTCGAGGGATCAAATGGTCATTTTCCTCTGACATCTTTTACGTTTCTGCAGTATTATTCTGCTGATCTTCAGGCCTCCTCTTTCTGTGCACTGTACCCATCTTTCCAAGTATTTCGGAATTTCTTCCCTGCTCTCTGCACTTAGCACAAGGCAAATAGCATGCCCCAAGGGGGCTCCATCTGAATATCATTCGTCAGGGTGTGACCCGTGCCCTAACTCATAACTCGACTGGAACTTGCTGTGGTTCTGAAGCACTTCTCACTTTTTATAAATGTCTGCTATATCTCTCTTTCTCATTCCCCACCCTGCCAAATGCCTTTTCATGATAGACAAACACTATATGAAAGTCCTCCAGCTTTAATCTTCACTGCAAAAATCAGTTGATGTTCCTTGACAGAATTCAAACTCGTTTTTCTAATCTTTACGAGATTCCTTATAATCCTCCCTCACAGTTGCATCCAGTGGCTCATGTTATGATTTCAGCTGCTACGCAGGCTCATTGTACCTTGACCACGATGCTCCCTGCCAGCAGAGGTCTCCTTGGAACTTTGTTCCATGCTACCCACGCCAGCTCCTCCTACTCAACCTGTGGTGCAGCCTCCTCACCATCAGGAGTCCTCAGTATGCCTGCTCATTACCCGTTACCAAGCTCCTCCTCCTTGCCTGCACCACACCCAAGCCTCAGCCCTGTCTGTCCCTTGCTTTGATGCCTTCTCATTGAGTCTATCTTGGCTCTTTGCCCTGGCCTCTGTTACCTCATGGCCTCCGGGCCTTCTGACATTTTCCTTTCCTTCCTTGTGGCCTCCGGCCTTCTGACCTTAGCCTTGCCTTGTTTTGCCTCATGGCCTCTGGGCCTTCTGACTTTAGCCTTGCCTTGCTTTGCTTAGTGGCCTCTGGGCCTTCAGACCTTGGCTTTGCTTTATGCCCTTTGGGCCTTCTTACCTCTTGCCCTGCCTTCTGTCCTACATAGGCCTTATCTTGTTGTGTGACCTAGCTAGATCTCTCCATTGTCTTGTCCCTCAGGGCCTTCTCTGTCTAACGCTCCCTTCGGACCTTTATGTTCCATGCTCTGTATTGTCCTTGTCACGTCGTGTTCTGTCCTGTCTTATTCAACCTCAGTTCCAGGCCTTGCTTGCACTCAAACCTCATTTCCAATCCTTTCCTACACTCAAACCTCAGTTCCAGTCGTTGCCTACATTTGAACCCCACTTCTAGTCCTTGCTTGCACTCAAACCTCTGTTCCAGCCTTTGCCTGCCTCAGCTTGTGTCTTGCCCCAGTCCTTGTTTTGTGTCAGCCTTAGTTTATATCCAGTATCCAGCCTTGCCTGTTCCAGTCCTGTAGTCCAGTCTAGCCTTGCCTGTTTCAGTCATGCAGTCCAGTCCAGTCCAGCCTTGTCTATTCTAGCCCTACAGTCCAGTCCAGCCTTGCCTGTACCAGTTCCTGTCCTCACCAGCACTCACCAAGATAAACCGATGCTGTAGCTAAGCCTTACTGGCTTCCAGATCCCGAAGGCCCAACCCACAGGGGAGGGGGCTGGCTAGCTGGAAGATGGCCCTCGCCCTCTTCTGTGTCTCGTGGCACTCCCTGGGGGGTCTTCCCACAGTCTGGGCCAGCCAGTCCTAACATCATCAATGTAATCATTGTAATCCTGCACATCTTCCATCTTGAAGACTGGGACAAACATGTCCTTCCTGCACTTATTTGGCATGTTTTGCTTCTTTCCAGGTTGCTCTGTACAGCCTTGTCAGTACTTCAGTATTGTTTCTTTCATTTCCTTGAATTCTGCCTGTTTTTGCTAATCTTTAATTTGCTCTCGTGGGAGCCTGGTCAATTTCTGTGGGCCTCTTCTGAGGTTCTCATCCAGAGGCTGAAGGCTCCCATGAGAACAAGCTTGTCCTTTCTGTAAAAAGAGCATATCCCGGCATGGTTAATTTCCTGTGAATTTCACAGGGCCTGGATAGAGCAAGCTTCAAGGTGATATAACATATCGTGACATTAGCTGCTGATGTTGGTAGCAGGAAGATAATGGGGAAGATCCCTGCTCCGCTGCGCAAACCTTCAGCAATCAGTACCGGTGGTAAAGGAGTTGCAGAAAGCCCAGGATACACGGGGTTTATTTCTAAACTATTGCGCTCACTTCACCTGGGCTCCACACCTGTTGAGATTGGCCTGTGCCTCTTTAGGCCGCAGATTCACTCGAGAGATCCACAAACAGGCCGTGAATACTGCTGTTTTGTTTTCCAGCCTGAGCGATGTCAGTTTGAACCTGTCACCCTGCTAGAGGGAGCGGGATCGGCGAGAGATGCAAGCGTGAGGGGATTCTTAGGCAAAGATGTTGAGTCAGATGCCCCTTTCCGCTCTGCGTGCCGGAGCTCTTACTGTTTGTTTTGGAAAATCTGCCCGTTGTGATCAGGGCTTCCTTTTTCATTGCTCCACGAGAACACAATGTTCTCCGCACTGCCAAAACCCCTCTGTCCTTAGCGACTTTTTTTTTTTATTATTAAATTATGCTTCAGCAATTATGAAGAAGCATTTCAGGACATCCTGCATTCTTCCAAGTGTGTAGCGGGTGAGGCAGATTAGAGCCAGCTTTGTTTATGCTGCCTTGATCTTTTTCCGTGTGTCTGAATGCTTTGGATTGAAGTTGGGGTTGGAAGTGTTCCATCCTCCTAAAATCGGCTGTGGTTTGTGGTTTAAAATAAGTCGCTGAACTATTCATCTTGGAACATCTCATATTACAATAATAATACAAAGAATGGCTAGAATTTCTGGTACGTTTATGTAAAGCAGCTGCTTTGCTGGGCTTTAGACGATGGCCTGAATTGTCTCCGTGTCCTCCCTTGCTCTCAGTTTCCCCCCTCCTGCAACTTTTGGCACATTAAAGGCCCTTATCAGTTTTGCTGAAGCCCTGGCCATGTGCTGCAGTGGCTCACGGTTTCTCTTTTATCCTTGAAGCAGCTAATCCTGGGGGCCTAGAGAGCAGCTAATAGGGGCCCCAGCATCCTGCTGAAGGCTATAATATGGTAGACTGGTGAGAGGCTGGGAAACCTAAGGCAAGAAGCTGAACGTTTCTCCAGGGCAATGATTGCATGCAGTCGTACCAGACCATATTAATGCTTGCAAGACGCTGCAGCAGGCACCAAGACGATCCAAGGAGTTATCAGTGGACACAAAGTATAATAAGATAAATCATGGGAGTGCTGACAGCCTGAAGGTCACACAGTGAGGAATGGAGTTAGGATGGCTACCTGGGTTGGCTCTCTGTACAATACAACCTTCCTGAAACCTGCACCCCTTTTGCTGTGCTCTTCGTGCAGATGTAGAGTTGTCTGCTTGCAAGGCTCATCTGCATAGGTGCATTCTTGATTAATGCCAGTGAATCTGGGGCAATATCAAGTGACTAGCGTTTTATTTTCCTGAGGCGCTGACAGTGTACGCTGACAGTGTACTGTGGGCTTAATTCTGTATAATTCCTGAGCCGTAAAAAATGATAAATATTTTTAGTTATTTGGCCTGTGGCATTTTTTCTCATGTTACAAAAAAATTAATTGGGCTGACACTCTCTTGCTTTTGAACGTGTTTTTTTTTCACACCACTGGATGTTGGCGTATTGTATGCCCAAATTAGAGTCACAAGTTGCATTGCTCACTGGGGATCTGATTGGTCAACATTGGTCATGATGTCACAAGTAGTGTCACACACACTGCATGAACTAATAGAGTACAGTTGCATGGTGCATGATGTAATTTGTGATGAGAATTGCAGGTGAACAACTTTGAGAAATTTCAAAATAGCAGTTCAGAAGGGAAATTTTGTAGTTTTTGACAAAGAGTATTGGTGTTTGTCATGTAAAGCAATTGTTCATCATATAGCAACTCACTTAACAGAATGTCACTGTAACAGAACTTACTTTTCGGGACTTGAATTCAATGTCCGGAAGGGAAATGTGCTATAAAGGAAAATTGTCCTGGTATGCTTCCTGTACTGCTTGTGGGACCCGAGCGAAGCAGAAGTAAGTGGGGATCAGATACTGGGATAATCCAGGAGAAGGGGTGCAGTGTGGGGGCATGGAGAGAGCTCTGAAAGAGAACTTTGTAAAGAGCGGTTTCAAAGATTTACAGAGCCTCAGGTTGAGTGGTGAAAGAGCGCTGAAGACAAAGCAGCTCTCTGAAGCCTTCACACACTTCAGGTCAGGTTTGTATATCCTGATGGATACTGCTGCCAGTTGTGAATGCTTTCCAAACCTGTCCTGAGGACCCCAGGATGTGCACGAGATGAATTTGCATGCATTGAGTCTCCTTGATATGCAAAGCTATCTCCTGCATGTTCCTTGTGGATCTTGGGAAGCCTGAGGAATGAAGGATATGCAGAGAGCTGCCAGCAGGAGGCACAGGAAGCAAAAGATGATCTTTGGGGAGAGGTGGATGATTAAATTGACCCGCCATCTCACAATTAAAAAAACCATGAAAATTCTTTGTTTTGGTTGTCTTTTCTATCTCTCTCTTTGTACATAGGAATGCCTCTCTAGGTTTATAATGGAAGTCAGTGGGGAAAACACATTAGAATATAGAGAAAAGGATTACAGGAATGTATCCCTCCCACATTTTCAGGGATTCCTCTACTCTGAAGAAATGTTGCATAGTTTTTGCTGTGAAATGAGTCAGGTGCAGAGCACCTTCCAACGAGAAAGTTCATTGAACCAGGGCAGCTCGCATTTCCATCCTGGGCATCGTCTTATTCTACAGGGGTGGATTATGTGCATTCTGCATGCATGGGTGACAGTTTAAATGATTACATTGATTGAAAGAGCCTTTTCTGCCTGCTGAACGTTTGCTACCACAGCAAGGACACTGTGACACATATAAAGCGCTCGCTTTATCAGGGGATTTCTCAGAGCTTGGTCTAACAGGATTCCACAGTATGTCTGTGAAAATCCCTTTCCCAACTCTGTGAAATCTCTGCCTTGTGTTTTTGTACTGATTTGGAATATTTGTTCCAAGATTTGTCATGCACGTGACCTTATGTGACCCAGGTTTTTTTTTTATTATTATGGCATGGCAGGCCTGCCCTTGGCAGATGTCACAGAGCTGGGGTACTGTGAGGCCACAAGTTACCAAACACAACTTGGAAGCATCTGAAAGCTGAAAATAAATAGGATCATTGTGTATGAGAAAAAAAAAAAAAAGATAAAGTCTAAAGACAGCAGCACCGGAATAATCCCTCTCAAATAAACCGCGCAGATGCTTAGCGCTGCTCATCCAAGGTAAATACCTTTCCAACAAAATCCAGTTCTGATACGCTGCACTGGCTCCTTCCCCAGTCCTCCTCTCTCCCAGTATGCTGGGCCCTTTTGTTCCTCCGAAACTTGTCCGAAGAGGAGAGGACGCGTCCAGTGGATGAAGGAGTGAAGGAAAGCTGTGCAAGAGCTGAAGGAAGAGGTGTGGGACGCAGGATTGCAGGATTGTTTGTTTGGAAGGTAAGGTTGGGAGCTCCTTCAGGCTTTCTCGCCCTTTCTCACCTACCTTCCCTCTTTGTCTTTTTGGATAAGGATTGTAACGCAGGCAAACTGCAGAAATGAGCTGCCTGCACAGGCACCGGCTTTTTCACGTTTTTCTTTCCCCTGCCTGTTGGACTGGATAACTCATGTGCATTGTGCAGTTCATTAACGAAGTTCGGTTACAAAGTAGGTGACAGAACGTGCAGAAAAAAAACAACAGGAAGAGCTAGGAGAGACCACGTTCTCCCCCGCAGTGTTCCCTGCTAATTTCTCCAACTCCAGGGATGGAACTAAGAATGCCTTGTTAGAAGGGGAACATTCAGTGGCCATGGATCTTCTCCCTTTTTCTTCCTGCTAAGGAATGCACCTTCTTTGCTTCACTGACAGTGCTGCCTGTGTACAGTGTTTGCAGTGAAAGCAGGAGGAAAGCTTTTTCCTTGGAGAGATCACAGTTCTTTTTGTGGCATGAGATTGGTATGTACTTCCCTGACGCGTTCCGCTTTACCGAGATCAAGCACCTGCAGCTATTGTAAATGAAGACAATAACTGAAACCTCGGTATAAGACCCTGGTGTATAAAGTTAGTCTTGACTGAAAGCTGCGGTATGCAGCTCCAAGCCGAGTTCTCATTAACTTATGGCAAATCGAAGTGATTGCGTCAGTGTTTTCTATTACGCCTAATACAAATGCACTAATTTAAGTAGTGTTTCCTTTTATTGTCGAGGTTTATTCTTAACCTCGTGCACATTTGCTAGCCATTGAGCTGAAGGTTTTAGACGAGATGAACTTTCTGGAGGAGAAACTGATGAGAATTTGGATGTGAATGCCAAATACAGCTTTAAAGAGTTGGAGACCTTTCTTTTGGAGGAAGAGCCATGGAGTGACATTAAGCATCTTGTCGTGCTGCTCAGTTCTCCCTGTAGTACACTGTAACATGAATCGGTATGGTGTTTAAACATGTTCCTTCCTTTCTCTAACAAAATCTTTTCCAAAATTCTGATATCCCGAGGGCATGCATCAACTGAAGGTGTACATTTATCTCCTTCCTTGGTCTGATGAGCACCACAAGTAGGTCCAAGTGCAGAAAAAGGAAAACCACAGCCTATGATGAAAGAAACTTTATGGAGGCTATTGTTTAAAATTCTCTTTCTGTTTCAGGCTTAGTTTTTCTAGTCTCCCAAAGGAAAACCCAATGTGGAGTCAGTCTTAATGGGCAAACAAGTAAGAGACTAACAGCTTTAACTGAAAGCAAGGATAGTGTGTGTAGATACTCCATAAGCTTCCTTTCATGTTAATCCTGCCCTGCAGCAATCCTACTTTTCTAGTACTAGGGCTCGCCAGAGTTTTGGCAATGTGCTTCAGTCCTGAGCTGTAACACTCCTTGCAGTTCCAGAACCAAGACCCAAACAAACAGCGCTGCCACTAACCCTAGTAGACCAGCCTTGGATAATTTTCTGGTGCTAATTAGAGATGTGCATCATTTTTTATTTTCATTTCGTGCTTCGTTTTCCCACGGTTCGGGCCTTTTTTTTCAGGGACCATCATTTTTTGGGTTAGTGTGCACTAAGCTGAAAAATTATTTTTTCTGAAATTTCGGAGAAAAATCGATCATTTTTCGGGTCCTCTGAACAATGCCGAACTAGACAATTTCGTTGAAATTATCTAATTCAGCAAAAACGAATGCACATCTCTAGTGCTAATGCGGTGATGCTTTTCCAAAGTGCTCAGATATCAATAGAAACTAGAGCTGAGAAGTGACTAATGCAGTTTTCTTGAGATATAGAAGGTAATCTCTATTCTGTTCTCCAAGACATGAAAGGTAGTGGCCTAGCATGAATCATCTTTCATGAACACAATTTACAGTTCTTTTCCTAGTAACATATGCTGTAGCATAGTAGATGACAGGAGACAAGGATCAATTTGCCCACCTTGTCTACTTAGTTGTCTTCCTTTGCATAAGTAAACATAGAAATTTGAATAATTAAACCAATACCAGTTATTTTACCCCAACTCAACCCTTTTCCAACCACTGACTTGTAGATCTCTCGTAACCATGTTTAAATTTGGTTACAGTGCTGACTATTACCCATTCTGGTGGAGGCTATTCTTGTCATCTTCCTCTTCGGTTCTTACAAGTCCCATACTTCATTGAACACTTAGGCCTAATCCCTTGTCTTGCCATCAAGCTTTGTATTATGTAGAGGGTCACCAAAACTAATGAGGCCGTTGTCCAAAACTTCTAGTCATTCCATGCTCATTGATGTTAGAGTTACAACCATTGCTACTTCATGATGGCTACCCCAACCTTCCTGGAAACCTGTGGCAGTTCTGCTGCTAGTCTTAGGGCTCTAACCCTTTCAAGATATGGTGATACCTTGCATCTTCCATACAATACTATGTAGATGGTGTTTATGAGTATACAAAATGAACCAGCTCATCAGGTCTGAAGTCTTTGTAGTGAAGGCGGAGGATAGGGTCGTTTAGAACCAGTGGGTGAGACACTAGGTCTGGATTGTAGAATAAACAAGAAGCTTGTACAAAGTACAAGCAGTAGCTTGTTACAAAAGAGCACAAGTCATTCACTAGTTTAGCACAGTGTTTGTGTTACTGTACATTAAAGCAGAATTAAGACCTAGAGTAGGTGACCAAAGCTCAGCTTATTGAGATATATGTGTATGAATATGTGGCCCATGTGGTGTTACAATAGCCCAGCGTCTTGTCTGTCAGCAGAAGGCACTTCTTATTCACAACACCCCCACCAAGAAAGCTTTCTTTGACCAGTGAACCCCAGTCGCATGCAAAGCACCCTTTAAATCATGAAGAATGAAAACAAAATACCCAAGGTTGGGGAGGGGGTAATTTCTATTTTAACAACTGTGATTAAAGAAATTTTTTTTTTGCGCTGCTATTTGCCTTTCTTTGCTTGTCCCTTCTTTAATTCTTCACGGGACAGATGAACTGCTCCTATCTAGCAGGCGGTTTGGAAGCTTGATTAGCATCTCTGCAGTTAAGCAGAGCTTTCTACCCATTATTTATAATTGCAGAATCGCTGCAGTTTAAGGCTAGACCTTTATATTGCTGTCATCTCTTTTGAGCAAATCTGCGATGTTTAGGACGTTACCAAGCATGGAGCTGCGAGAGGTGCATTTAATCTTCTGCACCTGTCACTTATGATATGTGAGGATAATTTTGAGGATTTATTTTTCTTAACACCAAGCCAGGCAAACAGATTACTGTATAGATAATACAATAAGGCGATCAGTGGTTTGTGAACAATAAACCACAAAGTGACATCCTGTGTAGTCAGTCAGTCTTTTTCCATGGCTTATTGGATGAAACGATCTGGTTAGGCCCAGTGCACAAGTGAAGTGCTCAGCATTTTGAATACCTTTATGAACTTACTGCTCAAAGTAAATTGTCAGATTCTTTTATTTAGCAACTGTGCTTTGATTAAAAAAAAATTGCAAAATCATGCATTTGGGATGCAGAAATCCAAGGGCCAAATACATTGTGGAGGGGAAGGCCTAGCATTCACCAAACAGGAGAGAGAGAGACCCGGGAAGTTGTCTCTGATGACCTTAAGGTGGCCAGTCATCATGGAAAAGTAATGGCATCCTTGAGTGCACAGAGAAAAAGCATCATTAGTAGAAAGAGGGAAGCCTTATTACCTTATACAAGTCTCACGCTGAGCACTCTGTTCAGTTCTGGAGAGCACATGTACAAAAGGACATTGCTAACACATGGGCAGTTCAAAAGAAGGTCACCAGCACGCAACATGTAAGCAGAGAAGTGAAAGGGGAGATAATAAGACAAAGATTCAAATATCTTGCACAATCCTCTTTTATTTATTTATTCCATATTTTTCCAGCTAATGCAGATTTCAAAGTAAGGATCTACATCAGAGTACATACATCTAAATCATACATCGGGAAGGAACGTCGGCAATAGGTAACAGTGTAGGAAGAGGGACCCTGGGGATCCCTTACCTCAAGCGGCTCCGCTACCTTGCAGTCAGTCTTCCTGCAGGCTTCAGTAAGACACCAGAGAATGTAACATTGATTGGCAAGGGGTCTTCATAGGAAGCTGAATGCTGATATTCAGTGTTATCCAGCTGCTACGAAAATAATTTGAGGACTGCATGAAAACAGTCCTAAAGCTATCCGGATAACCGTATCCAGCTAACTTTGAAATAGCTGTGGATATTCAGTTTGAAGGTTTAAGTATACAAAGCCTTATGCATCAGTGTTAATACCTTAAACTGAATTCTTTATTTGATCAACATCCAAAGGAGCACCTTTAATCTTAGAGCAATTCTATCCCAATATCCCGTCCCTATCATCACCCCGGTGGCCGCATTTTTGATCAGCCACAGCAGACATTTAGTGACCCCCCCAAGTATAGGGAATTTTGGTAGTCCAAATTCTATAATACCAAGGCTCATATCATGAGCTGTAGGTCAGTGTCTGAAATAGAGCACTTTAATAGTCTTTAATTTTTTACCTTTATGAAATGCCAACTTAGCTACCATCTTGGGGCCTGGTTCCCACAGACATAGAATGGAAGAAAGGCCTCGGTGAATCAGGCAGTTAATTTGTGCTCTTAGAGTAAGCTGTGTATCAAGAAGGACTCTTAAATCTAGGCCCTTCCATTGTAGTAGGTGTCCCAATATTCCCAAAAGGTAATACAAGCGCATTTCTCTCTTTTGCCACCCAGAGAATCAGTTGCGCACGAACCTCCTTGCGTTCATCCAGTCATTTGTAAGTGACGCATCCCATCAGAAGAGCGCCGTCAGCAGTGCAGGCCATCAAACGCTGAATGTCATCTGCATAAATGTAATAACGCACCCCAAGTGATAATAAAATCCCCGCCAAGAGCAGCAACGATACATTAAGCCGTACATCCCTCCGGGACTGCCGATTTTACTGCCGCCCGTGATGAATCGTTGTTTCCCATGCTTACTTGTCAGAAAAGGTCTAAACCATTCCAACCCCCAGTGGGGCCTGTGCCGATGGCTTTGGATTTTGTGTTTCACTTGCCATGGCTGCCAGTAAAAGAACTCAGGAGTCCATAGCGGGGGATGGGGCTGTTTACTGAACAGCCCCCAGTGAGAAGAAACCCCAATGGCCTTGAAAGAGCGACTCCTTGCCTTCTTTCCCACCCTGTGCAGGAAGCGCAGGAGGTCATCGGGCCGGGGCCAGGATCAGGTCGGGACAGGGGCTGCATACGTGGCACATATCTGGGGGCTTACAAAGAGAAACCGAGGGCATTTAAGATGTATTCTTTAGAAGAAGGGGCTGCTTGCAGTCTCTCTCTCTCTCATGCATTCGGCAAGTCATATGCTCCCCTCCGAACCCTCCATCTCTCCCCCCCGCCCCTGATGCACACTGTAAATTTAGGCAGGTGGGAGGGCATGCAGCCTCCTTTGAGGCTGCAGTTTCACTGCAGTTCAGCCAACAGAGTGTACTGCAGGTTAATGCAATGGACAGTGCATTGAAATCGTCGGCTCAGTGTGCTGCGGCAGTCAAAAAAGCAAACAGAATATTAGGAATTATAAGGAACTGAATGGCAAATAAAATGGAAAATGTCATAATGCCTCTGTATCACTCAATGGTGAAACTGCATCTTGAATACTGTGTACAATTCTGGTCGCCGCATCTCAAAAAAGATATAATTGTGATGGAGAAGGTACAGAGAAGGGCGACCAAAATGATAAAGGGAATGGAACAGCTCCCCTATGAGGAAAGACTAAAGAGGTTAGGACTTTTCAGCTTGGAGAAAAAACAGCTGAGGAGGAGATATTATAGAGAACTATGAAATAAGGAGAGGTCTAGAACAGGTAAATGTGAATCAGTTATTTACTCTTTCAAATAATACAAGGACTAGGGGGAACTCCATGAAGTTAGCAAGTAGCACATTTAAAACAAATTGGAGAAAATTCTTTTTCATTCAACATATAATTAAGCTCTGGAACATGTTGCCAGAGGATGTACTTAAAGCATTTAATGAAGCTGGGTTTAAGAAAGCTTTGCACAAGTTCCTGGAGCAGAAGTTAATAAATTGATATTAGTCAAGTTGATTTAGGGAATAGCCACTGCTTATTATTGGCATTAGTAGCGTGGGATTTATCTAATCTTTGGGTACTTGCAAGGAACTTGTGATTTGGATTGGTCACTGTTGGAAACAGGATGCTGGACTTTATAGACTCTCGGTCTGACCCAGTATGGCAATTTCATATGTTCTTATGACACCTTCCTTCCTGGATTAAGACCATCCATCCTCTCCCGTGTAAGAAAAAAAAAGCTTATTAGTAAGTCATTCGTACACCTATACATGAATCAGCATTTAGCACTGCAGCCTTTGCTAGGCTAGAATCCATGCTCTGGGTCTGCTGTCTTGCAATATGTTCATTATATGTACATTACACCTGCGCAATCTATGCGCCTCCTTTTAATTGCTGAGGCACTGGCTAGGAGAATCACTTTGGAAGAAGTGATGGGATTAATTTTGTGTTGCCATCTTGTTACAAACGTCTTCTGGACAGATGACCCCAGTACAATTGGTACAGCAGAGTTGTGCAGCTGAAGAATGCTATGAAAGGAGAAAAGCCATTAAGAAGTCCTGTGCTGAGATATTCCCAGGAATGACACAGACCTCTTACTGCTAGGAAAGGAGAAAAGCCATTCAGAGGTCCTGTGCCCTGATATTCCCGGAAATGACAGAGACCTCTTACTGCTAGGAAAGGAGAAAAACCATTCAGAGGCCCTGTGCCTGATATTCCCAGGAATGACACAGACCCCTTACTGCTAGGAAAGGAGAAAAGCCATTCAGAGGTCCTGTGCCTGATATTCCCAGGAATGACACAGACCCCTTACTGCTAGGAAAGGAGAAAAGCCATTCAGAGGTCCTGTGCCCTGATATTCCCAGGAATGACACAGACCCCTTACTGCTAGGAAAGGAGAAAAGCCATTCAGAGGTCCTGTGCCCTGATATTCCCAGGAATGACACAGACCCCTTACTGCTAGGAAAGGAGAAAAGCCATTCAGAGGCCCTGTGCCCTGATATTCCCAGGAATGACACAGACCCCTTACTGCTAGGAAAGGAGAAAAGCCATTCAGAGGTCCTGTGCCTGATATTCCCAGGAATGACACAGACCCCTTACTGCTAGGAAAGGAGAAAAGCCATTCAGAGGCCCTGTGCCTGATATTCCCAGGAATGACACAGACCCCTTACTGCTAGGAAAGGAGAAAAGCCATTCAGAGGCCCTGTGCCCTGATATTCCCAGGAATGACACAGACCCCTTACTGCTAGGAAAGGAGAAAAGCCATTCAGAGGCCCTGTGCCCTGATATTCCCAGGAATGACACAGACCCCTTACTGCTAGGAAAGGAGAGAAAGCCATTCAGAGGTCCTGTGCCCTGATATTCCCAGGAATGACACAGACCCCTTACTGCTAGGAAAGGAGAAAAAGCCATTCAGAGGTCCTGTGCCCTGATATTCCCGGGAATGACACAGACCCCTTACTGCTAGGAAAGGAGAAAAGCCATTCAGAGGCCCTGTGCCCTGATATTCCCAGGAATGACACAGACCCCTTACTGCTAGGAAAGGAGAAAAGCCATTCAGAGGTCCTGTGCCCTGATATTCCCAGGAATGACACAGACCCCTTACTGCTAGGAAAGGAGAAAAGCCATTCAGAGGTCCTGTGCCCTGATATTCCCGGGAATGACACAGACCTCTTACTGCTAGGAAAGGAGAAAAGCCATTCAGAGGCCCTGTGCCTGATATTCCCAGGAATGACACAGACCCCTTACTGCTAGGAAAGGAGAAAAGCCATTCAGAGGTCCTGTGCCCTGATATTCCCGGGAATGACACAGACCCCTTACTGCTAGGAAAGGAGAAAAGCCATTCAGAGGCCCTGTGCCCTGATATTCCCAGGAATGACACAGACCCCTTACTGCTAGGAAAGGAGAAAAGCCATTCAGAGGTCCTGTGCCCTGATATTCCCAGGAATGACACAGACCCCTTACTGCTAGGAAAGGAGAAAAGCCATTCAGAGGCCCTGTGCCCTGATATTCCCAGGAATGACACAGACCCCTTACTGCTAGGAAAGGAGAAAAGCCATTCAGAGGTCCTGTGCCCTGATATTCCCAGGAATGACACAGACCCCTTACTGCTAGGAAAGGAGAAAAGCCATTCAGAGGCCCTGTGCCTGATATTCCCAGGAATGACACAGACCCCTTACTGCTAGGAAAGGAGAAAAGCCATTCAGAGGTCCTGTGCCCTGATATTCCCGGGAATGACACAGACCTCTTACTGCTAGGAAAGGAGAAAAGCCATTCAGAGGTCCTGTGCCCTGATATTCCCAGGAATGACACAGACCCCTTACTGCTAGGAAAGGAGAAAAGCCATTCAGAGGTCCTGTGCCCTGATATTCCCAGGAATGACACAGACCCCTTACTGCTAGGAAAGGAGAAAAGCCATTCAGAGGCCCTGTGCCCTGATATTCCCAGGAATGACACAGACCCCTTACTGCTAGGAAAGGAGAAAAGCCATTCAGAGGTCCTGTGCCCTGATATTCCCGGGAATGACAGAGACCCCTTACTGCTAGGAAAGGAGAAAAGCCATTCAGAGGCCCTGTGCCCTGATATTCCCGGGAATGACACAGACCCCTTACTGCTAGGAAAGGAGAAAAGCCATTCAGAGGTCCTGTGCCTGATATTCCCGGGAATGACACAGACCCCTTACTGCTAGGAAAGGAGAAAAGCCATTCAGAGGCCCTGTGCCCTGATATTCCCGGGAATGACACAGACCTCTTACTGCTAGGAAAGGAGAAAAGCCATTCAGAGGTCCTGTGCCTGATATTCCCAGGAATGACACAGACCCCTTACTGCTAGGAAAGGAGAAAAGCCATTCAGAGGTCCTGTGCCCTGATATTCCCAGGAATGACACAGACCCCTTACTGCTAGGAAAGGAGAAAAGCCATTCAGAGGTCCTGTGCCCTGATATTCCCGGGAATGACACAGACCTCTTACTGCTAGGAAAGGAGAAAAGCCATTCAGAGGCCCTGTGCCTGATATTCCCGGGAATGACACAGACCCCTTACTGCTAGGAAAGGAGAAAAGCCATTCAGAGGTCCTGTGCCCTGATATTCCCGGGAATGACACAGACCCCTTACTGCTAGGAAAGGAGAAAAGCCATTCAGAGGTCCTGTGCCTGATATTCCCAGGAATGACACAGACCCCTTACTGCTAGGAAAGGAGAAAGCCATTCAGAGGTCCTGTGCCCTGATATTCCCAGGAATGACACAGACCCCTTACTGCTAGGAAAGGAGAAAAGCCATTCAGAGGCCCTGTGCCCTGATATTCCCAGGAATGACACAGACCCCTTACTGCTAGGAAAGGAGAAAAGCCATTCAGAGGCCCTGTGCCCTGATATTCCCAGGAATGACACAGACCCCTTACTGCTAGGAAAGGAGAAAAGCCATTCAGAGGCCCTGTGCCCTGATATTCCCAGGAATGACACAGACCCCTTACTGCTAGGAAAGGAGAAAAGCCATTCAGAGGCCCTGTGCCCTGATATTCCCAGGAATGACACAGACCCCTTACTGGTAGGAAAGGAGAAAATCCATTCAGAGGTCCTGAGCCCTGATATTCCCAGGAATGACACAGACCCCTTACTGCTAGGAAAGGAGAAAAGCCATTCAGAGGTCCTGTGCCCTGATATTCCCAGGAATGACACAGACCTCTTACTGCTAGGAAAGGAGAAAAGCCATTCAGAGGCCCTGTGCCCTGATATTCCCAGGAATGACACAGACCCCTTACTGCTAGGAAAGGAGAAAAGCCATTCAGAGGCCCTGTGCCCTGATATTCCCAGGAATGACACAGACCCCTTACTGCTAGGAAAGGAGAAAAGCCATTCAGAGGCCCTGTGCCCTGATATTCCCAGGAATGACACAGACCCCTTACTGCTAGGAAAGGAGAAAAGCCATTCAGAGGCCCTGTGCCCTGATATTCCCAGGAATGACACAGACCCCTTACTGCTAGGAAAGGAGAAAAGCCATTCAGAGGTCCTGTGCCCTGATATTCCCAGGAATGACACAGACCCCTTACTGCTAGGAAAGGAGGAAAGCCATTCAGAGGCCCTGTGCCTGATATTCCCAGGAATGACACAGACCCCTTACTGCTAGGAAAGGAGAAAAGCCATTCAGAGGTCCTGTGCCCTGATATTCCCAGGAATGACACAGACCTCTTACTGCTAGGAAAGGAGAAAAGCCATTCAGAGGTCCTGTGCCCTGATATTCCCAGGAATGACACAGACCTCTTACTGCTAGGAAAGGAGAAAAGCCATTCAGAGGTCCTGTGCCCTGATATTCCCAGGAATGACACAGACCCCTTACTGCTAGGAAAGGAGAAAAGCCATTCAGAGGCCCTGTGCCTGATATTCCCAGGAATGACACAGACCCCTTACTGCTAGGAAAGGAGAAAAGCCATTCAGAGGTCCTGTGCCCTGATATTCCCAGGAATGACACAGACCCCTTACTGCTAGGAAAGGAGAAAAGCCATTCAGAGGCCCTGTGCCCTGATATTCCCAGGAATGACACAGACCCCTTACTGCTAGGAAAGGAGAAAAGCCATTCAGAGGTCCTGTGCCCTGATATTCCCAGGAATGACACAGACCCCTTACTGCTAGGAAAGGAGAAAAGCCATTCAGAGGTCCTGTGCCGGATATTCCCAGGAATGACACAGACCCCTTACTGCTAGGAAAGGAGAAAAGCCATTCAGAGGTCCTGTGCCTGATATTCCCAGGAATGACACAGACCCCTTACTGCTAGGAAAGGAGAAAAGCCATTCAGAGGTCCTGTGCCTGATATTCCCAGGAATGACACAGACCTCTTACTGCTAGGAAAGGAGAAAAGCCATTCAGAGGCCCTGTGCCCTGATATTCCCAGGAATGACACAGACCCCTTACTGCTAGGAAAGGAGAAAAGCAATTCAGAGGTCCTGTGCCTGATATTCCCAGGAATGACACAGACCTCTTACTGCTAGGAAAGGAGAAAAGCCATTCAGAGGTCCTGTGCCCTGATATTCCCAGGAATGACACAGACCCCTTACTGCTAGGAAAGGAGAAAAGCCATTCAGAGGTCCTGAGCCCTGATATTCCCAGGAATGACACAGACCCCTTACTGCTAGGAAAGGAGAAAAGCCATTCAGAGGCCCTGTGCCCTGATATTCCCGGCAATGAGCCACAAGGTTCCTGCTTTCTCAGCCTGGTCTCAGCACAGTTGGAGACTTGGCTGTAGGGCATGGCTCTAAAGCCTTGGCTGAGTTATTCTGAATTAACCTGTGTGCTCTTTATGTAAATCCATGCGGGAGCTTTGGGTAGCCGTTGTGTAAATGCAATGAAAAATTAAATCCTTTTATTTCTGCTCCTTCGCTTCTAATCAGGCCTTTCTAGATATCCACTACACCATGACACACACTGCATTTCTTGGTTCTTTAAAAGGTTAGAGAAACTGGCATCCTATTTTCTTTTTCTCATGTGTTAGTGCTTAAGGGTGCAGCAGCTTTTGTCCTCTCTCAGAGCCTTTTTACAGCTTCATTCTCCTTCTGTTCCATTTGGCCTCACTGTTAAATCACTTTGCAGGCGCGTTGTACCTGCCCCTCGTGTTAATGGAAGGTACCACTGTGTGCATTGTGACGCAGATCATTAAGGCCATTCCTTTATAAGTTGTAGGTGCGTTGTACCTGCCCCTCGTGTTAATGGAAGGTACCACTGTGTGCATTGTGACGCAGATCATTAAGGCCATCCCTTTATAAGTTGTAGGTGCGTTGTATCTGCCCCTCGTGTTAATGGAAGGTACCACTGTGTGCATTGTGACGCAGATCATTAAGGCCATTCTTTTATAAGTTGTAGGTGCGTTGTATCTGCCCCTTGTGCTAATGGAAGGTACCACTGTGTGCATTGTGACGCAGATCATTAAGGCCATTCTTTTATAAGTTGTAGGTGCGTTGTATCTGCCCCTTGTGTTAATGGAAGGTATCACTGTGTGCATTGTGACGCAGATCATTAAGGCCATCCCTTTATAAGTTGTAGGTGCGTTGTACCTGCCCCTCGTGTTAATGGAAGGTATCACTGTGTGCATTGTGACGCAGATCATTAAGGCCATTCCTTTATAAGTTGTAGGTGCGTTGTACCTGCCCCTCGTGTTAATGGAAGGTATCACTGTGTGCATTGTGACGCAGATCATTAAGGCCATTCCTTTATAAGTTGTAGGTGCTTTGTACCTGCCCCTCGTGTTAATGGAAGGTATCACTGTGTGCATTGTGACGCAGATCATTAAGGCCATTCCTTTATAAGTTGTAGGTGCTTTGTATCTGCCCCTCGTGCTAATGGAAGGTACCACTGTGTGCATTGTGAGGCAGATCATTAAGGCCATTCCTTTATAAGTTGTAGGTGCGTTGTATCTGCCCCTTGTGCTAATGGAAGGTACCACTGTGTGCATTGTGACGCAGATCATTAAGGCCATCCCTTTATAAGTTGTAGGTGCTTTGTATCTGCCCCTTGTGCTAATGGAAGGTACCACTGTGTGCATTGTGAGGCAGATCATTAAGGCCATTCCTTTATAAGTTGTAGGTGCGTTGTATCTGCCCTTTGTGCTAATGGAAGGTACCACTGTGTGCATTGTGACGCAGATCATTAAGGCCATTCCTTTATAAGTTGTAGGTGCGTTGTATCTGCCCCTTGTGCTAATGGAAGGTACCACTGTGTGCATTGTGACGCAGATCATTAAGGCCATCCCTTTATAAGTTGTAGGTGCATTGTATCTGCCCCTTGTGCTAATGGAAGGTACCACTGTGTGCATTGTGACGCAGATCATTAAGGCCATTCCTTTATAAGTTGTAGGTGCTTTGTATCTGCCCCTCGTGTTAATGGAAGGTACCACTGTGTGCATTGTGACGCAGATCATTAAGGCCATTCCTTTATAAGTTGTAGGTGCGTTGTATCTGCCCCTTGTGCTAATGGAAAGTACCACTGTGTGCATTGTGACGCAGATCATTAAGGCCATCCCTTTATAAGTTGTAGGTGCGTTGTATCTGCCCCTTGTGCTAATGGAAGGTACCACTGTGTGCATTGTGACGCAGATCATTAAGGCCATCCATTTATAAGTTGTAGGCGTGTTGTACCTGCCCCTTGTGTTAATGGAAGGTACCACTGTGTGCATTGTGACGCAGATCATTAAGGGCATCCCTTTATAAGTTGTAGGTGCATTGTATCTGCCCCTTGTGCTAATGGAAGGTACCACTGTGTGCATTGTGACGCAGATCATTAAGGCCATTCCTTTATAAGTTGTAGGTGCATTGTATCTGCCCCTTGCGCTAATGGAAGGTACCACTGTGTGCATAGTGACGCAGATCATTAAGGCCATTCCGTTATAGGTTGTAGGTGCGTTGTATCTGCCTCTTGTGCTAATGGAAGGTACCACTGTGTGCATTGAGACGCAGATCATTAAGGCCATTCTTTTATAAGTTGAAGAGTTCTCCATTCTGTGTGGGTGGCCAAGGAGGATACAAGAACGCCTGCACTCTTCTCATCTCCTGGGACATCTTATTTGCAATCCAGCTGAAAGTCTCTGTGCCATGGGAGCTCATGTGTAGTTCTGACCATTTTCAGTCGGGACCATCCAGCAGTATTACTCCTTTTTAATGTGGCCAGATTGTTTGGAAAAGTATCCTCTCTGCATTCTTGTTCCTATGAACTGAGAGGTCAGGATTCAAAGGCTTTGTTTGGGTAACTTTTGGAGTTATCTAGACAAATAAAAACAGAGGTAGCACTGTGGTGGGTTAAACTTCAGCCAGTGTGTGCTAATATTTAGCGTTACCTGTGTGAAGTGTGGTCTGAAAAATACCTGTCTTAAAGTTACCTGGGTATCTTTAACAGGCTGTATGCAGCAGAACCCTTACCCAGGTCACTTTCCGTTCAGCGACCCCCTGAACATCCACCTCTGAGTGTGTTTGTGAATGTTACATTTAACTCATAGACCACTTTGTTTCGACTTTAGCCATCATAGAACCTTAGGGGCAAATGTAATAAAACCTGCGCTAAATTAAGAGCTAAATTTTACCATGGCTTTTGGTTAACGCATGGGTAGATAGCAGTAACGCAGGATGCAGTAAGCTAATGGATTTCAAATTGGACAGGAGTAAAACAAAGCATGCTAAACCCAGAAACAAACACGCTAACATATGAATTAAACGGAAAATCCGCACTGATGCAGAAAAGTGCTTTAAAACAGGAGTAGGTAGTTAAGTGCTTAAAATTGGAAGGAGTGTGACCCAAATGGCCTTCCATGCAAGACTGGTGCAGGGCATCCCAATCTGGACACAGTCTCATATGCAAGGCCATTTGGAGAAGGCATGGCAAGTGAAATCAAAGGATAAGCTCTCTTGGGCGGGCACCTACAGCTGAACAGTGCACAGTTTGTTGCTGTGCATCCTACCTACGGCACAAAATAGTGCAAGCTGAACTGCACGCTTCAGAGAGTTTACGCTTTCATTTCACTTGGCATGCTTTGCCCAAATTGTCTTGCACGCGAGAAGGTGCCCAAGTCAGTTTGCAGTCTTGCATGCAAGACCACTGTGCCACAATGCCAGATGTTAGCGGTGTAGGCGGGCTGTATTGGGGGATGAGGCAAGTATATGCATGTTGGGGACCATTGAAATTGCTTCGGCTGGAAATTTAACTCCAAAATGTTCTCGGATGAGAGAATGTGCCCACAAATTGGGATGCACGGCACCAATCTGTCACGCAATGCCGTTTTGGCAAGTAAAATCAAAGCATAAGCCATCTGGGGCATACACCATTACCTAATAGTACTCTAAAGTCAGGATGCACAGGGCCTGCATACCGTTCAGCTGTAAGTGTCTGCCTCGAGAGATGACATTGGAAATTAATCTCCTGGGTCAGAGGTGGAGTGAACTCGGATTACTAGTGGTTGACATTATTCTATTGCTGTGCTAGCGTGGTAGAAGCAGCCAGACACTACAATGCTGGGCACAGCAATAGAATATCACTGGCCACCAGAAATGAGAGTTAAGGTTTACTCCTACTCTGACCCAAGAGTTACATTTCCGGCGTTAAAAAAAATGTGCTTTAAGCTGTCTGCCCTTTTAATGCACCTCCCTGCATTGCTGGGGAATAGCGAATGCCTTCTTTTACGTGGGATTTGCATTCGCACACTGATTTTAGCACTGGTTTTCACTTCTATTTTAGCATACTTTTTTTAGAGTTAAAAACCCTGTTAAATATGAGTTAACTTACTGAAGAAAAATGTGTGCTAAAACAGGAATCAAAACCTGTGCTAAAGTCAGCATGCCTTTTTACATCAGCCCTTTGGATCATAGCACACTAGAGACTGAGTCCCAGCCCCATTCCTGACTCTTCTACTTCACATGGCTCAACATAAATGAGCCGCACAGTACTCGTACTCTCAGTCCTGTGCTTATGATGAGGTCTAATTAGGCTGAGGATACAAGCATCACATGCAGGGCCAGTTCTATCATGAGGGAAGATGAGGCAATCACCTCAGGTGACAAAATTTGAGAAGTGGCAAAAAAAGTGCCCCCTTCCCCCAAAAAACCTCTCCTATGAAAGCCAGCTTACCTTGCTGCAGACATAATGCCTATGTGCCCGCAGTCCGAAGAGCAGTGGCCACAGTAGGCCAATTCCGCTGTGGCTGGAAGACAGGCCAAGGGGGCCGGAAGAGTGTCATGGCCACAGCATGCCCCATCCCTCAGTGCTTGGAAGAGAGGTCTGGCCGGGCCCGAAGAGCAGTTTGGCCACATCGGAGTCCATCTCAGCGGGCCTAAAGAGCAGCGTGGCTGTGGCAGAGCCCATCCTGCCACAGACGGAAGAGAGACCCAGCAGGGCCCGAACAGCAGCGTGGCTGAGGTCCGAGAAAGAGAGAGGGAGGCCCTGAGTGTGCATGTGTGTGTGGCTGTATGTGCGTGAGTGTGTAAGACAGAGTGAGAACCTATGTAGTGTATGTGACAGTAAGAGAGAGCTTGTGTGTGAGAGTAAGAGGCTGTGTGTATGAGAGCCTAAGTGTATGTGTATAAGACACAGGGTTTGTACAAGAGCCTCTGTGCATATGTGTGTGTCTGTTAGAGAGAGCCTATATGCATGAGTGAGTGTGTGTGTATGTGAAAGAGAGAGCTTGTATACATGTGTGTGTATGTATGAGAGAGAGGGTGTGAGTGAGAACCTATGTCCGCGTGAGAGAGAAGGTGTATGAGAGAGTCTATAGGCATGTGTGAGAGAGAAGGTGTGTGAGAGAGCCTGTAGGCATGTATGAGTGCATGTATGAGAGGGTTTGTGTATGAGCCTGTATGCATGTGTGTGTGTGTGTGTGTGTGTGTGAGAAAGAGGGTGTGAGTGCCTGTGTGTGTGAGAGAGAGGGTATGAATGAGTACTTGTGTGTGTGTGTGTGTGTGTGTGACTGAGAAAGAGAGGGTTTGTGTGAGAGCCTATCTGAATTTTTGTATACATGAGAGAAGGTTTGTGTGAGAGCCTATATGAGTGTGTATGCATGAGCAAGAGGGTGTGTATGAGAGTCTATGTGTATGTGTGTGAGAGGGAGAGAGAGAGAGCCTGTGTATGTGAGAGAAAGGGTGTGTGTGTATGTGAGCCTGGGTGTGTGCATGAGGGAGTGTGTTAGTGTGTATGTGAAAGAGCCAGGATAAATTTGTGCAGCCCTTCCCCCATTCCACAACATCTCAGGGTGACTGGAAATCAAAAGATCCCAGGTATGGAGAGCAGTGGATTTTTTAAATTCTTATTACTTTTAATTGTTGGATGTTATTTGATATGTATGTTGTTTTGAAATATTTTATTGGTTTTTGAGAACTTTAAAAAAAAATTTGCGTTTAATTATTGAATGATGTTCTGTTCTTCAGCTGTTTGGAAATATTTATTCTTTCTATTAATATAGCTTTACCATTATGATTTATGTGTTATAAATCTTGATTTTATTATTATTTTATGAGGAATTCAGGTGTTTCTGTTTTTTCATAGTTGTACTGCTTACAGAATCTGGATTCTTGTGGTTTCCAGTTCAGTTTTTGTCTGCACATTTCTATTTATACATTATGGTGTCTTTATTCTTTGTTAGATGAGGATCTGTCTGTGTGACTGAAGTGAGGTATTCTGCTGGCATATAATTTTTGTGTAGGGATCTATAGCAGCCTGCCTTATTCTGTTTTCGTAGTAGTAGTATATTATTTATTTATGTATTTATTTAATTTATATTCCACTTTTCAGGTACTGCAGGTATTTTAGGGCACAGTGTAATATTTGTAGTGCTTCCTTTTCATAGGTAGGGTTGTTACTGTTTGAGTGTCTGCAGTTAGTGCTGTTTTGATATGGGAGGTTTACTCTTCTGCAGTTGTAATTCAGTTTACTTATGGCTTTCTGAGGGCCAAGCCCATGTCAAACGCACTTTACAATAGGCTTAATACCATACAAGTTCCAAGTGTCTGCTTTGTAGGATTTTCTGGTTGGCACCACAGCAAAACATGTAAAAGTAATATACACGTTGCTGTGATATTTTTACCTCAGGAGACTATGAATGTCCTTTTTCATGTAAAATCTATATTAAATAATGTTTAATTGTGTGCGGTGAGGGCTGGGAGGGAGCGCAAGGCTGTAAGGCTCACCTAGGTCACCCAATATCCATGCACTGACCCTGGAGAGAATCCGCTGCGCGCAGCCCCTCCCATTTAACTCAACTTCCATTCCTGCAGGGGGCAAATGCTGGGGGAAAGGTGGGAGGCAGGTGGGTGGCGGGGCTATTCTCACTGACGCTCTTATCTGCCGCTCCCCCGGGAACTCTGACCCCTGCTTCCCCCCCTCTGAGGGGACCCCCGCCTGGCCCTCTCCATGATGTAACCTGTGCCGTGCTTTGGGGGGAGGGGAAGGGGGGGCCGCAGTCTCAGGCAGCAGATTGCCTTGAGCCGCCCCTGACCACACGGCTCAAACTGACTCGAGCTACGTGGAGCGGGAGCATCGGAGACAGTGAGGGATGGGGGCTAGAGGCAGGGAGGGGGGGGGACATATTGAGAATGAGTGGGGGGGTGGCTCGAGGGGAGGGGGGTCTGGGAAGTGCGCAGTAAAAATGAGCAATGGGGGCCGGGGAGTGCCCGCCGGGGCTGTGGGGAGGAAGGGTGCTTTTCTGCCTTAGCAATGAGGAGGCAGCCGGCTGCAGGACACGGGTCGCATCTGATTGGTCAGAGTTTCTCAGAGGGTGCCTGAAAGTTTATTTTCATGGTTGCTGGGAAGACGTTTACACCTGCTGGATACTCGGCCCACATGTCTCGTATAAATACATGCATCCGTGTTTATTTAAGGCCCGGAGAAGCTGAGCAGCAGAGGAGTAAAGCGATTTGACAGGTGTGCCAAGAAGTGATGAAGTAGGAGTAATCCGTACACATTGCCGTTCACTCTCTCAGCCCACCTGTCAAATCACTGCGCTCCTCCGTTGTTCGCTTTACCAGCTATAATTGAATCACAGTAAACACCGACTCTTCACCCTCGCTGTCACGTGCGGCGCTGCCTGTATCCCCGCGTTCCTTTCTGAAGCGCTGAGCCTGGTGAAATGGAAGGGAAGGCTTAGAGGTCTGCGCGATGTGACGAGCACGAGCACTTTCTCAGTCGGTGAAAATGACCCGGGCAGGGCAGGCTGCGTGACGTCACTCCGCGGGCACCGAGGCGGACGGCTCGCTCAGACCTCGGTCTCCTCAGTCTGTTTCCTTCTGCTAGCATGAAAGGTTCTTTGCTCTCTCTAAAACCAAAGCCATTCATCATTTTTTCCCTTCAGGGTTTTCTTTCTTTTTCTTCAGGTTTGTTCTTTTACTTTTTTTGCTTGCTGAGTCACCTCATAAGAACATGCCATACTGGGTCAGACTAAGGGTCCATCAAGCCCAGCATCCTGTTTCCAACAGTGGCCAATCCAGGCCATTAGAACCTGGCAAGTACCTAAAAACTAAGTCTATTCCATGTTACCGTTGCTACCGGTAGTATTAGCAGTGGCTATTTTCTAAGTCAACTTAATTAATAGCAGGTAATGGACTTCTCCTCCAAGAACTTATCCAATCCTTTTTTAAACCCAGCTACACTAACTGCAGTAACCACATCCTCTGGCAACAAATTCCAGAGCTTTATTGTGCATTGAGTAAAAAAGAATTTTCTCCGATTAGTCTTAAATGTGCTACTTGCTAACTTCATGGAGTGCCCCCTAGTCCTTCTATTATCCGAAAGAGTAACTAACTGATTCACATCTACCTGTTCTAGACCTCTCATGATTTTAAACACCTCTATCATATCCCCCCGCAGCCGTCTCTTCTCCAAGCTGAAAAGTCCTAACCTCTTTAGTCTTTCCTCATAAAACGAAACTAGAATAAAAGTGACTGGGTGCATCCACAGGAGCCGATGCGCGAATATCTCCCATCGGACAAAAAAAGGGGGCGGTGCCAAGAGATTTGTGCCCAAGTAGCTCTGCGCCTGGATGCGCGTCCAGGCCCAGTGCCTCGTAACTTTACTTCTGCTATGGATGAGGTGTAAGTCTCAATAAAAAAAAAATTAGCGCAGGCTTACGAACCAGGGGGGTTTGGAGGGCCTAGCGCTAGACTGGGCTAACTGGTGGGTTAACTGGTGAAACTGGTCATCGGCTGGACGCATGTCTGTTGTAAAATTCCCTCACTTCCGCATCCGAAAGCCAACTTATGCTGCTGGACGTGCAGAAGCTTAAAATTAGGGGCACACATAGGCGCACATGGAGACCCCCGTGTATATGTTTGAAAGTTACCATCTAAGAGTGCTAGTATTGTGACTTGCATTACTGCTTTGAGGTTGCTTGGTGGCAGGAGGGGGCATAGTTGCTTCACGATTTGGAAGTGCCGGAATTCTTTGTTATGGCTGTTATTTAGCTCTCCATGGATAGCGCAGAGTTTGGACTTTTTACTTCCTGTTCTGCGTATCTTCTAGGATGATGAGAAGGGCATTGTCGGGCTGTGGTGAACTGTTCATCTATAGGATCTCTGTTTTGTTCTTGATTTTCACAAGTCGATTGTTGTTCATCCAGACTGTTATCTCTGTTAGGCACTGTTTTAACACTGCTTTGATGTCAGACCTACATCAATGATCTTCTGTGGCCAAGACAGCAAGATGTTCCCTCTCTAGCACTAGAAGCTAGTCTTTTACCAGTCTTGAGGTGTGCTCATAAGAGCAGTGTTTGGCTCCTTCCTCTTCCCAGAGTCAGTCAATGCTATATCACATGCTGAAAATGTAGACGATAGCTAGAGCGTAGAGCTGTAAAACCCTGAAACCACAGTTCCGGCATAGCCATGAAAAGTCACTGAACAGACTATAAGCCAGTGGCGTAGCCATGGGTGGGCAGCTGCCCACCCAATTTGGACCCAGGCCCACCCAACTGGAACCAGAACTGCAAGGCCGTCGCGGGATCCCATCCCCATGACGGTGAAGAGGAGGACCCAGGCCCGGTGCGCCATTCCGTGCATTTGCACGGCTCACAAGGGGAAGCAGTCCTGCGGCTGTATGGTCCACAGATCTTCCTGTTTGGGAGGAGGGAACAGAAGCGCTGTGCACAGCTTCCACTTCCTCCCCCTCTCCCCCAATTAGGAAGATCGGTGGGCCGTACGGCCCAAAGATAGCAGGAGGCCAGTGGCAGCAGGAGAGGCCAACTTATCTTCCTGCGCGGGGGGGAGGGAGCGGAACCGGAAGCTATGCGCAGGTTTGTGTGTATGAGAATGGGTGTTTGGGAATGAGAATGGGAGCTTGAATGTGTGTATGCGTGGGTGAGAATAGAAGCCTGGGTTTGGGCGTGGGTGAGAATGGGAGCTTGAATGTGTATATGCATGGGTGAGAATGGGAGCTTGAATGTGTGTGTGCATGAGAGAATGGGAGCTTGAATGTGTATATGTGTGGGTGAGAATGGGTGCTTGAATATGTGTATGCATGGGTCAGAATGGGAGCTTGAATGTATGTATGTGTGGGTGAGAATAGAAGCCTGGGTTTGTGTGTGCATGAGCGAGAATGGGAGCTGAAATGTGTGTACGCGTGGGTGAGAATGAGAGCTTGAATGTGTGTATATATGGGTGACAATGGGAGCCTGGGTCTGTGTGTAGGTGAGAATGGGAGCCTGGGTTTGTGTATGGGTGAGAATGGGAGTCTGGGTTTGTGTGTGGGTGAAAATGGGAGCCTGGATGTATGTGTGGGGGTGAGATGGGAGCTTGAATGTGTGTATGTGTGGGTGAGAATAGAAGCCTGGGTTTGTTTGTGGGTGAGAATGGAAGCTTGAATATGTGGGTGAGAATGGGTGCTTGAATGTGTGTATGTGTGGGTGAGAGTGGGACCTTAAATATGTGTATGTGTGAGTGAGAATTGGTGCCTGGATGTGTGTCTGTGTGTTCATAAGAATGTAAGCCTGGGGGAGGGATGAGAAAGTGAGGGCTTGTATGTCTGTCTGCAGAGAATGTGAGCTTGTGTGTGTGTGGGGGGGGGGGGAGAGCATATGAGAGTGAGAGCTTGAGTGTGTGAGGGAGTCTGTGAGAGAAAGCGTGTGTGTGGAAGGGAAGAAGACAGTAATAGAAGAAAGACACTGAAAAGGAATTAGGAAATGAGCGACAAGGGAAAAAATAGGAAAAAGAGACCAGGACCAACTGTTTAGAAAAATACAAAGATCAGACAACAAAGGTTAAAAAAAAAAATTTGTTATGAGAAGTTATATGATGACCTTCATAAATGGCATCATATAACTTCAGTACATATATGGGGGCAGATTTTCAAAGGGGCACGCGTGTAAGATACGTGCGTACCCCCCAAAAACTTGCCTAACCTCGCCCTGCGCGTGCGTTGGGGGGGGGGGGCGTGTCGGGGGCGGCGCGATGTTCGGGGGCGTTCTGGGGGGCATGGTGCCGGCCTGAGGGCGTTCCGGGGGCATGGCCGCGGCCTCCTGACCAGCCCCCAGACCGGAACATGGCGCGCCAGCAGCCGCCTGGCGCGCGCAAGTTACGCCTGCCTTGGGCAGGCGTAACTTTTGCAACAAAGGTAGGGGGGGTTTAGATAGGTCTGGGGGGGGTGGGTTAGGTAGGGGAAGGGAGGGGAAGGTGTGGGGGGGGGGGTGGAAGGAAAGTTCCCTCCGAGGCCGCTCCGATTTCAAAGCGGCCTCGGAGGGAACGGAGGCAGGCTGCGCGGCTCGGCGCTCACAGGCTGCGGATTTTGCGCAGCCTTGCGCGCGCCGACCCTGGATTTTAAAGGATACGCGCGGCGTACTCTTCGCGCTTGGTGCGCGAACAAAAGTACGCGCGGGCGTACTTTATTAAAATCTACCCCATGGTGTTTTTTACTTGTTAAGAATACATCAGGGGAGATAGTTTTCCTTTTGTGCGAGCAATTTAAATATGTCATCTTTAGGAATGTGCATTTCATATATTTTTGTATTTTGCTCTTTCTTCAGTATTCCACTGTTCAGAGACTTTAGTTTCTCAGGCTATTTTGGTTTTATCTACATGTTTCTGTTTCTAATTTGTGGTCTCTTATTTCTATATTAGGTAAGGGTTGGTCTCTGTTTTGCCTGTGTGTGTGACTGAAATGCAGTATTTCTGCTAGCGTGTACTTTCTCTTTAGCAGTCTGGCTTGTTCTGTTATTCCCGTAGGTGATGTATTAATGTTCTAGGGCCTGGTGTAGTATTTGCATTGCTGCTTTTTCATAAGGTTGCTGTTATTTGAATCCTGAGAGTCAGTGCTGTGTCTGTATGGCAAGGTTCTAGATGCCTCTTTCTTTGCAAGAGTTTGTGTTACTTCACAAAATAGCAGTGGAGGGTTATTTTTTGCTGAGGTGACACCAGAATTTGAATTTTTTTTTCATGTTAGTTGTAATGTGAATTGCCCTAGCTCTGCGCTGCACCTGTTCTGATGATTAATTATATTTTATTGTATTTATGAAGATTTCTGGTTTTCTGCAAAGATGGTTCATGAAAGAATACATTAATTTTTGTTTTATTACATGATTGGATCTGATTGTTTTCTATACTTGTGCATTTATAAACTGCAATAAATATAAAATACATTCTGATTAATAAGGAATTTTAATGCTGGTAAGTGCTTGAAATAATTGAGGTAAATTATTTTAAAGTTTCATGCATGATGTATAATGGCTGTTGCAAATTACTTAGAAAGCCATTCTAGGGTGCAGTATATGGCATTATTTATCAATAAGAAAACAACTAGTAGGTCTCAGACCTGCATGCCTATAGCCCACCCATGTTAACCTTGTGCCCACCCAAAAAATCAATTCTGGCTACGCCACTGCTGTAAGTTCTCTGAGTAGGGTCTTTGCCACCACGTGAATTATCTGTAGGTGTAATAAGAGGTAGGATTATGTTTTAGCTGTGCTCTAAAACCCATATATCCTGTGAAGGAGATGCTTGAGCCAGAATGGAATCTACAGTAAAAAGCCTGCACTTCAGTGGATTTATGAAATCTTTCATTGCATGCAAAGTCTCTTGTTCTGAAATGGAGGTCTGGGTGTTTAACCTGTCAAAAAGCCTGTTCATTGTAATCTATTAAATAAAACAGGCAGTTCTCTGTCTGTGATTAACAAGGGACCTGGAACATTTCAGGGTAACCAGGATCATCAAGGGTTTTGTAAGGCATTGACATGCAGCGGACATTTGCTTTGTTAACATGATTAACTGTGAGATCACCAACTGCTGACGGCCAGGTCTCCGGTGCTATCTTGCACAAATTACCAGAGCCAGGGATATTAACGTTCCTAGCATGTACTTGTCTTTCTTCTCGGTCATGCTTTTGGAAAGCTGTCTCTCCAGGTTATGGGTCAGTGTTCCAAACCCGTGCCTGTGTTAATAGCTTACACATTTACTAGCCGAGGGTGTAGTCACTGAACTGCACTGTATGTACTAGTATATCATAACAGATACTGTTTTATAGTCCAGCCAGGGAGTAATAAAATCCCTTGTACTGCCTTTAACAAAGTACTTCAAGCTCACCAGTGGAACATGCTGTAAAATGTTAATTGACCACAATAAAAAGTTACGACAGTTATATTCCAAACTTGTATGCAAGCTCCATCCTGTGCTATATAGATTTTTTTTTTCCAATGTGCAGAATATCCCATGTCAGGAAAAAAAAAAAAAGTCTTCGATGCAAAGTAGGAGACATATTTTTGGAAACAGGGTCCAGAATAAGCTTTATTTATAGAATTTTTATAATAACTTCAAGAGAAAAAACATCTTGAGAAGCAAAGACATTTCATCACCAATTCTCTAAAGGAAACAAATGGAATGGCAAGAGTCTCCAGTTCACAATTATAAGGAGATGCACGACTCAGTCCCCCCAAGTAGTAAAAGAAAGAAAGAAAACATGAAAGCAGAAAGAGGGAGCATCAGTGAGACAAATATTACATTCTGACCCCCTCAACAGAGACACGAGACGGTTAGCTAAGCCATCATATCACCAAGAAACAAGGAAACCTTGCATGGAAATTTAGGAAAGTAAGGCGTGCCTAAGTGTCCCTAATGCTAGGGAAGCCTGACTGGGTTAGAAGCGACAGAGGGTGCTGGTAAATTCAGTTTATTTTGAGGAGGGGGATGTTACTAGCATTGTGCCTCAGGGATCGGCCTTTTTGCTGATGACACCAAAATCTGCAACACGGTGGACAGCCAGGAAGGAGTGGAAAACATGAGGAGGGATCTGGCGAAGCTCGAGGGATTGTCTAGAGACTGGCAGCCAAGATTTAATGCTAAAAAAAAATGTAGGTGAGGTCTTCGCAAAAATGCATTACCTACTCAGTGATGGCTTTGGTCCGTGCAGCTTCCCCCACACACTAACACAGGTCAGTGACTTCATCATTCCCCGCGCCTGCTGACGACGGACGAGCACGCCATCCAGCAACTGGGGACAGTGTGACATTCAGGCCTGGGGAGTGCGTCTCCCCCAGCAACCCACACTGCGGATCCTGCTTCTCCCCACATCATGGAAGGAGGAGCTCCCAGGCTCTGCAGAGTAAGTCCAGAACTTACCCTGTAAATCAAATCTGAGGAACATAAGAACATGCCATACTGGGTCAGACCAAGGGTCCATCAAGCCCAGCATCCTGTTTCCAACAGAGGCCAATCCAGGCCACAAGAACCTGGCAATTACCCAAACACTAAGAAGATCCCATGCTACTGGGAGCCTTGAGCTGAAATATTTACAGCGGGGAGAAGAAAGCTCGTAGTTTATAGTTTACCTAAGAAATATACCAGAGGAGAACAGCGGATACTGTTGATCCAGAAGTTTCTATTCCCCTCCCTTATAACTTTTTTAAGTTAACCGGGAACAAATGTGTTAACTGCTTTGTCAGTTTGAACTAAATTGTGTTAAAAAAAAAGAAAGATTCAAAACTGGTCTACAAAACTTTCTGTTGGGGAAATGATCATATAGTCAATGATTTGGTTGTTTTTTTTTGCTCCATTCCCAAATGTTTTCAAAATTAACAATGCAGCAGAGAAAATGAGGCGCGTCGCTTGCTCACACAGAAAGGGGAATTTTAAGAGCCGGGCGCACGTGGGACATGCCCGATTTTAAAAGCCACCCACGTGCGAGTGCATCTCCCGATACGCGAATATCTCAGTTGGAGCAAAAAAGGGGCGTGGCATGGGCGGGATATGGGGGGTTCCAGGGTGGGGCGGGGCCAAGAGAAGAATGTGCAATTACTTTTGCGCCTGCGCACGAGTCCGGGGCCAGTGCCGCGTTAACTTTACTTTTGCTATGGAGTTAGGTGTACGTTAAAAAACCAAAACCACACATACACATGCCTGGCTATTTTATAGCGTGCACGCATGTGCGCGTGTATCTTATAGAACTGCTGCGTTCCTGGGCACACGCCGATGCACACGCCCTTTGAAAGTTACCGGCCCTATCTGTCACCGTGTCACAATACTGCTGCTGCTACTACTAAAATAATCTTCATAGCAAGCGTGAATTCATCAAAGAAGACTGGTGTCTTCCCTTTATATGACTCCATGCAACACGTCTGGCCTTCTTCATGAGCTCGAACCACAGCTCCAGTTTTGGGGGCTCCTGCTGCGCACCCTCTTTTTCTCCTGCCTCGGTGTCTGTCTCCAGCAGTCACAGCTTTCCCTCTGAGGTGGCTGAGAAGCGAGGCTTCCTCTGGGACTGAATCTTTCAGCAACTCTCTTTTGCCGGCAGGGGTCACCTGAAGCACGTGCCGCAGGCGGCTTGGACTTGTGAGGCAGCAGCAGTGAATCCTGATTCGTGCTGTAAGGTTAGCACTATCATCAAGCGATCGTTAAAACAAATATCCCGCGCTGCACTGTAAAATTAGCCAAATCCAGGTTTTCAGACTTTGGATTTTTGACCTAATCTTACTTTGGGTTAGTCAAATAAAGGGCTCCTGGTTTTCTCTGCTCTCTATGTATCCACATGAAAACCAGAATGACCCCTCTCGTTTTTACCTTGGGGAGAGTGGAGATCTGCTACTCTGATATTTTTCTCTTTGTATGGGTGCACTACTGTGTCATAAATCCACAGCATGGCCTGTTGCCAGCTGCTGTCTCTAAAAAGTGC
This sequence comes from Rhinatrema bivittatum, assembly GCF_901001135.1. Lineage (NCBI taxonomy): Eukaryota > Metazoa > Chordata > Amphibia > Gymnophiona > Rhinatrematidae > Rhinatrema > Rhinatrema bivittatum. The sequence continues at coordinate 5,851,897 of NC_042618.1, read as the reverse complement.
TGAGCTGCTGACGAATAAATGACACAGCTCTCTGGTTCTTATTGGCTGTAAGCCTTGGTTTTTTTTTGGTCTGCAAACATTTCAGACATTTCAATGTTCTCTAGGACTGGGTATTCTGCCTCACATGCTTTCCTAACATGAGCTGCCAGGCCTAACAGAATAAAAAAACACAGGCAGGCGTTAAACTGAATAGTCACTCACTCCTACTGAACCCCCCTTCTGTGACCTTCATCAAATCACTTAACCAATCTGTGCTCTCCTTTCAGAACTCGGGGACGGGCGTATTGCAACTCTTCTAATTATCTTTTATATCAGATAAATAATACATCATTCCTGTTAATACCCTGGTAAGAGAAGTTGTTTATGTTGCAAGTCATGCTTCTCTATATCTGTACAGTGATTGATTTATTTAAAAGTTTTTATATACTGCATATACACACACAGAGTGGATCTAGGCAGTTTACAGATGGGAAATAACATACATAATAATTGAACAAAGTGTAAAAGCAAAAATAAAAGCATTGAATAAAACACAAGGTACAAACTCTGAATAGAACGAGGAGGATGGCACCTTAAATTGTTAAGCTGGGGTTATGAACTAGGAAAGGCTTGTGAAAATAGGTAGGTTTTTACGGCTTTTTTTGAAGTCATGTTTTGTGGAGAGGTGATGAATGTGATTGGGTAGGGAGTTCCATATTTTTGGGCTGGCGACTGAAAAGGCACGGTTGCGTGTTAAATTCAGTCCAGCTGTTTTTACTGTGGGGAATTCGAAGAAGATTTTTGTCTGCAGAGTGTAAGTGATGAGGTGGCTGGTAAATTCGGAGAGTGGAGCATAACCATATGGGTGAAGTACTGTTTAACAAAGTGTGAATTATCATTAAGATTTTATATTCGATTCGTTGGCAAATGGGTAGCCAGTGAAGTTTAACGAGGGTGGGGGTTATGTGGTTTCTACGGGGGGGGGGGGTGGATAAGTCTAGCAGCGCAGTTTTGAATCAGTTGGAGCGGTTGCACTGCATAATCAGGGAGGCCTATGTATAGAGAATTACAGTAGTCGAGGTTAGTTAAGATAAGAGACTGAAGCACATATCGGAAATCAGCAGGAAATAGTAAAGGTTTGACTTCTTGAGTAAGTGAATTTTGTAAAATGATGTTTTTATGATAGATGTAATATGTTTAGACATAGATAACTTGGAATCAATGTGGACATCTAGGGTGCAAGCATGACTGCGTATGGGTATGTGACATTTTTTGAAGATGAGTTGAGCGGGGTGGGTGGTGCGCATGTGGAATTTGGAATAGTAGACAGGTGTATGATTTCAATTTTTTCTGCATTGAGGGTCAGATGATTGTGCATTAACCATGTATTTATTGTTTGTAGGTAAATTGTGGCTAGTGAAAAAATGTGTTTCCATGATGAGTCGTATGGGAGGATGAATTGAATGTCATCTGCGTAGATTTTGTAGTTTATGTTGAGACTTGATAGAAGTTGACATAGTGGATGTATAAACAAAGAGTTTTAAAAACTCCATATTTTAATTTACAAGACTTTTTTCCAACCTTCATGATGACTATTCTGTTTACTGTTGACAGGTCCTTGGTTTCTATGTGCTATACCAGTAGACTTTAAACTAGATTATAATAGGAACCCCTAGGGGCACAAAATACTGTGACACGGTAAATGTAGGAAGTGAGAGCAGAAAAAGACCAGATTGGCCCATCCAGTCTGCCCAGTTGAAATTCTTCCTTTTTTGGTTGATGGCTATATAAATTCTTATATTCAACCAAACCCCAGTTGCTTGCCCTGTCCCTACCATGTCTATTTTACCTGAACTATCAACCTTGTGGGAAGAAGAGAAGAGTAGATTGGCCACAGGATGCTGGGCTTGATGGACCCTTGGTCTGACCCAGTATGGCATGTTCTTATGCTCTTGAGGTAATGGGCCACCGACATAAACAGAAGGTGGGGGTTAATATGGGAGTCCCAAGGTCCTAAGCAGGAACCTGCAGGTTATGGGAAATATGCAAGCAGAGTAGGAAGAAAAGTTAGAAGAAGAATGACGATCTCTAGCTGTTCCAAAGAGGGAAACCATGAATATTCTGACTTTCATGAAGTAATCCCGATTGATTCTGCTGCACAGGAGTCAATAGTTGACTTCATTTTTGTGTTGAAATCCAGGACAAGATTGGAGCAATGCCAGATAAACTGTGTGCGTGACTGCATCATCCTAGCTCAAGGCCCATCAAAATCTGCACTTTATTGCCGCTCTTACCAAACAGATTCCAGAAATGTTCACATTTCACAAAGAAGGGACTTAAATCCTCCTCCAATAAATAGAATAATGCATGCTAATCTAATATTTTCCCAGCAAATGTCAGTAACTGTGGAACATTTTGTCTGTTGAGAGAGATTGTAAGGTATAGAATAAATGCTTACTATGGAACAGCGCCAGCTAAGTGAACCCAGATGCATATGGCCGTGTTTAAGTCAAGGTGCAGGGCTGGACGAAGGAAGGTGACCCCACCCTTCTTTGTACTACCATAATGCATTGGCCACGGCTCAGACTTTGCATGAAAGAACAAAGTGTGCCCACCTGCCAAACCTAGCTACGCTTCTGACAGGTACATGTTCTGAGACAAGTGGTTTAAAATCTGTGAAGGGATACAATACAGTGTGTGACATGTTCTTTATAAAATATATTGAACAGATGCTGTTCACCGCCCCACCTGTCCCCATCCTAAACATCTGAAGTGTTGGCAGCACTCTGATCTTCCCTACAAATGATTTGGGCTCAGATCCTGAACATTGCTGCTGCCTGTTGGAATGAGCTGGGGATGCTGCTTGTGCAGCCTTCACAACCCAAGGGAGGAAGGCAGGGCGGACAATCTGGCAGCAGTGACATAGATGGGCTGAACTCTGGGTGCACTTATTGCAGGTTGTGAAGGGAGCTGCAGTCTGTCACCCCCTGCTCAAGCAATGTCTGGTTTCTAAATGGTAGAGGATAGGGATAATACCCTTATGGCTGGTAAATGCAGGCTCGTGGGACCATAGCTTTGGAACTCACAGCTTTTTAGAAAAAAAAAAAATTTGCCTCCCCAGTTTTCCTGCCCTTTCAAGGCTCCCAGTTCAATTGGAACTGGCCGCTGCTGGGGCTGTGGTGTCCTGAGTCTTCATTGTTCTCTCTATCTAGCCCAGCCATTGCAGGGGCAGTCTTTTGGTTAGGAGCACTCTGTAAATGAGGACCTTAAGTCTGACCAAAACCCTCTTCTTAAATGGCAGTGAATGGAGTTAGAGCAGGTTCTGACTGGGTTAGAAGTTCCATCATGGAAGAAAGCATGTTAGATTTCCCCCCCACCCACCCCCACACTCACACAAAACATATGCAATGCATGCACATAATAAGATATATATATATATATATATATATATATATATATATATATATATAATCATAACTTCATTACCTGTTATGATGCCAAGATATACCTCTAAGACATTGGGAGAAAGCAGATCAGTCATATACTTTAAACTCCCAATCAGACATTTGGGGATTTGTTGACCTTCATAAACGGGACTGTAGCTATCAAGGAACCCTGCAGTACCTGTCATTGCATTCAGTGCTGTCTAAGATTAACCCCATATCGCTCAAACAGTTTGAGTAGTAGTGTAGAGATTGCTTCTAGAGTCGCTGGATCCCGGCCGGTCCGTCAGGAAAACAAATCCATGAGGTGGATTTTTGGATGCTGGACATGCTGTGGGTTCGGATGATAGGCTTCATTTGTGCACGTGTAAGACGACCTTTGCTAAGCACCACCATGATTAGAATCTGATCAAGTACTTTAGTCAGGAACTGTGCGGTTAACTGGGGTTTCAGCTGGCTTAAAAGGACGCCCAGGTTTCAGAATGCAGATACTGTTATCTGCAGTAAAAATAAGCGTTCCTGGGGCATAACTTGGTTGGGGAGAAATCTTTCACAAGGTGCGTGTATACTGGATACCCACATTTTAGAAGATGTGTTAGTCGCTTAACTTATGCAGCTAACTCCATTCCTTCCCGAAACACCTTTCGTCCATCCCCCAGAGCACTCCTGACTTATGCACCTAAATTCTAGCCGCATAATTAGTTATATGGCTAAAATTTGGGTGCATAAGTCTTTTAATATGCTTTTGAATATGGACCTCAAAATAACTGTGTGTGTATAACATCAGGCATTAAAAATTCATGTTGAAAAAGCTTCTTTAAATAAATGTCATTTTAGCAACTTTCGGAAGGATTTATAAGCCTGTATCTGATGCAGCTCCCCAAGGAGATTGTTCCACAGTGTTGGACCTACTCATGAGAATGTCCAATAATGATATTTCAATTTGGGCTCTGTCACCAAGTACATTATGTTTTGGTGAGTCACTGAGACACACCAAAATGGAATGTACAATCTGGAATGTAACATGAGAGCATATCTTTCAAATACACTAGCTGTGTTTCATACAGAACTCAAAAAACCAAAATGACATAAGAACAGAAGATTTGCCATACTGGGTCAGACCAAAAGTCCATCAAGCCCAGTTTCCTGTTTCCAACAGTATCCTACCAAGGTCACAAGTACCTGGAAGGATCCCAAAAGATCAATAGATTCCAAGCTGCTTATTCAGGGATAAGCAGTATCTTTCCCCAAGTCCATTTTAATAATGGTTTATCGACTTTTCTTCCAGGTACTTGTTCAAATCTTTTTAAACCTGGATTCATTAACAGCTTTCACACATCCTCTGGCAATAAATTCCAGAGCTTAATTATGCATTGAGGAAAAAAACATTTTCTCCAATTTGTTTTAAATTTACTACTTGGTATCTTCATTGCATGTCCCTAGTCTTTGTACTTTTTGAAAGAGTGAACAACCAATTTATGTTCACCCATTCCATTCCACTCATTATTTTAAAGAACTCTACTATATCTCCCTTCAGCCATCACTTCTCTAAGCTGAAGAGTCCTAACCTTTTTAGCCTTTCCTCATAGAGGAATCGTTCCATTGCCTTTATCTGTACTTTTTCTAATTCTGCTATATCTTTCTTGAGATGTGTTCCCCAGAACTGCACACAATACTCAAGATGAGGTCGCACCATGGAGTGATACAGAGGCATTATGATATTCTCTGTTTTATTCTCCTTTCCTTTCCTAATAATCCCTAGCATTCTATTTGCTTTCTTGGCTGCTGCTGCACATGTCGAGGAGGCACGTACTATCAATGTTGATTTTAAAATTTATGAGCTGTTTTATTAGACTTATTATTTGACTGAATGTTTTATATGATGCATTGTTTTTGTTTTATGATTTGGCATCTGTATTTCATTTTATATTGTTGTAATCTGCCTAGAACAGATTCTGGCAATAGGCGGAATCTAAATTACTATAAATAAATGAAACACTGGGCAGAAGATTTCAATGTGCTATCAACGATGACGCCTAGATCCTTTTCCTGAAAGGTGTTGCGCTCGGTGGACAGGAGCGCCAGGGGCGCTCCTAAGCGCAGGACAAGATGTGTGCCCCTGCGGTGACTCTAGTCCCTCTGGGTAGAGACGAGGAATCTGGAGGGCCGGAGCCTCTGCCGGACCTGCACGCCCCAGAAAGACCACCAACACTATGGTGGTCTCTCAACGATCGTTCGACCGTTCCCAGCCCTTTCGGACCTGCTGCAGGGAGCAGCAGAGGCGGCAGGCTGGACAGAGGTCAGGAATAGCTGAAGACCTTGGAACAGACGAGAACTTGGAACAGACGAGACAAGGTCTTGGAGCTTGGAACATTCGAGACGGGTCTTGGAACTTGGAACAGACGAGACGGGCGAGAACAGTCCCTCATGCGCCCTACCCAGCCCGTAGGCTGGTCACGGACCACACTGTCCTCCAAGCGCCCAAAGGCTGGCCATGGACCGCGAGGAGAGCGGGCATGCCCAGGACGAGACACAAGGAAGGGTTGAGCAACCCCCAGGATCCTCTGAAGTTGGAACAAGAGAACTTGAGGGGCAGAGCCTCGACAATAAAAACAGGAACCTCCAGAGGCAAGGGTACTCAGAACCTGGATCATCAGGAGTGGAACATCAGGAGTAGAACATCAGGATACTGCAGATATCATCAGGATCAGGATACGAAGACATCAAGGAAGTCAGGCAGGAACAAGCCAGAGAAGTCCTAGGGAGGACTGATCCCTTGCCAAGGTACAGACAGACTGAGGGGTAGATTTTTAAAAAGCGCGCCTTCGCGTACTTTTGTTGGCGCATCAGGCGCAAACAAAAGTACGCTGGATTTTAGTAGATGCGCGCGTAGCCGCGCATATCCGCTAAAATCCTGGATCGGCGCGCGCAAGGCTGCTGATTTCGTGTAGCCGACGCGCGCCGAGCCGCGCAGCCTGCCGCCGTTCCCTCCAAGGCCGCTCCGAAATCGGAGCGGCCTCGGAGGGAACTCGCTTTCGCCCTCCCCTCACCTTCCCCTCCCTTCCTCTATCTAACCCGGGGCGGTCCGGAGGGCGCGGTCACGCCCCCGGACCGCCCCGGGCCAAAACCACGCCCCCGAGCCCACCCCCGAAACACCACGTCCCGCCCCCAAAACGCCGCGCCGATCCGACACGCCCCCGACACACGCCCCCCCTCGAAAAACCCCAGGACTTACGCGAGTCCCGGGGCTCTGCGCGCGCCGGTAGGCCTATGGAACATAGGCGCACCGGCGCGCAAGGCCCTGCTTGCGTAAATCCGGGCGGATTTACGCGAGCAGGGCTTTTAAAATCCGCCCCTGAGTGAAGAGTCCTTTTATAGGCTGAAGAGGCAACTCCCTGGGATGAGTTCCATAAGGGCCGCACCTGCGCTGGCCCTTTAAATCAGAGGAGAAGCCACGGGCCCGCCCCTAAGGAGAAAGGGGCAGGACCCTGGACAGCGGCCATGCTGCCACGGAGCAAGGCTGGGCCGAGGAAACAGGCCCCGACGCACAAGGCGGCTCTTCTGCCGCTTGAAGGAGGAGGGAGAGCGGCTCCAGCTGCGAAGGACAGTCTGGGGATGTGGCCTCCAGGCCGCGGAGCCAGACGGCAGTGTCGGCGGCTTCCTGCTGCATCGGGAAGGCCCGGCACGGCTCCTGCTGTGCCGGCAAGATGGCGGTTGGACCGCTGGAGCACCCGACGTCGGCAGCCCCAGGCAAGGCCCCAGCTTGAAGTGCGGCCTCCGGGCCAAGGTAAGAGCCTGCTACAGTGATGGCAGGCACTTACAGAAAATGCAGTGTTGGAGCAAAGCTGAGAGAGAGAGAGACACTGTTGATTTTTCCAGGTACAGAAATCTGGTGCTAATAATAAGAGACGGGAGAGAGAAAGATGCACATACTCATTTAGAAGTCTTCAAAGTCTGAAGCAATTAGACTCAAAGCAGTGCATGGCAGTATGAATTTACACCTCCTGGATGCTGAATCACAAGACCTACATAGCTAAGTATAATAATCTTGCAAGACTGTGTCATTGCAAGTCTGCACTTCCAGCTGAGAACTGTGCCATCTAAAATCCTTCAAATAGGGAAAACATGCTTACTTTCACGTGGAAAGAGAGGTCTGTCCAGTGGCATGCCATGGGTTTCTGCTCACATTAGCCACCCTCCCCATCCTTCTGGTAATAATACTCAAACAGGATGATGCAATATCGTGCACTCAGGCTAGCACACAGGTTAACCCGCGGTTCGATGCATATCCATAACCCCTGATGCAATAAAGAATTTTAGTTCTTATAAGCGATGGAAAGGAGTTGATCTCTACAATGCAGCTAGCAGAGCCTGCAGTGTACAAATCAACTCCTCTTGTTAGAATTTTCATCGCTTATAAGGTCTAAAATTCTGTACATGATGTCAGTTTTATAATGAATACCTCTGAATGTTTCTGTAACACGACTCCCCCCTAACCCCAACCCACCTCCCAAAAAATCACCCCGAATCAAAGTGCCCACTTACAATGGTCAGGCTGAGCCTTATAAAGAGTCTCTCTCTCCCTCCCCAAGGAGCGGTAGCAAAGTTAGGGGTTACATGCGTCAGTGCTTGCCCTGCCCCTTTTTATGTACACACATCCTTCCTGGCTATTTATATTTTTTTTAATATCTTTATTTTCAATTTTTCAATATACAACCATTCTAGGAAACACTATGAAAACTATATATGTTACAACAAACTTTCCCCTCGATTTCCCCAACCCCAATCCCCAGTCTCTAATATGTGTCGTCATCATGAGCAGGTCCGATCCCACCATATCTATGTAAGTATGGTATAAAGAAACCGTTCATGATAAATCAAACAGTCTGCTCCGCGCTTTGGCATTTAAATACAAAAGAAACACAGACCATCTGTCCAGGAACTCTTTGTACTTTGCAGGAGTTGATCTCTGAGCGGATAGATGTTCAAAGTCTGCCAGATGATGCAATTTCAGTCTCCACAATGTCACAGTCTGGGTGTCCTCCTTGATCCACATGTCCAGAATCGACTTTTTCGCTAACCAAAGGGCTTTTTGTAGAAATTCCCTTTGTCTGTCCGAAATCCTGGAAGGCACTTGATCCATCACCTCAAATAAGCAAATATGTGGATTGTCCGGAAGAAGTGTATTAAAGAGTCTGCTGAGAAACCCTAGAAAGTTCTGCCAGAACCGGCGAATCTTATTGCATCCCAAGAGGGTGCCAGGATCCAACGTACATTTAATATAGAGATTGATATTAATAAGTTTAGCCTTATATGCCCAGATGCGTGATACATATAACCGTCTTAGAAATTTAAATTGTGTTTCCCTTAGTAAAACATTTTCAGAAACCTTCTTAATGTCCGCAAAACACCTGCCTAAAACCCTGGAAGGGAGGGGAGCGTCCAGCTCCCAGTTCCATCACTCCATCAGGCCTAGTAACTGACCCTTGACCTCAATCCCTTGCAGAGCCCTATGCAAGGAGGCACATGACATTTTTTGACCCTTTGGGATGGCAAAGAATTTTATGAAAATAGGAGTATTAGGTGAACCAGACCTCAGAAGGAGATCATGTTCAATAAAATGTTATACTTGTAAGTACACATAGAACTCTTTATGTAATAGACCATACTCCAGTCTCAGGGCTTCAAACATCCATACCATGTCTATGCCACTAAGTAAAAATTGATGTAAATACTCCAAGCCCCATTTACTAAAATACATGAGGAGGGTGTCTGATATAGCAAAGAGATGTTCCTGCGAACCCATAGCGCCTCATTACAGAGAACATATATTTCCACGCCACCCGGTCAAATGCTTTTTCGGCATCGAAGCCCACTACCAATGCTGACTTCCCATTATTTTACACTGTGTCATTGCTGTCCATAGGCGTAAGATATGTTAACCAGACGTTCTGCCCTTAACAAAGCCTGCTTGATCTAAAGAGATCAGAGATGGCAGGATCCCATGCAGTCTAGTGGCAATGATCTTAGCAAACAATTTAGTGTCAAAATTTAAGAGGGAGATTGGTCGATAAGAAGCTGCTTGCAACGGATCCTTCCCTCCCTTAGGAAAGACTGTTATATAGGCCAATGTCGCTTCTTTCGGGAAAGACCCTGTAGCTAGGACTGCCCAGAAGTATTCCTTTAGATCCTTTCCCAAATCTGTGCACAACACTTTACAGTACTCCGCATTAAACCCATCGGGTCCAGGGGCTTTATGAGAGGGACTACTCTTGATCCCATCTACAATATCTTGTAGCCCAATTGGCCAGTTGATCCACTCCAGTTGCTGGGGGGGAGACTGATGGTAAACACAAATCCTGAAAAAAGATCTGTTCCTGGTATTCTGCCTCATAAAAGGCCCCTAAACATTTTGCAGATTTCTTCTACGGAAGTGTGTCGTACCCCCCTGGAGTCTTTCAAAGCTTCAATGAAGGTTTGTCCCCTATGGGCTTTGACAAGATTGACCAATAGCTTTCCCGCCTTATTTCCAAACCGATATAGTGTATGGGGGGCATACAGCATATGTCTCTCCGTTCTTTGGTGTATATAGCAGTTCAAGGAGTACAGCACTTCTCTATATGCCTGTTTATTGCTCTCTGAAGGGTACTTTATTAGTTTGACTTTCACCTTACGGAAGGTGCTTTAGTTCAAGAATGCGTTTATTTAGCAATTTAGATTTCCTAATTGTATAGGCAGTTATGTCCCCCCGCATAACTGCCTTACCTGCCTCCCAAAACAAGAGTGGCGTAGATTTACGCTGCTCATTGTTTGCGGTATATTCCACCCATTTTTCCTTTAAGTAAGCTTGGAAGTCCCAATCACAAGCTAAATGGGAAGGGAACCTCCACCTGCGTGGCCCGCCTGACATCTCCTCCCACTTTACCTCGACCCAAATCAGGGAATGATCCGAAAACTCAGGAGACCCTATCTCTGCCCGACGCACTTGTGCCAGGCTTTCTGTCGACATTAAAATCTATTTATTTATTTAAGAAATTTTTTACACCGATATTAGTCGAAACATCATATCGGTTTACAGCGGAACTAAAGAATGGAAATACAATAAACAGGGGAATGGGGAGGGGGTACAAAGAACTGAAAGGAGAAGCATAGAAAGAGCAATAACAAATGCAAAAGCAACTTGGAAACAATTGCACTGCAATTATAACATAACTATGTACAAGGACTGGGTAGTGGCTGGTAGAAAGGGAGCGATTAGGCTAGGGGGGGCTATTAATGGTTCTGAGGGTAGGCTTGTTTGAATAGCCAAGTCTTTAGTTGGGATCTGAACTTCCAGGGGCAAGACTCAAGCCTAAGGTTGGTCGAGAGTGAGTTCCAGTGCATAGGCCCAGCAATGGAGAAGGCCCGATCTCTCGTGAAAGATAGGTGTGCCTTCTTTAGGGAGGACACATGGAGGGTCCCTTTGTTGGAGGTTCTGGTAGGCCGAATAGGGCATGTGAGACGGAGTGGTTCATCAAGCCAGTTAGAACTGTGTGTGAATATGGCTTTGTGGATAGTAGTAAGGGTTTTAAAGAGTATATGGGATGGTACCGGTAGCCAGTGAAGGTCTTTAAGGATAGGGGTGATATGGTCATATTTACGTGCATTGGAGATGGTTCTGGCTACTGCATTTTGCAGCATTTGGAGGGGTTTTATGGAGGAGTAGAGTAGGCCAAGGAAGAGGGAATTACAGTAGTCCAATTTGGGTGAGAGTGTGGCCTGAATGACGGTATGGAAATCACTGGGGTGCAGTAAGGGTTTTAGTTTTTTCATAACGTTGAGTTTGTAGAATCCCTCCTTGAGGATTGTATTGATGTGTTTTTTTAGGTTCAATTGCTGGTCGAACTGTTTCAGCTGTTTTAGACTTAAATAGGCCTGCTGATTTCACAACTGCAATTATTTATTTATTTAAAAGGTTTTATTGATCGTCGTTTAGTTAAAACTTTCACAACGGTTTACAAATTTTAAGAAAATAAATACATCATTTTGGGTAATAACAACATTAAAATACGTAAAATACAAATACAATCTTAAAACAGTTTATTATCAATAAGAATAAAACAGGTAAAAGATAAAAGCACTAAAACTGTATTCATGCACTGTATACTGTATGCCCTTTTAAATAACCATCTTTTCAGGTTTCACTTAAATATCTTAAAATCTGACTGTAGTCTTAGTTCAGTTGGCATTTCATTCCAGTGTTTAGGGCCCGCTAATGATATAGCTCTCTCACGAACTGATGTTAATTTGGCTGTATCAAGTTTTTTCTCTACAGCCTATCTTAGGCCTGGATTTATCAAAATGCACTAAATATCGCATGCAATAGGAAAAGGGGTGTGTTTTATGGTAATAGGCTGTTTATCGCAAAGCACGCTATCTTAGCACTTCGCATAGGTATTACCGGAAACTGTTGACAGAAAGAACATTATATTCCCACCTCTGCACATAAAACTGGGTCCCATGAAGCAATTTGTTAAAGCTTTGCCAACTGAAGGAGACTGTTTCAAGTATCTCATTTTGGCATTTCCTAGCCTGTCGTTTGAAAAGACTCCTTACCTAATCCTAACTTAGAGCTGAAGCGGGGGCAACACGGCTAGCGGGGACCTAGAAAGTCCCTACAATAAATCCGATATCTCAGGAAATTTCAGCTTAGCAAGGATATGGCAGACTGCAGGCATGGAAGTACCTAATGGCAGTATAGCACACTCCGGGCACTTACTGCAGAAAGTTTATGCGTCTGAGAAGCATCTTTCAGCCTTCTTTTTTGTTGTTGAACCTTGCTCTTGGCAGCCTCACATTCCTTTTTTACCCCTGTTCTCCAGGGCAGCTCTTTCCAGTAATTCTTTTACATGAAATTAGTCTTTTTCCCGGGTCAAGCTGTGACCCATTTTTATTACTCAAATTAATGACATATGGAAGAGAAAGCTATACTTTTTGTTCTTGGTCGAAATTCCCTCTCCTCAAGTTTTCTCAGCAGGCAATAAAGTGTACAGAAGGAGCATGGACATAAAGTGCCTGCTTGCTGATATGTGCATGCTTTATTTATATTGCTGTTCTGTTTATTCTCCAAGGCCTACGTCATTTCATTTCCTTCTCATCAAGGATCTGACCTGCTTTCTGCCCTCGGCTCTACACACCACCATCTGACTAATGTCCTCCACTGGGCATTCATTCAAGGCATTTGTCTGTTGCCAAGGGCAAAAGAGAGACACAGAGGCATCAGGACATTCTTGCTTTTTATGATTCTGTTTCATTTCTCATCATCTTACCCAACATTATCCTGTTGATGTTAGATGAATGGCACTGAGTGGATTGTCAATGCTCTAGGTAGATAGGGTATGCAGGAAATGAACCATTTCTCTTGAAAAGGCATTGAAAGTTTTAGCTTTGGGCTACTCCACAAGGTTAATACACAGGATCAAACCTTTAAATGTTCTTGTTCAGTCAGGAAAACATATAATGCTAAATGGTGTGCTCTCCATTTTGCTGATACTCGGATCATCTGCAATGCAATGACTGTACTCTTCCAGAAGTCAGTCATGAGAAAGAATACTTCTTCCATAGCATTCTAAGCTATAACCAATCCGAAAGGCAAGACCCTGAACCTGAAATGGGTCTCTGTTATATCCATAATGTCCAGTGTGCACCAGTAGCTACGGTGCTGTAGACTTATGAACCAGCATGGTTTCGCTTGAGACTCATTTTGAATTTATGTTTAATAGGTCTCAAACCGAGGAGCAGAAAATTCCAAAAGAGTCTACATCTTTTTCTATAGAAGATGTAGATGGTCAATAAGTATACAAAAAAACCTGAAACTATTTTTTTAAAAGGTTCTGTTACCTGGGGCGGGGGTGGGGAGAGGTATTGGAGTTGAGAGGGACAGTGTAAAAGAGTAGAAGTCAAAAGAGGCAGCAAGGCCAGTCTCATAGACTGACTAACCAGCTACCTTTGATCCGTTGATGACAGTGATGACAAGGGAACAGTGAAGACTTCGTGCAAAGATGAGAAGGCCTGCTTTTTCATTCTTACCACAGTATAGTTTGCCTTCTTGTTCCATATGTAGCTATCTTTTGATAAAGATTTTAGGACATAGCTAGGTAAGTTCTTTTTTTTATTTTATTGAAATATGCACAAAATTATACAGCATTGAAAACAGTGTCAAAAAGACAAATGTGCATAGATGCAATGAATTCATCATAAGTAAATTACTTTGAGTACAGAATTGTGCAGAAAAGGAATGGAAGTCTAACCATAAGCCAGCTCACCATGACAAAGAATGACACAATCTACTCTATCCAACAACTGACAGTCCAAGTACTAGGCCTGGATAATAGCATATAACATAGGAAAACGTAGTAAACAGATATGATATTGAGAGGCAAGGAGGACAGAGTCCCACATGCTTTAGAAAATGGTCCCAAATGCTTGGAATGTCTTGATATTTATCCTGGACATAAAGTGTATGGATCTCCATTGAAAAAAACCTTACGAACAGTCTGGATCCTGAGACTGTAGGATGGGTTATAGGCAGACTTCCATTTTTGGGCAACATTTCGGCTAGCAGCCACCAGCAAATAATTCACTAAGGGGATACCCCCAGAGCGAGAAGAGATGTGACCCAAGACAGGGAGCCCCAATAAAATTGTGGTTGAGCCAAATGGAAGGCAAACCTTGGTGATGTGATATATATCCATAGGAATCAAGGAACCCACCACAACCCCTCCAGCACTTATCTGAATCACAAAATTTCATTCTATGCAATCTTGCAGGGGATAGGATGCTAATGGTACAACAATTTATAACCATTTTCTCTGGTGGACATACACAATGAATTGCCTTTATGAAGTCACCAAACTATGGGCCTCATTTTCCTGAGGGATCGCAAGCGATAAGGGACGTTTCGCACGCGAAAAGTCCCTTATCGCGTGCCCCGATACCTCCTCTTCCGGGGCCGACTTGGCCCCGGAAGAGGAGGAGTCGGGGCGTCACCGGGGCCGACTCCGTGAAGACACCGCGGACGACGAAAAGGTAAGGCCCTTTTCGCATCCGAGTTCGCGCCCAATAGCTACACCTTCTATGGTGGCGCTATTGGGTGCAAAACCAGCAGCGATCGCACTGCGACAGTGCGATCGCTGCCGGCTAGCGCAGGCCCGTCCCCTGTTTTGGCCTCCCGCCCCTCATTCCCTAAAGTATCACAGGCCTGCGATACTTTAGAAAATGATGCCCTATGTCTTCTCATTTGCTCTTGAATGATGTTTTATCCAAGTCAGCACCCCAATCAATACCTTTTATAGATACTAATAGGATCCCCTTCCTCCTCAAGTAACAACCAACACAGTTTTAGAATCAGCCCTCTGGGAGTTCAAGATGGTTGCCGCTTAGAGTGGACGGACAGAACCTCGCTCCGTGAAAGATTTCTTCTAATTGCTCTTACTTGGAATTATTTCCTGAAATACCTCACACCAAACGTAAGGCAAAACTAAAATTAAATGTTACCTTTACACCTAACCTGAATTATAGACAACCGCGAATCGAGTCGATGCTCGTCCGACCTGTGCAGCAGATACCAGAGGGAGGAGCCGCGGGAGATGCCGACATTGAGCAGATGCCAAATTCCATGGCAGAAGGAATATCCCTCAGCCCCGGCACGCCAACTACCCCAGAACTACCAATGAGGAATCTTGAAGAAGATTTTGCCAAGTGGAGAGAAGAGCAAACGACTTCAATTAGACCAGCAGCCCCGAGAAGAGAGGTGGATATTACATGCTCTTCGGTGAGCCCTGTTATACAGGGCTCCACGGGCTTGGAAGCCGCTTTTGCACTCGAGGAAGGAGGGGACCCTGAGGATCCAGGAGAAAGTGACTTGGAGGTACAAATTATTTGTCAAACGCCCTTGGTTAAACATGTTACAATAACGTTTGACTCTATATGGAAAGTTTTGGTCTCAATGGCCAAATCTATAAATTCATTGACTGAAATGCTAAAGGAAAATTTAAAGAATACTAAGAGGCTTAATTGTAAAAATCAGTAAGAGAGACGGATCTGAAAATTAAAAAAGTGGAAGAAGTCCAAAATAATCTTATTAAATCAGATAGTATCTGCTTCAATAGAACGGAAAGATTAGAAAACGAAAGTAGAAGAGTCAATTTGAGAATTCTTAATTTTCCAAGAATGAAAGCAGTTTCTCCAAGAGAACTATTTAAAAGTTACCTAATAAATGTATTAAAATACCCTTCAGAAGGAATTCCTGCCATATCAAAGATATATTACATACCTAAGAATAAAGAGGAAAAAAATAAAGTGGAAGATATACCTCAACAACAACAACAAGGAGGACTGGAAATACCTTTAAACATTACAGCATTGCTTGATTTAACATCAGAAATGCTTATAGAGATGAGAGATACTTTACTGGTCTCTTTTGTGTTTGTCACAGAAAGAGACACAGTTCTAAGAATCATAGACTGTTCGCAATCAACAATGCAATTTTCACGGATACAGAGTATGCATGTACCCTGATGTGACAAAGAATACCCAAGAAAAAAGAAAGAAGTTTCTTTCTATGAGGAATGAAGTCATATCAAGGGGGGGCAAAGTTTATCCTTTGTTTCCCCTGCAAAAGCATTGTTATTTATCAACAGTCTAGATATATCTTCTTTGACCCTTTACAATTAAAATCGTACCTAGACTCACACTCCTGAGAGAGCACCCCAGGGAGGTTGCGCATAATGGGGTAGATTTAAAAAAAAAGCGTGATCACGTACTTTTGTTTCGCGCAGCAGGCGCAAACAAAAGTTCGCTGGATTTTATAAGATACGCGCATAGCCACACGTATCTTATAAAATCCTGGATCGGCGCGCGCAAGGCTGCCGATTTTGGGCAGCCTGCGCGCGCCGAGCCGCGCAGCCTGCCTCCGTTCCCTCCGAGGCCGCTCCGAAATCGGAGCGGCCTCGGAGGGAACTTTCTTTCGCCCTCCCCTCACCTTCCCCTCCCTTCCCCTACCTAACCCACCCCCCCCCGGCCCTATCTAAACCACCCCCCCCTTACCTTTGTCCTTCGATTTACGCCTGCTAGAAGCAGATGTAAATCTACGCGCGCCAGCAGACTGCTGGCGCGCCGTCATCCGACCCGGGGGCTGGTCCGGAGGCCTGGACCACGCCCCCGGGCTGGCGCCATGCCCCCGGTCCCGCCCCCGAAACGCCGCGTCATTCGGCCCCACCCCCAACACGCCCCCTTAAAAAAACCCCAGGACTTACGTGCGTCCCGGGGCTCTGCGCGCGCCGGCGGCCTATGCAAAATAAGCGCGCGAGGGCCCTGCTTGCGTAATCCGGATTTACACGAGCAGGGCTTTTAAAATCTGCCTGAGTGAGTTAATGCACAAGTCACACTCTAATGGTTTTTGTTAGTGTATATGATTATTACCTTTGAAAACTGCTCTTATCAATCTTGGTCTCCCAAGTTTCCTATTATTTTTCAGATATGAGATGGTTAACGTTTATGTCTATATGAAATAAGGTTTTTGTTTAAATAGGTTATTTCTAATATCTGTTATTCTTGGAACAATAATGTTTCTGTAAAATTTTGTTAAATTGCAATAAAAATAAAATAAAATAAAAAAAAAGAATCAGCCCTCTATTGCTGATCTTCCCAATAATTAACTCTTTGAAAGGCTTTAAACACCTACTAAAGGTGGACATGAAAGGTCCCCTGTAACTGCAAAAACCTGAAGATCGGAATCGAAACACCCTCTGATTTCTCCTCCAGTTGTCAAAGAGAAAGAAACACCCCCTTACGGAACAGTTTACCTGCACTACTTATACCCCACTCTCAGAGCCAAGAAAAATTGGTCCTATTCATATGCTGAGGGAATAGCAGTTATTCCATAAGGGCTTAAACGTGGAAAAACGGGAAAGCACTTTCCCGTGTGATATTAAAGAGTTTCACGATTGCAGAGTCCCTGATAGAAAAGGATCTCCTACTAGACTTTTCTGCTTTATGTTTGTCAGCCCTAACAGTACTTGGAAGGAGGCAGTGACAGGAAGAACGGCTCATCCTTCTTCCTGTCACTAGCTCCATCCTTTAATTTATAGGCAGGTGCCACTTTCACAAAAAAAAAAAACAACAACAAAAACTTTACTGAGAGTTTGATCAGTCCCTGTAGGCACTACCAGACATATAGTGAATTCACTAATACATTTAAAGGATGTTAATTATTTATTTATTTATTTATTTATTTACATCTTTTTCTATACCGACGTTCAAGACGAAGTTTCTTATCACACCGGTTTACATCGAACAGAACCTTGGAAAAGTTACAAAATAACAAGTATCATTGAACCAAATCTGGGGGAAAAAGTTACATATAAAATTATAAATAAAATGTGTGTAAAATAAATAAATCCACCAATAAGTAAAATGTATAAAATAACGTGTAACAAGGGTTAATTAAGATAACTGCGGTAACCTCGAAGATGATATAGATAACTTCGAACTGGAACTAAAGTCAGGAAGGGGCTATCAGGGGGAGGAACTATGCGAGGAGGGGGGAGATAAAGTCTCTAAGGACTGGGTGAGGGAAAGAGGTTAAGCGTTATGACAGAAAGTTTTGAATGATGACTGCATCAGGAGTCCGTATTTGTGTCGCAGGAGATTAAGGGAAGGCTTGTATGAATAACCAGGTCTTCAATTTCTTTCTGAAGGTAAGTGGTCATTGTTCCTGGCGTAACTCTGGGGGTAAAGCATTCCACTGGGAAGGTCCGGCGGTAGAGAAGGCGCATTTCCTTATTGAGGGGTGGAGCGTAGACTTAGTGGGTGGTGCGTGGAGAGTCCCTTTGTAGGCAGTTCTGATTGGTCTCTTGGAAGAGTGAAGGTTTTTGCAGTTACAGGGGAACTTTCTTGCCCGCCTTTAGTAGGAGTTTAAAGCCTTTCAAAGAGTTAATTAGACACATTCCTACTCCCATAGCAACCTAAAACTTAACTAGGAGCTGAACAAAATTGAGATGAAGGCAGCAAGAGGGGGGCTTCCCAGTCTTTTGCATCGAGTGTCACATGTATGATTTTTTACCCGCCGGTGAGATGTTGTACATGTGCATGCGATGCAAAGAGCTCCATGGTGAGACCGCACCTTGAATACTGTGTACAATTCTGGTCGCCGCATCTCAAAAAAGATATAATTGCGATGGAGAAGATACAGAGAAGGGCTACCAAAATGATAAGGGGAATGGAACAACTCCCCTATGAGGAAAGACTAAAGAGGTTAGGACTTTTCAGCTTGGAGAAGAGATGACTGAGGGTGGATATGATAGAGATGTTTAAAATCATGAGAGGTCGGATAGTAGAAAGACTAGGGGGCACTCCATGAAGTTAGCATGGGGCATATTTAAAACTAATCGGAGAAAGTTCTTTTTTACTCAACGCACAATTAAACTCTGGAATTTGTTGCCAGAGGATGTAGTTAGTGCAGTTAGTGTAGCTGTGTTTAAAAAAGGATTGGATAAGTTCTTGGAGGAGAAGTCCATTACCTGCTATTAAGTTCACTTAGAGAATAGCCACTGCCATTAGCAATGGTAACATGGAATAGACTTAGTTTTTGGGTACTTGCCATGTTCTTATGGCCTGGATTGGCCACTGTTGGAAACAGGATGCTGGGCTTGATGGACCCTTGGTCTGACCCAGTATGGCATTTTCTTATGTTCTTATGCCCTCTTTTGAAGCCTTGAGGTGTTCTTGCCACTCTTGCTGCTGCATTGCTCCTGTGATAGGAGAACTCCTGCCACCTCTGGTGTCCTTTTGCACCTTTATGTTGCCTTAGGCTATTCATGCCACTTATGATGCCAGTTTGCTATAGTCTTGGTGGCGTGATGTTGTCTACCGACCAGTTGCATTACAATTCATTAGAAGAGCCCAATTTGAAGTTGCATTGCTTCCTGGCTTTAAGAACATAAGAACATGCCATACTGGGTCAGACCAAGGGTCCATCAAGCCCAGCATCCTGCCTCCAACAGTGGCCAATCCAAGCCATACGAACCTGGCAAGTACCCAAAAACTAAGTCTATCCCATGTTACCATTGCTAATGGCAGTGGCTATTCTCTAAGTGAACTTAATAGCAGGTAATGGACTTCTCCTCCAAGAACTTATCCAATCCTTTTTTAAACACAGCTATACTAACTGCACTAACCACATCCTCTGGCAACAAATTCCAGAGTTTAATTGTGCGTTGAGTGAAAAAGAACTTTCTCCGATTAGTTTTAAATGTGCCCCATGCTAACTTCATGGAGTGCCCCCTAGTCTTTCTACTATCCGAAAGCGTAAATAACCGATTCACATCTACCCGTTCTAGACCTCTCATGATTTTAAACATCTCTATCATATCCCCCCTCAGTCGTCTCTTCTCCAAGCTGAAAAGTCCTAACCTCTTTAGTCTTTCCTCATAGGGGAGCTGTTCCATCCCCTTATCATTTTGGTAGCCTTTCTCTTTAATTGGAGAGAAAAAATGAATGGAACGAATAAACCAAGGATTTTCTTTTCCTTTTTACCAAACCAAAGAAACGGAGGTGACCTGCAAAACAAATAAACCAAAATATGGCTTCTTCACATCCCTAGGCATGGGAAGGGACTCCCAACACAGAATATGAGATTCAGGTTTAGCTGAATCCTAACTTCTTAATCTGACCAGCTCGGTCAAGTAAAGAGCTGTGTATATTGGAACATCGTGCAGGCTTCTTTCAGCTTGCCCTTTTAGCTCTGGGTCTCTCTGCACTTTTTTTTCTCATACCGGGTTCTACTTGTTCCTTATTTAGAAACTTTATCTTGTTCTTTCACAAACATGTTGGTCCTTCTTTGCTTCAGTGGTAATTTATCCCAGCTGCCTAGAATCCTTTCTCATAACATTGTTTTGCCTGGAACTGACCTTTGTGCATGTGTCTGCACCTCCGCCTGCCAGGAAAAAAGTGTGTGCTTGGATTGCTCTTCTGCTGCAACCTTCCAAATTGTGCACTCGATTCTTAAATCATCGCAAAGTGACATTTCCAGAGCCCGAGTCTTTCTCTCCTGGGGAGTTACGGGAGGGCTGTCCCGTTATTAATGCAACTCTTACCGGGTCTTCAGGCAGAACGGCTCGGACCGTTGCCCACCATAGTGGCGTGGGACACAGACTGATGTGGTGAAATGACAGGAAGAACTCGCCGAGATCTGGGTTTGACCTAAGAGTCAGGAAGCGTTGTTGGCATGGCCACGCGTGCACGTGTTGCTGAGTTTGCAAAGTAATACACAGAGTGATAGAAGTGCAGAAGAGGCAGTAAAGACAATTCCCTGGTTTTGGTTCTGCTCACTGCTGTCTCTGGTCAGATTACATTTCTGGCCTGCTGGCAGCTTACAACATAGTTTACTGTTGTAGATGCTCTTTCTTCTGCTTCCCCGGGGATTAAACAGTTTTTCCGGCTCGTTCCTTTGTGGAGTCTTTTGTTTTCTCTGTCAGCTTTGGGAAATGCTGAGGAGGAAATAACATTTCTGTGTCTGTTTCTCTGGTTTTGCCCTGTATGCAGAGAGGGGCTGGGGGGAAGGGGGTCGCAGTGGGTATTTTAATGCCAAACAGATCACATAAGTCAGTTCAAAACATGAAAATATTACCACATAAATCATTTGAACATGAAACAGTAGAACCGTTATTGTAAAAGATAAAATAAATAATACAACCTCTAAAATCAAACAGAAAATTCCATGCTGCGGCCAGACTTATATCTATAAGAAAAGTGAGTATGGAAGGAACTGTTGCGTGCCTGGCCCACACACGGGCCTGCCCACCTCGCTAGCTCCTCTGCAGGTCATGGGTCAGGCCTCCCCAGCAGCAGTCATGAGCTTCTCTAGGCCTTGGCATGTGGCATAATGGCTAAGGTGACAAGACTCTGATCTTTCCATAGAGTCAATAAAAGACTTTGATTCTAAGGTCATGAGTTCAAACCCCCACACCGGCGCTTCCAAGAATTGATTCCAAGCTCATTGGTTCAAGCTCCCACTTCAAGAATTCCATGAACATCCACGCTAACCGGAGCATCACTGTCCTGTTCAGTTGCTCGCCCCGGACCTTGCTCCTGTCAACCGTCTCTGAGTTGTACTGTTCTGTCTGGTATTCCAAGTCCACGGTGGCTGGAGATCCATGGCCCAGCTGGATTACCATCGAGCACAGCTTCGGGTCAGCACTTGTAAGTGTACTAGTTTGCCTCTGCACTCATAGTCTTGTTCCAGCATCCTTCTGTTCCTATGTCTGTCCCTCTGTCTTCCCAGGTAGTACCCTCGGACTGTCTCTCTGGTACAGACCTCAGCCTGTTCCTTGACCATCCTGACCTCAGCCTGCCTTGTAACCTTGTCTAACCTCTGGACCCTGATCTCTGCCTTGTTGACTACTCCTCAGATTCTGGCCATTGACCACGTCTCCTGATTCTGGCTCTGTCCCTTGCTTTGTCATCGTCTATGCTGTTTGGGCCTTCCTTGCTTCTCCAGGCCAACAGTGTGAAGTCAGACTGTGCTCCCTTGCTGTTTGTGGGCACACCTCTCTACTACCTCTTCCAGGAGACCCTTCGAGGTCCACCTAAGTCCAAGCGGCCCGAGTCCCTACAGTCTCCACCTGGGGGGGACCTCGGGCTTCCAGTGGTGAAGCTCATCCTAGCCTCTGTCTCCTCCTGTGCTCCACCCCCTGGGAGCAGGTGCTTCCTGATCCCTGCCAGGGAGCCATTCTCCACTGCTCCAGGACAAGTGTCCACCTCCAAGCGCAACAGGAGCAGGCAGGTGTTGGTCTTCGATAGAGAAGTTTCGATAAAGCCCTCAGGAGGAGGATGGAGGATGGAAGTCTTCGTAATGGCGGCTGTGCGATGGCCTGGGTGAGTAGCCGTTATTTTCTGCCTGCATGGCTCAATCAGCAGTTGTTTAAATTGCGAAGAGCCCCCTTGCGATTCAAAAATTGTCTGTTGAGTGAGCCACGCAGGTGTAAGAGGAGAGGCCCCAGCAGCTAGAGGAGCAGAGCTGCGATCAATCATTGCCAGGACTGGAACTGGGCACATCAGAGAAAGAAACGTGCACTGTGCAGGGACAGGGGAGGGGAGGACAGGGACCAGGGGAATCAAACAATGTAAAGCCAGCATCAAGGTTTCTTCTAATTTCTTTGGTGGCATCGGCTCGCTGCCTCTTCTCCCGCCTTCTCTAGCATCTTCTACTCTGCGTCTTTTTTTCCCTCCCCCTTCTCTCTCCTCTCCTGGTATCCCCTTGCTTCTTCACTCAGCATCTGACCCTCTGCTTCCTACCACTGCCTCTCATCACCCTCTGTATCTTCCCCCTGCCTCTCCTTGGGAATACATATGGAAGCCAGTGGTTCAAGCTCTTCTGTTAGCTGTTTGAGTGGAGGAGTAGCCTAGTGGTTAGAGCAGCAGGCTACTAACCAGAGAAACCAGGAATCAGCTCCCACTGTCGCTCCTTGTGACCTTGGGCAAGTCACTTTACTCTCCATTGCCTCAGGTACAAACTTAGATTGTGAGCCCTCTGGGGATAGGGAAATACCTGTAGCACCAGAATATAATTTGCTTTGAAGTGCTGAGAAACAGAATATAAAAATCTAAATAAATAAAATCTTATTTGGTAAGCTGGCCCTTTAAATTGCAAACCCAGGAGAAGGATACAGACTGAGTAGTCCAGGACGGGGCTGCAGCCTGGCCTAATGATACTCTCAGGACCATCTGGCCTAATGAGTTTTTAGGGATGGGAAGGAAGGAAGGAGAATCAGAGCAGGGCCCCTGATGCTTTTCTTAGGAGATTTTCTTGTAAGCGCAGTGCTATGTTCCACCTCTGCTGCCCAGCACCGCAATCATGTTCAGGTCTCGCAGCCGGCCCAGCCCATGTGCCGATCTCATGCAATGGCTGCAGCTACAAGAAAGGCTTCTTCTCCAGCAATCCTGCTAGGCCCTCCGTGGGATGTAGTGCAGGTAGCTAGTCTCTTCTGCACAGCAAAATGCAGACCGTGCACTAGAGCAGGTGTGCGCAATGGGGGGGGGGGGGTGGCCATGAACGTGGGAGGGTGCATGCAGCCGCTGGTGGACCCAATCCCACTGGCGGCCAAAAAACAGGGAGAAATGCCGTGCAGTTGTTGCGATCGGCGGTGGCCAATCCCCTAGACCAGCCGCACTTACCAGCAGCGACAGCCGTGGCAGGGAACTGGAAAACCGGCCCTTGCATTGCGGCTGCTTCAAGGCTCCTCAGGCTGCCGCCGGCAGCAGCAGATGCAGGGCTCCTCGGCGCTCCCCGCACCGCCATCATCGACGGCAGAAATAGCAGGAGGCTGGCAGCACTGCTCCTGTAGGGACGGCCTCTGTGGGATGCAGGTGCTTGGCTCCTCCCCCCAGTTATAGGAGCCATGGCAGGAAATCATTCTAAGCTCCCAGGAACCACTTCCTGTCCAGGACTATTTAAGGAGGCCTTTGAGGGTTCCATAGTGCATTACAATAGGTCCAGTTTGGTGTGTCTTCTTCCTCGCTTGCCTGCCTTTGATTCTGCTTCGAATATTGGACTTTGCCTTGCCTGCCGCTTGCCTTTGACCCTGCTTTGGATATTGGATTTTGGATATTGGGCTTTGCCTTGCCTGCCGCCTACCTTTGACCCTGCTTCGGATATTGGACTTCGGATATTGGACTTTGCCTTGCCTGCTGCCTGCCTTCGACCCTGGACTGTCTTGAACTCTTCCAGACTATCTGCCTAGCCGCTGTTCCGCTGGCACGACTTCATCACCTGGTTACCGGCCCTGAGATCCATCTCCCGCCAACGAGGAACTGTGGTCAACCCTTTAAACATCTTATCGTTGCGGCCCAAGGGTTCACCGATTCATTGAATCGTAACAGCAGCCTCCCGTGGACCTCATCCAATGGCAGCAGAGCAGAGCACACCCTTCCCCTCATCTGTGTAAGCCTGCTGTATTGGGATTCGTGAGAGTAGCTCGTTCTCTATGCTGATCTCACAATGCGCGAAATCAGCATGGAGGAAGTGCTAGCCCCATGAATTTTTAATATTGCGGGACCTGCACAGAGGAGCCAGAAGCTGCGATGAGTGATTGGCTCCTCCCCAACGGTGACATGGTGGTGGCACCGACAGCATCAGCAACATAAGAACATAAGAGCATGCCATGCTGGCTCAGACCAAGGATCCATCAAGCCCAGCATCCTGTTTCCAACAGAGGCCATTCCAGGCCACAAGAACCTGGCAATTACCCAAACACTAGGAAGATCCCATGCTACTGATTCAATTAATAGCAGTGGCTATTCCCTAAGTAAACTTGATTAATAGCAGTTAATGGACTTCTCCTCCAAGAACGTATCCAAACCTTTTTTAAACACAGCTACACTAACTGCACTAACCACATCCTCTGGCAACAAATTCCAGAGCTTTATTGTGCGTTGAGTGAAAAAGAATTTTCTCTGATTAGTCTTAAATGTGTTACTTGCTAACTTCATGGAGTGCCCCCTAGTCTTTCTATTATTCGAAAGTGTAAATAACTGATTCACATCTACTCGTTCAAGACCTCTCATGATCTTAAAGACCTCTATCATATCCCCCCTCAGCCGTCTCTTCTCTAAGCTGAACAGCCCTAACCTCTTCAGCCTTTCCTCATAGGGGAGCTGTTCCATCCCCTTTATCATTTTGGTTGCCCTTCTCTGTACCTTCTCCATCACTAATATATCTTTTTTGAGATGCGGCAACCAGAATTGTACTCAGTATTCAAGGTGCGGTCTCACCATGGAGTGATATAGAGGCATTATGACATTTTCCGTTTTATTAACCATTCCCTTCCTAAGGCTACTGGCAAAGCAAAGAATGGGAGCGTGTGTGTGTGTGTGTGTGTGTGTGTGTCTGTGTGTGAGAATGGATGGGTGCCTGCCTGGAGATCTGACTGGGTGTGTGAGAATGAATGGGTGCCTGTCTGGGGGTCTGTGTTTGTGTGTGTGTGTGAGAGAGAGAGAATGAATAGGTGCCTGCCTGGGATCTATGTGCATGTGTGTGTATGAGAGAGAGAAAGATAAATGGGTGCCTGCCTGGGGATCTGTCTGTGTGTGAGAGAATGGATGCTTGCCTGGCGGTCTGTCTATGTGTGTGTGTGTGATTATGAATGGATGCCTGCCTGGGAATCTGTGTGTGTGATTATGAATGGGTGCCTACCTTGGGGTCTGTCTATGTGTGTGAGATAATGGGTGCCTGCCTGGCAGTCTGTCAGTGTGTGTATGTGATTATGAATAGGTGCCTGCCTGAGGAGTCTCTGTTTACATGAGAATGGGTGCCTACCTTGGGGTCTGTCTGTGTGTGAGAGAATGGGTGCCTGCCTGGGGGATCTGTGTGTGAAAATGAATGGGTGTCTGCCTGAGGGTCCGTGTGGGTGAGAGGACTGTGTGTAATGAGGTAATCTGGGGGAATAAGAGCTTTTGTGTGCATTGGGGGCGGGGGGGGGGGGGAGAGGGATTTAGAGCCTGTGTATGAGAGTATGTGGGTGTGTATGAGAGCATGTATGTATGTGTATGTGACAGTGTATGAGTGAGAGAGAATGAACATGCGAGTGTGTGTAAGAGACAGAGAGGATAACATTTCTGTGTCCCCATAGTTCCCTAATCCTCAACAATTTCAGGGTGACTGGAAATCAAGAGTTCCCAGGTGTGGACTTGCAGGGGCTTTTTTTTTTAATCCTTAGTTTTAATTATTGGGTTTTATTTGAAATGTGTGCTGTTTTGAAATATTGTATTGCTGCTTGGGAAATTAAAAAAAAAAAAATATGACTAATTAATAGAACTTATTCTATTCGTCAGTAGTTTTGAAATATTTATTCTTTTATTAGTATGTATGGTTTTACTATTATTATTGATGTTTATGTTTCTTGATTTTGTTGTTTGTTTTATGAGGCATGGTGGTTCTGATTTTCCATTGTTACACATAGTCTGGCTTCTTGGGATTTCCGTTTCAGTTTTTGTCTGCGTATTGCTGTTCTAATTTGGGATCCTTTACTCTGTATTTGGTGAGGGTCTGCCTCTGTTATGTGAATGTGACCCAGGTGAGAGATTCTGCTAGCATGTAGTGTCTGTTTTGTTTCCCCAGTGGGTGGTGTATTCTGGGATCCAGTGTAATATTTACCTCTGCTTTTTCACAGGTAGAGTTCTTGGTGTTACTACTGTTACGTTATGATTTGCTGTATAGACTGTGTCTTTTTTTGTAGGGTTTTGTTAGTTCACAAAATGTCTGGCAGTGGAAGGAGTTTGTGCTGCTGTTACCGTGAGGTGCCTGCCTGGATGTGGTGTGGTATCTGCCTCTCTTTGTGTTTTTGTGTATCTGATTTCTCCTTTAGCAACCTGAAGAGAATCAAAACTGGAATTTTGAGTTTCTGGCTGGCAGAGTGATTGCCTGCTATTTGGTAAACGGTTCAATAGCTGATTGGTTGGTGAGAGACTTGGGTAACTCACTCTCTCTCCCTCTCCCTCTCTCTCTCTCTCTCTCTCTCTCCCTCTCTCTCTCTCTCTCTATATATCTCTCTCTCTCTCCCTCTCTCTCTCTCTCTCTATATATATATATATATAGAGAGAGAGAGAGAGAGAGAGAGAGAGAGAGGGATTATATTATATTATATTATATTATATACACAATGTAAGCCCACTTTGGTGGGTGGGGGGAAACAAATTGTCTGGATGGAAGGGGGAGCGAGGCTGAAAGAGGCTGGCTCACCCTGTGCCAGAGGCTTGTAAGGTGTGCGCAGCTGCAGCCCGAGCCCAACAAAGGTTTTTTTCACTTGCCTATGCCGGCAGAAATTTGAGGGGGGCCATGGCCTGTGCAGGCCCCCCTGTTCTGACGTCTGTGTTGTATCTGCCTTGTCTAGAGGTTGCTCTTAGGTAAAACTAAAATCTGTAATAGAGATTTTTTGCACTTTGTCTGGAAAACCATCATTTTTGTCTTTTCCAAATTCTGATGGGCCTTCCATGTTCCTGTTCCTGCGAAGGACCCTTGATCCACAGGAGTTTTCTGGCTGTTTTAGGTCCTCTTGCAAGACTTCTGGGGTGGAGGATGTGATGACCCTGCAGTCTGCATAGAGCAGCTGTCTGATCCCTGAGTCGTTCTGCTGTGCTCTGGGGGCTGCGGAGCGTGAGCCGGGGGACCATCGGCGGGGACGAGAGCGGGGTCGCACTCCTCTGCCCTGCCTGCATTCCTACCTTTGCCTTTCAGCTGAGGGATGAATAGGTGAGTGTCATTGGAGCATCAGGGTTTCCGCTCATGAAGGTGAAACGTCAGTAGAACATGGAAATCACGGTGTCGGAAAAGATGCGGACAGCGGCTCGGGATGTGGGGAAGAACCAGCCTTTGGCTGAGGACCTTGCAGGAGTGCCCGCACTTTTTTTTTCCTGCCGGGCGTGCTTTGCTTGCATCGGGGGCCCTGTGACGGCAGACTCCAGAGTGATTTACTCTGCACCATTGTACAAAGTGGCAAAACAGGAGGAACTTTGAAAATCCTGCAATACTTTTTTTTTTTTTTTTTACCTCCAGAATAAACGTGAAAGCCAGGGGGGGGGGGGGTTTGTTATGTTGAACTGAAATGAATTGTTTCAAGAAAGAAAAACACTCTGGAGTGGTTGCTTTGAAGTTGGAGGAGGCAAAGTTTCTGCCTGAGCCAAGGTTTGCCCCTATCCATTTCATGTAAGCGCAGGATAACAAGTGATTATCCTAGCAGCGGGCACTTTAATTCTGAAGCTTTTGAACACAATGTTTACAGGCTCTGTACATTTAATGTTACATTAAGGGTTTACAGCCTGCCCTGCTAGGAATACTTGCGGGGAAACTGTTATTTCTCTCAAGATGTTCCTCTACATAAAATAAATATATAAATAGCAGTCGTCTTGTCTGATGTAGCAGAGAGAGTTATTACATGGGATTATCCTTGGATATCAGCCGTGCGCTCTCTATTGCAATCTGCAGCTGCTGCTAGTGTTGAGCTTCTTGGCACTTGGCCATAGTTTGTAACTAAAGCTTTTTTTTTATTTCTTTTCATTCTGCGCTTATGACATAAGCTGCGCACGAAAACCTATGAGTGGGTTTGCGGGACGCACCTTTCAAATATCTTTCCTTCTGTGCTGCTTTTCGCTTTGTGGTTAATATCTGCTCTGTCTGTGACTGATACGTTCACCAGAATGACGGGTTTGTGCCCGTCTACCGGAGAACATTAACAGAAAGGCGACACGCTCCAAAAACACTTGTATATGATTCAAGTAGAACAGGAAGGAAGTCGTTCTCAGAAGCCATTTATGTGCTTAAAATGCACTTACGTGTGTAAAACCTGTTGACTATTCCATGGCATATGTTATAGCAGTTTTCAAAAACCCATTTACATGCATAAAGTGCATTTACATGTGAAAAAGTCAGTTTTACGCATGTAAATCCTTTGGAAAATTACCCCTGTTTGTTCAAGCAGAACTGCTGTGTTGGGTTGTAACTTCTGCTTGGTGCCTTTTTTGGAGGCCTGATGCAATCGTACCGCTGCTGTTCTGCCACACTGGGCAGTTTATCCCGTGGATGGCCAGGAGGGTTCATCGGGACTGATGCTTTTTTTGGAGCCCTGATGCCTCCTTTCCATTGAGAAAGGCTCAGCTCCTGTGCATGGAAACCTTGGAGGTATTTGAATGTCTCTATCATATCTCCCCTATCTCCCCTTTCCCCTAGGGATTGCATGTTTAGACCTTTTGTCTATCCCCATAGGCTTTAGAACAAGGACCACTGACCGTTTTAGTAGCCTTCTCTGAACTGACAATTACAATCCCTAAGAGCAGTGGGATGGTTTTAGGGCTCAAAGAAAGCACGGAGAGGATAATAGTGTGATGGCCATGCTTGAGACATATACGTGAGGAAGGTTTGGGGACCCAAAGGGAGAGCTGGAGTTGGGAATTTTATATGCACATCTACCAAAGAAAATAAATCTCAACTGGGCAGACTGGGATGAGCCATTTTGGTCTTTACCTGCCATCATTTACTATGAGGTCCATATTCAAAAACATTTAGGAAGCTAACTCAGAACTTAGCCAGCTAAATGACTATAGATTAGGAGGCTCGACTGTAGCTGGCTCAGTTAGAGGCATGGGTGCATAACTAGGAGAAGTTGAGTTAGCCGGCTTATTCCAATATTCAGAGTTAGCCGGATAACTTAGCTGGCTAAGTCTGTTCAGGCCAAATAGCTATCCTAAAGCTAGCTGGCTGTGGTTACCTGGCTAGCTTTAAGATAGCCGAAGATATTCAGTACAACAGCTGCACTGCTGAACATGCCTCCAAAGTTAGCCGGATAATTTTATCCGGCTCACTTTGCTTTCCAGACTGTGTCTGAATATGAACCTCTTAGTTACTATGTTACATACCTAAATAAGTAGTACCTTCAGCACCTCCAGCCTCTAAAATCATGACCTTAAAACTGAAGAAAATTTGGTGATAAGAATTCAGATCATGACAATACCAGTGCTGTGACCTGAGGAGCTGCTTAATCAGTCGCCCTGGAACTTAATTTGCTGATCTGGGTAAGACTAGCAAGGGGTATTGACTTGTAGCCAGACTGCAAGCTGGAAGTTTGTATATGACCGTAGGGCATTGTCAGTGTAACAATAAAGGCCTCGGAAAGCATTCGAAGAGCACACAGAGTGATGGCAATGAAGTAAGGATCATTAACCTTTGAGCTACCAGGAGGCTTCTGCCAGAAATGAGGACCTTTGTCAGCAGCTTTGCAGCTCCAGCTCAGCTTCTTCTGGATGCTGTGCATTTCAGAATGATTTTACCATTAATGCAAAATAAAACCCCGATCAATTTATGAGTTTAACTGTACAAATTACATTCTTATGCATCATCCTAGACACACCCTCTTGGGACAGATGAAAGGTACTTGTGCTTGGAATTGCTTTACATAGCCCTACAAATGGTTACCCCAAAGCCCTGCCAGTGTACACAGCTTGGCTGCGAGGTGAATTATCTTAACACATTTGGAATGTAAGAGTAAAGCACAAGAAGTTCGGTGCCCTCCTCGGGTGACAGAACTGGGCTTGGAACTCGCTTTCACAGCTGGGTGCTCTAATCACTGCTGCTTTGCCAACTCAGCATGTAGCAAGCTGGAACTGTGAACAATTCTTATTGGCAAAATATTTTAAAGAACGTGGATTGTTAATGGACATCAATGGACTTTTCTTATGGCAGGATTTAGCCCCATATGGAGCAATGCAACATATCTGCATTACGGCACGGCCTTCTTACAACAGCAGTTACTTTCTTATGTGGAATTTGGAAGGACTGAAAAGCTGCCATTGTAAGTAGAATGTCCTAGGTTTTCTAGGACTTTTAGCACCACATTAGCTATTGATTATCGATCTGTGGACCAGTTCTCTAGTAGCCTATGAAGCAAATCTCTGTGATTCTTTCTCTCAGTGAGTTGATGCAGTGGTAAAAGTTGGCAGATTGCAGAATCTGGAGTGAGCGTCTTGGGGCAGCCACTGTGGAACTTGGTCTATCACAAACATCTCCATTGCATCTCCTAATGGGTCTCTCTTCAACATAACCATGGCGGCAGTGAACCTCACTGTTAGGTCCAGGTATGGTGGTACAATCTCAGCTCTCACAGTTAGTGCTAGTGCTCTTAATACTTACATTGTGCCAAATAGGTCTTCCTTTTGGAGCTCATAGGGTGCAACATATCCAGGTGAGCTTGGAAATTCTTTTTAAGCAAGCTTGTAGTGCCAAAGACAATTAGAACTAATTCTGCATCATAAGAACATAAGAACTGCCATACTGGGTCAGAGCAAGGGTCCATCAAGCCCAGCATCCTGTTTCCAACACCAGTATCCTGGCCAATACAAGTCACAAGTGCCTGACAAGTACCCAAACATTAAATAGATCCCATGCTATTGATGCTGGCAACAAGCAGTGGCTGTTCCCTATTGAATGGCAGTTTGTCTTTCTGCCATGTTTTTCTGGTGTCTTATTATCTCTTAGAATTTGATGATCGTGTGGCTCTCTCCATACATAATACAAAATGGTCGCTTGATACAAACACTCCTCCAAGCAGGTTCATTCTTGTGTTTTTCTCCTTTATTTTATGTCAGATTTTCTGGCATCGAGATGTTTTTCAGTTGGAAAGGGGATGTTCCATGAGCTCTCGACGTCTTCATTCTCTGCAGTTCTGTCAGGGTCGTGATCGCAGTGTTCCTCTGGTACTGCAGTGTTACAGTATTTATGCAGTGCATCCAAGTGATGGCAGTGGAGCATTCTTTCCCCTTGCAGACCTGCACTGGGTGAGATTGTAAGGTGTCTTGATCTTTGCTTCTCTTGCGGACTCTGGCCATAAATGCATCTCTTGCACCCTGCTTCAAAGACCTGCCCGCCAGGGTCTTTGCTTCTTTTCAGTTCCCAGTGTTTCTTTTTTTTTGGGAACATTTTGTGTTGCTCCTGTGTACTTTTCTTCCATTCTCTCTTTAAACTCAGTCTTCTGTAGCAGTCTGGATTGCTCAGGTTTTTCTCCTTCCTTTCTGTGTCATTGTTAAAGGGACTTAAACTGGTGACCCTAGAAGACAAGGTACGGAGGAGCCATGGGAGATATAGAGTCAGAGAAAGGCCAGGGAATATTTATCCTCTGGTTCCAAGTAGTTAGATGCACTTTCAGAGAGTCCCATTGGCTCAGCACAGGGTGTGTCCTGCTTGGAGATCGTATATAAGAAGATGCATCATAGTACCAGCTTTGCTGGTACTATGATGCATCTTCTGGAACCTCTTCTGTTCTGCCCTTATTCCTGCATTACATTTAGCTCTTCCTGCTCCACGCCTCTCTCCTGGGTTCCTGATCCTGAGCCTGTTCCTGCTGCTGTGTTTCAGCAGCATGTTGATATGCCTCCCAAGCTGGGCCTTGTTTTACTATCCTTGGCTCAACCTGCATCCGGCCATCCCGCCTCTTCAGGTGCACCTCTTCCTAATGTATCATTCACTTGTGATCAGATGTGCTCTGACATCTTGTACCAGCCTAAAATCAAAGGCTAAGCTGGGATGGAACAGGTGGCCAGGATATCCAACTTTCTGAATGACTTACTAAATATTGCTCAAGTAATCCAGACCCAGCCCCAGAGCCTCCAGCAGAGGGTCCAGTACCCTATAGTGGCCTAATGCGTTCCAGGCCGAACGATTGTCCCCATCCATTCACCCACTCACCAAGCCTCAAATGTCTTTCTCATAAAAACTAGATGAAATAAGAAAGGTGTTCATGGATTTCCCACTGTAAACTCTGGTCCCAATTACATCCACATGTTTTTAATATGAACTCAACCTACTTTCTTCTGGGCCACCTCACTGCTAAGACAAGATAATTCAGTGCTTAACCATCTGATCCATTTCACAGCCACCATTTCTCAAGCCTTTGGGGAACCAGACCAGGGCCAGCTAACAGTTTTATGCACCTTTGCTAAGGTCAACAGATAGCGGAGGAGTAGGATTTAATTGCTGGGCCACTGATCTGGACTGGAACAAGCCAGCGCTTCTGGCTTACTTTTAAATGAGGTTTTGCAAGCCACATAAAGGACAAGCTGGCACAGCTGGACCCTCTGAGGAACCTTAAGGCTCTTTTCACCTGACAGAATGGAACCAGGAAAAGAAACAAGAAGGCCTGCTTACTGGAGGGCCATCACTGCCCTCCAGTAAGCAGTACCTCTGAGTGAGTCCATGATTATTGACAGCACAAGTAGCCAGCTGTCATTAAAGCAAAAGGAGAGAAAGCCTCTTCCTCTTTTGCAGGCTCACGGGGCACCGAAAATTCATTTGCCCCAATAGGCCAGAAACTCATTAGAGCCCCTGAGAGGAGAAACAGACAGGTCCTACTCCAATAAAAGGTTTGGAGAAGTTCTTGGAGAAGTCCATTAACGGCCTTTAATCAAGTTTACTTAGGGAATAGCCACTGCTATTAATTGCATCAGTAGCATGGGATCTTCTTAGTGTTTGGGTAATTGCCAGGTTCTTGTGGCCTGGTTTGGCCTCTGTTGGAAACAGGATGCTGGGCTTGATGGACCCTTGGTCTGACCCAGCATGGCAATTTCTTATGTTCTTAATACATGGGAGGAGTTCAGGATAAGTACTGATAAGCCGTCTTGGCCAAACAGAATACTGGAAACTCAGACCTCCCACACGACAATTCCAATCCGGTTGTCTTTGAAGGGTTAGGAATCTCAAGCTCTTCTCATGATCGATTCAGGAGCCTCATGTTTTTCATGGACCTCCTGTTTGCTCAGAAACACAAGGCTCCACTACAGGAAAACAGGGTGAGCATTGCAGTGGCTCCACCTTTTCATCAGGTTCAGTGACTCAAGAGACTGAGCTATTGATCATGACAACAATTCATGATCACTGGGAGGTAATATGTTTTCCCATCCATTTCCCCTACATTGCAGTCATTCTGGGATTACTCTGGCTGAAGTGCCATGATCTGCACATTCAGAGAAAGATGCACTCAAACACGTTCGACTCCATCTTCTGCCAACAGAATTCACTGTCCAATTCGGAACAGGATAACAAGCTAGAAGAGAGCATGCAGGTATTCAGATATTATTCAGTAGCCAACATGCCACAGGAAAGACCACAGAGCCTCTTGATGCGACAGACATTACCACATTCAAGCCCAACTTTGCTGACACCTGAGGTGCGACCATGCCCAAATCCAGCTTTGCTGCTGCCAGAGCCTGCGTTACAATTCAGCCTGACTCCAGCTCCTGATTCTGATCCTGCTGGTTACCCCATGCCTTCTGTTAAGGGTAGTAACTGCGGGTCCGTGCAGGTTATCCTCATGTTTCTGTTAAGGGTAATAACTGCTGCTCCATGCAGGTTACCCCATGCCTTCTGATAAGAGTAGTAACTGCCACTCCGTGCAGGTTACCCCATGCCTTCTGTTAAGGGTAGTAACTGCCGCTCTGTGCAGGTTACCCCATGTTTCTGTTAAGGGTAGTAACTGCCACTCCGTGCAGGTTACCCCATGCCTTCTGTTAAGGGTAGTAACTGCCACTCTGTGCAGGTTACCCCATGCCTTCTGTTAAGGGTAGTAACTGCCGCTCCATGCAGATTACCCCATTCCTTCTGTTAAGGGCAGTAACTGCTACTCCATGCAGGTTACCCCATGCCTTCTGTTAAGGGTAGTAACTGCCGCTCTGTGCAGGTTACCCCATGCCTTCTGTTAAGGGTAGTCACTGCTGCTCTGTGCAGGTTACCCCATGCCTCCTGTTAAGGGTAGTAACTGCCGCTCTGTGCAGGTTACCCCATGCCTTCTGTTAAGGGTAGTCACTGCCGCTCTGTGCAGGTTACCCCATGCCTTCTGTTAAGGGTAGTCACTGCCGCTCCGTGCAGGTTACCCCCATGTTTCTGTTAAGGGTAGTAACTGCCGCTCCATGCAGGTTACCCCCATGTCTTCTGTTAAGGGCAGTAACTGCCGCTCTGTGCAGGTCACCTCCATGTTTCTGTTAAGGGTAGTAACTGCCGCTCCGTGCAGGTACTCCTATGCAGAAATGTTAACTTTAGGTTAACTGCTGGTTATCCCATTTCTTTATTTCCATTCTTTAGCCACTAAGGATCCTCTATGCTTGTCCCACACCCATTTGAATTCCGTTCCCATTCTTGTCTTCACCACCTCTTCTGGGAGGGCATTCCATGCATCCACCCTCCTTTCCATGAAGAAATATTTCCTGACATTGTTCCCGGCGTATCATGACCCCTAGTTTAATAGCTTACTTTCCTCCTGGAAAGGTTTGATTTTGTGCATCACTAATTCCTTTCAGGTATTTTGAAATCTATCATATCTCCCCTGTCTCTTCTCTCTTCCAGATGTACATGCTGAATTTAGTTCCTCCAGTCTCCTTTCATAAGACTTCCAATGCAAACCCCTCTCCATTTTGGTCGCCTTTCTCTGGATCGCTTCCATGTTGTCTCTATCCTTTCTGAGATACGGTCTCCTGAACTGAACACAGTACTCCAGGTGAGGCCTCACCAATGACCTGTACAGGGGAATTATTATTTCTTTTTTCCTGCTAGTTATGCCTCTGTCTATGCAGCCCAACTTTCCTCTGGCCTTAGCCACCGTCCTGCCGCATTACTTCGTTACCTTCTGTTGCAGATCTTAATGTCATCTGCGGAAAGACAAACCTTACCTTCTAAACCCTTTGCAATGTCACTCACAAAGATATTGAAAAGAACCAGTCCCAGAACTGATCCTTGAGGAACTCCACTTACAATTCATCTCTCTTTAGTATAGGTTCCATTCACCACTACTTGCTGACAAATGTCAGTCAGTTAATTAGTAATCCGTTCCACCAGCTTGGGACCCACTCCCAGACTTCTTATTTTACTCATGAGCCTCCTATGCAGGACTGTTATCAAAAGCCTTGCTGAAATCCAAGTAAACTACATTAAGTGCTCTTTCTTGATCTAATTCTCTAGTCACCCAATCAAAAAAAATCAGATTTGTTTGACAGGACCTTCCTATGGTAAAACCATGTTGCCTCAAATCCTGCAACCCATTGGTTATATCCTCAACTTTAGCAGAATCTCCATTAATTTTCCCACCACTGAGGTAAAGTTTTCAGCCTCCTCCCTGCTACCACTCTTGTGAAACAGGACCACAACTATCCTTTTCCAGTATTGTGGTAGCACACCAGCCTCCAATGATTTATTGAACAGATTCTTCAATGGATTTGCCAGAACGTCTCTGAGCTCCCTTTCAGGTGAATTTTAAAAGAGTTGCTTGAGTTAAAAGGCCCTTATACATGAGTACAGGGGCCAAGCACAAGCAAGTCATATTTTAAAATGACTTAGTTGACTTAGAAAATAGCCACAGCTATTACTAGCATCAGTAGCATGGGATAGACTTAGTTTATGGGTACTTGCCAGGTTCTTATGGCCTGGATTGGCCACTGTTGGAAACAGGATGCTGGACTTGATGGACCATAGGTCTGACACAGTATGGCATGTTCTTATGTTTTTATGACCCAATTACGTGCATATATGGGCATACACAAGCAATCCAATGCGTGGAAAAAGGGGGTTGAGTAAGGGCATGTCATGGGCATTCTGGGGTGTTCATGCACGTAAAGCCGGTGTTGTGTTCGTGGACCCTTAGGCCGTGGCACGGTTGACAAAATCTGCAGGGAGGAGCCCTGCAGATCCCCTCTGTCGGCAGGTGGACTCGGATGAGGCAGAGACCCAACTGGAGCTTCCCTTTACCAGCCCACATTCCCCTCGAGTTGAACTTTGGGTGCCGGGGCCGACGGGTCTTAGGTGGGAGCCACTGTAGGTGTTGTTGAGATCCGTTGAGGTAGATCGGTTGGAGTAGGCATGGGTGAGGTGTACCAGAGGCAGGCAGAGATCCATGGCAAGTGGCAAGCATGAGTATCCAGGAGTCAGGCAGTGCTCAGTGGCAGGCAGTGATCATGAATATTCAAGAGTCAGGCTGCAGTCAATATCTGGTATCCGTCCGAAGGGAAAGGCGGGATGGATAGCAGGACAGGAAGGCACAGAGGAGAACAGGCAGGCAGCAAGGGAAACAGAGACCTGCTGAAGAACTAAGGCTGACGAATTGAAGCAGAGGAACTAAAACTGGGGAATGAAGACACTGGGACTGAAGTACTGAAGACTAGAAATGCTGGAACTGAAGAACAAAGACTCACCTGAGCTAAAAGATTCCAATTTATCCCTGACCACTGAAAAGCAGAATGTTAATATAAACAAAAAACACACTTTGAAATGTTTGTATGCTAATGCCAGAAGTCTAAGACTTAAGATGGGAGAGTTAGAGCATATAGCAGTGAATGATGACTTAGATTTAATTGGCATCTCTGAGACATGGTGGAAAGAGGATAACCAATGGGACAGTGCTATACCGGGGTACAAATTTATATTGCAATAATAGAGAGGAGCACCCGGGAGGCGGTGTGGCGCTTTATGTCCGGAATGGCATAGAGTCCAACAGGATAAACATCCTGCATGAAACTAAATGCACAATTGAATCTTTATGGGTAGAAATCCCGTGTGTGTCGGGGAAGACTATAGTGATAGGAGTACACTACCATCCACCTGGTCAAGATGGTGAGACGGACAGTGAAATGCTAAGAGAAATTAGGGAAGCTAACCAAATTGGTAGTGCAGTAATAATGGGAGACTTCAAGTACCAAGAAACCAGAAGCAGGGTTCTGCACTACAGAGAAATCCAAATCAAAACAGTGCAGATTATAGAATTTTGTGTCCTGATCAAAGGAGGATTCCAAACGTTTTATGTGAAGACAACTTATAATTTTTATTGCGGCAACTCCACTGCATAATATTATCACGGCAAATAATTTTCAAGGTGCCCCAACACGGTCCCGTGTTTCGCCGGTGGCTGCATCGGGGGGACCAACAAGGAATTCATTTAATCTGTAATTCAAAAATGGTTAAAAATCAGGACAATAACAATGGACTAAAGCCGATGTGCAACTTAAAACAGTAAACAATGAACATACCTTGGTACGAAATATTCAAAAAATGGCAGGGAGTGCGTTTTCCCTCAGTACGTCCAGGTATTTTAAAGCAGAATTTAGGCGCCAAACTACAGGTGAGATGATCACCTTTCTCGAGGGAGCCAATCGGCGGTTCCCAAGATGCTCAGCGCCCCGCAGGTACACAGACGGGCAACAAATGACAGTCTAATCAGTGAACAGAACTACGAGAACAAGTGCCATTCAATCTCGCGATTCAAACCTTTGGGGAAGACTGTGTCCAAAGTAAAAATCCATTTTTGCTCTTGTCTGCCCAAATGTTCTAAATAATTACCCCCCCGGAATGGCTTTGGAACTACCTCAATGACAGCGAACCATAAGTCAGCGATATTATGAGACAAACTTATCCAGTGAGAGACCAAGGGTTCTTGGTCACGAGATGTACGGATATTTGAACAATGTTCAAAAATTCTGGTTTTAATTTTCCGGGAGGTTTTGCCAATGTATAACATGGGGCAGGGACATTTGATCACGTAAATGACACCCTGTGACGTACAATCAGAATTAGATTTTAAATAAAAAATTTTTTGAGTGATAGGATGTTGAATAAATGAAAGGGACTCCGTATGGTGGCAAGCAGTACAATGACCACAAGGCTGATGTAGGCATTCTCCAGAAGGGGTCGCATCAACCCGACCTTGAAATGCATGCACCAGTCTATCCCTTAGATTGCGCCCTCTGCGGAAAGTAAACCGCAGGGAACCCTGAAACAACTGATGTAGGGATAGAGAATTCCAATGTGCGCGAATAATTTTAATGACTTCCCGACTCAAAGGAGAGAAGGGAAGAATACAGTTGTTAGAAGGCTCAGATGGAGAAGACTGGGGTAAAAAAAGTAAATCGCGATTGACGTGAAATGCTCGTTTAAAAGCATTCCGAATGACTTTGTTGGGGTAACCTCTAGCCAAAAAACGAGCTGTCATCACTTGTGCCTGTTTTAAAAAATTCTTCACGGGTTGAACATAGACGACGTAATCTTAAAAATTGGCCGGTTGGAATATTTCTGCGAAGATTTCTCGGATGGCAGCTGTCAAAGGCTATTAGGGTATTCCGATCAGTTTCTTTTCGAAAAATTGTGGTGTGAAATGTATTATTTTGAACTGAAACCAAAATATCCAAAAAAGGTATTGACAACGAATCTATAGAAAAATTAAACTGAAGATGTGAATTAAGAGAGTTTAACCAATCAAAAAACATCAGAAATTGAACATCGGTGCCCCGCCATATAATAAAGATGTCGTCTATAAAACGTACCTATAATGCTATATGATTTGACCAGTGTGAAGAATAAATGTTAACCTCTTCAAATTTTGCCACATAAAGGCACGCTAGGCTAGGGGCCATAGTGGCCCCCATCGCCGTGCCTTTTATTTGTTGGTAAAACTGACCCTCAAAACAGAAAAAAAATTTTGTTAGTGCAATTTCAGCTAGTTTTAAGATAAAAGATGTTGAAATACGGCAAGGGGCAGGACGAGAGTCCAGGGCTGCTTCAATAACTGTTAAGGCTTCAGTCTGTGGGATATTCGAGTAAAGAGATACTACATCCAATGTTACAAGAAAAAATTGATCCGGAGGTAAGGGTAAAGATTCCAAAATAGAAATAAAATGGGATGAATCCCGAATGTATGATTTAATCAAAGGTACCAGCGGTTTTAGAAAAAGGTCCACAAATTTTGAAAGGGGCTCAAGTATGGAGCCGGTCCCGGCAACTATTGGGCGACCAGGAGGGCTCTCTATGTTTTTGTGAATCTTAGGAAGAGTGTACAGAGTAGGAATGATAGGGTACTCTACTAGCAGGAATTTACCTTCTCGTGGTGTTAACATTTTCATATCTAAAGCTTGTTGAACAACAGGTTCAATCAATGACCTTAAATCAGTAGTAGGATCACCAGCGAGAGGTAAATAAAATTCAGTGTCACTAAGTTGACGATATACCTCAGAGTCATACTGATCTTTATTTTGTATGACGATCCCCCCACCCTTGTC
Organism: Rhinatrema bivittatum; assembly: GCF_901001135.1. Classification (NCBI taxonomy): domain Eukaryota; kingdom Metazoa; phylum Chordata; class Amphibia; order Gymnophiona; family Rhinatrematidae; genus Rhinatrema; species Rhinatrema bivittatum. Next base: position 5,811,869 of record NC_042618.1, on the reverse strand, counting down.
CGCTGGTTTTATAACAATGTTGGAATCACCTTCTAAACTCTTCACAGCCCGTGATTTGATCAGGACACAAAATTCTATAATCTGCACTGTTTTGATTTAGACTTCAATTACCCCAATATTGACTGGGTAAGTGAAATATGAGGACATTCTAGAGAAATAAAGTTTCTGAATGGAATAAATGACAGTTTTATGGAGCAATTGTTTCAGGAACCAACGAGAGAGGGAGCAATTTAGATCTAATTCTCAGTGGAGCACAGGATTTGGTGAGAGAGGTATCAGTGATGGGGCCATTTGGCAATAGTGATCATAACATGATAAAATTTGTATTAATGACAGGAAGGGGGACAGTAAGTAAATCCATGGCTCTAGCAGTAAATCTTTCAAAAAGGGAAACTGATAAACTGAGAAAAATAGTTTAAAAAAACTGAAAGGTGCAGCTACAAAGATTAAAATTGCGCAACAGGCATGGATATTGCTTAAAAATACCATCTTAGAAGCACAGTCCATATGTATTCTATGCATTAAGAAAGTTGGAAGGAAGGCAAAATGATTGCTGGCATGGCTAAAAAGTGAGGTGAGAAAGGCTACTTTAGCCAAAAGATCTTCATTCAAAAATTGGAAGAAGGATCCATCAGAAGAAACTAGGATAAAGCATAAGCATTGGCAAGTTAAATGTAAAACATTGATAAGACAGGCTAAGAGAGAATTTGAAAAGAAGTTGGCCATAAGGCAAAAATTCATAATAAAAACTTTTAAAAATATATCTGAAGCAGAAAGCCTGCGAGGGAGTCAGTTAGACCATTAGATTATCGAGGGTTTAAAGAGGCACTTGGAGAAGATAAGGCCATCTCAGAAAAACTAAACAAATTCTTTGCTTCAGTGTTTACTGAAGAGGATGTTGGGGAGATACCCGTTCCGGAGATAAACTGAATATATATATATATATATATATATATATATATATATATATATATATTTATTTATTTATTTATTAATTTAATATACCATCAATCTATAAACAATCTGCAATTAAGGAAAATACAAAGACTTAATAAAGGAAATCAATAAAAAATTAATATAAGCAAATACAAATTAAAATAAAATTAATTTAAAAATAGTAAATACAGGAGATGAAAATAAAAATTATCTAAAATAAAAATATCTAAAAATAAAATATTAAAAAATGTTTATCATAAAAGACAATTCTGACCATTATTTATTGCTTAACTATTACTTTAGAAGTATCACAGGCATATCTGACTGTTAAACTTTGTTCAAATATGAGAGGCTTCTAAGAAAACTAAAAAGTCATGGGATAGGAGGTGATGTCCTTCTGTGGATTACAAACTGGTTAAAAGACAGGAAACAGAGATTAGGATTAAATGGTCAATTTTCTCAGTGGAAAAAGGTAAACAGTGGAGTGCCTTAGGGATCTGTACTTGGCCCGGTGCTTTTAAAGATATTTATAAATGATCTGGAAAGGAATACGACGAGTGAGGTAATCAAATTTGCAGATGATACAAAATTATTCAGAGTAATTAAATCTCAAGCGAATTGTGATAAATTGCAGGAGGACCTTGTAAGACTGGAAGATTGGGCATCCAAATGGCAGATGAAATTTAATGTGGACAAGTGCAAATTAATGCATATAGGGAAATTTAACCCTTGCTGTAGTTACACGATGTTAGGTTCCATATTAGGAGCTACCACCCAGGAAAAAGATCTAGGCATCATAGTGGATAACACATTGAAATCGTCGGCTCAGTGTGCTGTGGCAGTCAAAAAAGCAAACAGAATGTAAGGATTTATTAGGAAGGGAATGGTTAATAGAACGGAAAATGTCATAAAACCTCTGTATTGCTCCATGGTGAGACCCCACATTGAATTGTGTACAATTCTGGTTGCTGCATCTCAAAAAAGATATAATTGCGATGGAGAAGGTACAGAGAAGGGCGACCAAAATGTTAAGGGGCATGGAACAGCTCCCCTATGAGAAAAGGCTAAATATGTTAGGGCTGTTCAGTTTGGAGAAGAGACAACTGAGGCGGGATATGATAGTGTTCTACAAAATCATGAAATGACTTGAACAGGTTAATGTAAATCAGTTATTTATTCTCTCAGATAATAGAAGGACTAGGGGGTACTCCATGAAGTTAGCGAGCAGCACATTTAAAACAAATTGAAGAAAATTATTTTTCATTCAATGCATAGTTAAGGTCTGCAATTCATTGCCAGAGGATGTGGTTATAGCAGTTAGTGTAACTGGGTTCAAAAAAGGTTTGGATAAGTTCTTAGAGTTAAAATCCATAAACTGTTATTAATTAATAAACAATGGTGGCTTGAAATATATTTAATGTTTAGGAACTTGCCAGGTACTTGTGACTTGGATTGGCCACTGGATGCTGGGCTTGATGACCCTTGGTCTGACCCAGTATGGCATATCTTATGTTCTTATGTAAAATCCGGGACTTTGATCTTCATGTGATGTCTCTCCTTCTTAACTGTTATATCAAATTATACCATGTGATGATCACTGGTGCTCAGCTGGACAATATCCACTAGGTAGCATGGATGGGCCAATTTAGTCTTTTTCTGCCATTGTTTACTATGGGCCTGATTTTCAAAAGCATTTACCTGCTTAAAATTGGTTTTACACATGTAAATGAATTTTACCCATGTAAGTGGGCTTTTGAAAATTGCTACAATATATGCCATTGAATTGTCAATAGGTTTTGCCCACGTTAAGTGCATTTAATACAGGTAAATGGACTTTTGCAAATTCCTATAATAGTATGCTACATTTATATATGTAACTCCTTTGGAAATTGACCTGTAAGTTAATTTGTTACTGGCAAGTGGTAGAAACATGCAAAGGTAGTTTTGTTTTGGGTTGGGTTTTTTTCAGGTAGGCGAGACACTTACATAGCTATTGGATTTGGTAATGACTGTACGGAGAACCTGGTAGCTTTTGTAGCCTTTTTTCTGCCTCGTCCGGTATTATTTTCGAGCGGAAGTCACAATACTAGGGATAGCAACAGCATGGAGCTCCTGGGTATCTTTCCCAACTAATGCGAACTCTCTGCTTTGTGTACAAACGTTCTAAATTGCATTGCTTGTGCATTTTAAATGTGTACCTTCAGCGGTGAGCAACAGACTGCTGTCAGCTCAGCAGCCCACAGGGGCCTGACACCGTCACTCCTTACAGTAGGAAACACTAGGGAAGGAAAAAAGGTTAATTAAAATCCTATGAAAGGAAACTAAGCAAACCTTGAAAAGATGCACAGTGCAAGGTAGGCAGTGTTAATACAACAATTTGTTAATGGACTAGGCAGCTGTAATCACTATTAAAAATGAGTTGAGGCTTTTTTATGTTTAGCAAAATCTGCTAATTAAGGCGAGCAATGGCCTGTGAGATTGACCATGAAAACCATTAGCCATCTGAAGACTAGCTCCAAAGAAAACATTAACTCCGCAGGCTTCTCCCTGTGATATCTTACCTTCACACATTGGAAGAAACTATGACTTTATTTTATCATTTTTTTTATATTGTGCACGCATTTTTAATTCTCACTTCTTAAATGGAACATGCATTTTTAATTCTCATTAATAGCAAAGGACTGGAGCCTTGAACACCTCTCAGTTCCTTGTTTATTCATGAGCTGAGTACGTTTCTGTTTCTGTTTTGTCACCGCACCATGGGCCTGTAGGTTCCTATAGCCGCAAGCCTGAAATTGCTGACCAGTGGCTTTAATTCTGCTGTAGGCGGAGCTGCCTGTGCTGCTAAGCACAGAAATAAGCTGCAGTTAAAAATATAGATATAGATTCCTCAACTCTGGGTGGTGGCATCTGTAGAAGTCATCAGTAAACGTATTCTCCAGTTTTGTTCCCTCAGTGAAACTATCAGCAGTCCCCTTTAGTGGCAGAGGTGTGTTACGTACAATACTGCCACGTGGGCTGCGATCTGGAGGACCCTCCACCCCCGCTCCAGGGCAGGTACTGCTTTTCTTCTTCTTTCCAGTTAAGACGCATTTCTTCACATTAGTGAATCCCCTGAGCCTCAAGTAAAGCGGAAGCATCTGAAAACACTGACGTACACGCCCCGGAATGGTCCAACTTCCCAGGAAATGTAAAAAATGTGGATACCTCGGTGCGTGGCTGGACTGAGGATTGAAATGCTGCTTGCACTGAAGCCCAGTGGAGATTCTTCTGTTGAGCAAATGGCAGCCAGAAGTGATTACAGTAGCAGCTGAGAACTGTTTCCATCCTCCCATCACTTGACATTAGTGATGGCTCAGTGTGGTCATTATCATTCCTTTTAAAGCTCTAGTCCTTGTCAGTAGGAGGAAATGAGATTTACGGCTCCTAAGGTTCTGCCATTGAATTTGTCCAAGTCATTTTATTTCTTAGAGTTGATCCAGCAGTGAGAGGGAAAGAATAATATTTTCCTTCTCCCCTTGAATAAAGTATTGTGGTTGCTGCTTTTGTCCCCTTGAATACTGTGATGGGCAACCCCCTTGGCCCAGGGTCAAGCAGGAGGGCATCAGCTCCCAGGCAAGGGCAACCACGCTGGGCAGAGCCTAAATTCCTCAGAAGAGAGACGGAGTGAAAGGACTACAATTCCCAGCAGCAGGCAGGAGTGGAGCAGCCAATGGGACTCAGGGGGCGGAGTCTCTGAGGGTGGAGGCTCTGATCGTCCGCAGGTGTGAGGTAGATAATGAGAGCCTAGCCCTAGAACAAGAGGGAATGGAGAGGTGGAAGTGAATTTGGGTACCTTCTCTTTCAGTTTAAAGCACAGACTTGTTCCTGAATGTTTGTGCTGTTTTTATTTTTGGTAAAAAGCACAAAACTCTTTCCTGAATGGTTGTGCTGAGTCATGGCTGCCGCTTTGTTTAAAAGCACAAAAACTGTTTTCCTTACTTGGCTGTGTTAAATCACTGCAGATTAGTGCTAAAGGCCCAGAGCCTCTCTCTCTCCTTGTTTGCTTGTTTGGGCTGAAGCACTGCTTCTATATTTACCAGCAGAGGCCCGATAACCTGCTGCACTGAGTCAGCCCAAGGTAGAGGAGAACAGTCTGTGGAAGCGCACCCTGTGTTCATGGATATCCAGAGGCAGCACTGCCAGTAGAAATAATGATTCGGAAGTAAGCTGTAGGTGGGACCTTCTTGTTAGACTCTAACGATGCATTTGTGATTAGCTGTGAGAGTGTTGCCCCTGTGGGGACCCCTTGGGCTAGTTCAGGGATTACAGTGATACAGTCCATGTTTCTGAACCCCCCCGCCTTCCTTTGGATATGCGTGGAATGAAGTGGCCTAAGAAGGAAAACAGAGATCCCTGTAGCAGAGAAAGGGAGTTTCTTCTGTGAGAAGGTTAGGGTAGGTTCTGTCTCAGGGTAGTGCGTCCAAATAGGTTTGGAATGACCCTCACTCATAAACCAAGGAATGCTGGACACAATCTCAGCCTCTCCAAATTACTGCCAGTGCTCGCCTCAGGACTCACATTGTGTCAAAGAGAGCTTCCTTCCCAGGGCAACATATCAGGCTGGGCTTGGAAGTGCTTCTTAATCAGCTCTGAGGCACATTCTTTCTGTATCTGTCTGCCACATCTCTCCTGTCTGGGAGAGGAGGGTACCTTGTCCAGGAGAAGGGATGTAGCTAGAAGGTTTTCAGAGGAGTTCTGGAAAACTACAACAGGCCACTGCTTTAAAGGGTGAAGGAGGGAGAGTGGATCAACTTAAGCTCGCAGAGTATCCATCTAGTAAAGGGGAAGAGTCTAACCGAGGAAATCACTGAGGAAGTTGTCATGGGAAACAGATTAGGAACAGCGGTAGGTGCAAAGATGCCTGACAATATTTTCTAAGATACCCTGCACCACAAATTTTTTTACTGGAATATTATTTTACTGGAATATTAATTGGATTTAATTAATTGTGGATTTAATTGGATTTTAATTGATTGGATCTAATTATTTGTGACATCTAGAGGGAGTAATTTACGAGACAAACTCGTACATGCACATTCTTTTAGTGCAAAAGAGGTAGAAACCCCGGGACATCACAAATGTGGTCAGTGTCCACACTGTATCAATTGTATTGAGGGGGACAGTTGGGTGGATCCTGTAATAAAGTACAAAGTATTTCGAAAGTCCAAAACAAATTGCGATTCATCCTACGTGGTATATGCCATCATCTGCCCTTGCCCAATGGTGTATATAGGCAGAACAACCCGCAGCATGAAAACGCAGTTAAATGAACACAAATCCTGGATAAATACCCAGACCATCAAGGCTCCGATTGTATCCCATTGTTTACAGGCTCATCATACATTTAGTCATCTGCAGTGGACTATCATAGACCAAGTGAAGGAGGCTCCATGGGGAGGTGATCGTTTGAATATATTAAATCACCGGGAATCGTTCTGGATTTTCACTTTAAAAACCCAGGCACCGCAAGGCTTAAATGAAGAGCTGGATTGGAACTCATTGGTTTAACACACGTCGGTAGTGGGACACAATGTAACGAGTGGTTGGTCTGTTTTGAATGAAGGGGAGAAGTATATAATCCCATCAGATGTCTTAGTGCAATCAGTGAGCATTTGGTGAGCACAGCTAGAAATCACTATAAACTCTTCACTCTAGAGACGGAGTAATATGGGAAGCATCACGGCTCAAGAAATCAAAAAAAGTTTGGTCTTAAAAAAAAGTGTTGAATGAGAAGAAACGGCGGAGCATATTTTTAAAAAATCCAGCCTTAACAGAGAGCGGCTTGAATGAGATGAGCACCATGGCTGAAGAGCTGGCGGAAAAAAGCCAGACTCAAAAGAGTGCGGCTTGAAGGAGGCGAGCACTGCACTAGGGCTTTGAAAAAACGGCTCGAAAGACATGTAATTCCGACTACATAACAGTATATATACATCCCCTGAGGAAAGACTCTTGTTGGGTCTGAAACAAGGCCTTGTCGGGTGGACAACGACATTCACTAAGATAAGTCGGTTTTGTGTTATATTTGGGTTGTAAGCAAAGTCCGGTAGGATAACGAAAGTTATTAAGTTAAAGCCGATTTTTTCTAACACTCTGTAAGCAGACCATTAGCAACTTCATTTGTAACAATTGGTTGTTGCCATCAAAAAAGACGTTCCTGTTAAACAGTCGGCCAAATCTTTTGGCTTTTGAAGTGGATAAAACATCTAGGAAATAGTTATAAATATCTACAAAAAAAATTTCTAGAAAAGGACTTCTTTTAATTTACATGAGTGCACATTTCATAAACCAAAAAATACCAAGGACGGATTTGGATTGTTCATGATTAAAAATTGATATATTACATGGCGGTAATAATACCAGAAAATTTATGAAACGTTCCACCTTCTCCTTAAAAAATTGTTTTGGTTTTTTGAAACATTTTTAAAAACAATAAAAAGGAACCACGTGTTTCATAGTGAGAAATCATAAGATCCAATTTAAGAATATTAATACGGAATATTCTTGGAGTTGACAATATTTATAGTATATGTTTCTGGACAGCAGCTGTGCCAGTCACTGGAAAATGCCAGGACAAGTCCCAGGATAGAAACTCTAGAGATTTTGGAAGTCGGGATATGAATGAATGGCACTTGTGAAATGTAACTGTCCTTGACATGATTTCAGCTGAAGAAGTTTATTTGGAGTAAAATCTTTTTCTTGGAACATCACCCTTGGCTGCCTTGATTTTGCAGGCAAGACTTCAGTAGGGCCCTGACATATATCTTCCCTCTGACAAGAGTGAACCTCCCCTCCATCCCCTTAATCCCCAGGTCTGATAAAGGGTATAGGATGGGGGGTACACTTCCTTCATCACGAGCAATGGTCCAACTCCTTATGAATTAGAAGTGGCCTAATGGTCAGAGCAATGAGCTCAGCAGCCAGGGTTCAGATCCCAGTCCTTCCACTGCTATTCCTTCTGAATTTGGGCAAATCACTTTATCTGTTGTTGCCTCGGATACCCACTTAGATATCAGGATCTTTCCAGCAGGGACTTATCATCATTGTACAGTGCTGCACATATCCAGCAGTGCTATAAAAATGATAAATATTATTGTTAACTTGTTTGTTAACCCTTAAAGGTGAATTTTCAAAATGTTATGCATGCAAAATATTGCATATATGTGTGTAAATAGCATGTACTCAGATCTGTGCTATTTTCAAACCTCAAATATGCACATATAACTAGGGTTCACGTGTAAATTATATGCATGAAAAAAGAGGCATTCTAGGGCACAGCCAGCATTTGCTATTTTCTAAGACCCTTAACAAGTGTAGATTTGGCAACTTATTTATGTCGTTTTACATTAACTGGCATAAGTTATATTAAACATCTTTATTGTGAAGTACTGACTGGATGGGTGAACAGGGTGAGGAGTTCAGGCTGAAGAACTAGGACGGTCTTGATGTCCTGGGGAAGATCTGAGCAAACTGATGGACTAATTGATAAAAGTGATAATCTCACTCATGCAATAGAGGCAAAGGCCAGTCAACACCATTTCGGAAGATGGTGTTGACCGGCCCGGAGCTAGCGGGTGCTCTAGGTCTACGCTATACCACCAACGACCCTGCTTATAGGTAAGGGGGCTCGGGGGGGGGGGGGGGGCTACACCAGCAGGCCCTTTTTTATGTAAGGGGGAAGGGGGACCCACTAGGCACAAGGGACTATGTATATTTTGGGCACTCTAGGAGAGAGGGGGTGCCAGTATGGCCATTTGGCTAGGGCCTACAATGTTCAAGGGGCCTACTTTTGTTGGGCAAAATTAAAAAAAAAGCGAAATATATTTTATTTATTTATTTATTTATGTATTAACTTTTATTTACCGACATTCGTGAAGCACATCATGCCGGTTTACAAAGAACTCAGGTGGGAGATACAGTGAAACAATATAACAATATAATATAACATTATAACAAAGTGAACAAATAAAACAGTACAAAAATGAAACCATGGGAGCCGAATTGAGGGGGGGAAAGGGGGGGAGAGGAGGGGGAGGGTGGGCAAGGGGTAGGAGGGGAAAGCATAGTTAGAAGGAGGTAAGGGGAGAATACAAAAGAGTAGGGGGAGACTATGTACAGGAGAACTGTATAGGTGTCATTTAACTACGTAGATTTACGTATATCTATTTCTAACATGTATAAATAAAAATTTCAATTGTAATTGAAGAATTTGCTAACAAAAAAGCTCTTAAATCAATAAAAATTATTTGGGAAATTTAGAAAAGGATTTCTCTTATTAAGTATCACATCAGAACCTTACATAGGGGCCTACTTTTCTTAGCTGGCACGGGCCTAATTCCAGCTCTCTCCGGCCCTGATTTCAGGAAGGGGGTAATTTGTTGGGCTGGGGGTTAGGGTTTCTGCCAAAAGGGAGGGATTTATGAAGGGGGCGGGTCCACGCCGCTTCAACGGGGGGTGGATATGGGTCTCGATAGAACCCCTTGGGGGGTTTTGTAACACTTTCTAGAGGATGGGTTTCTGGCCATTTGGCCCTTTAACACAATGGTGACCCTATGCAAAGCGAGCAGCCATTGTGTGTTTTTGCAGCCTCTGTCATTGTATTTTATCTTGCAGACTATTTCCATGAGATAAAACATTGCCAGGAGTCCACCACAATATTTTATCAGAGAAGGGCTAAATATTGAAAGGATCTCCCCCTCCCTTGTGATATTTTAGCCTTTCCAAGATAAAATACTGTATTTTTTACATATGCACGAATGTTGTGTATAAAATACTGGGTAGATCTGTGCGCGGTCATTGTACATCAGATCTGATAGCAAAGCAAGAATTCAACACACATACCTCCGAGATGGCTTGTCAACAGGCCTAGTACTTCATAAATATTTATGCATATGTAGTCACTCACAAGTCTCCACTAGATGGGCCTAGATGCCTGCCCTGGGTTTCTCCAGCTCCGAACAGCACCTCCCTGTGAGGATGGCATAGCAAAACTTCACTCTCTGGAGTCAGGAAGCACGCTGACCCCAGCTTTTCTTGCAACTTAAACGTTTATTAAAATAATCAGCCAACAACATAACAGTTGGCTGCCTACCTTTGCAATGTACTCACAATACCCCCAGTTAGGTCAGAGATGTTTACAGGAGCTGCCTTCTCCTGGAGAGTAGGAGCCTCCTGATCCCAGCTGGGCTCACCGCTCCCAGCAGGGTCCCACCCACAGAGCTCTCTCCTTCTGTAGGGGTTAAGGTCGACCAGGCTAAATACATGCAAAAAGGGGAAAAACAGGGTCACTTCATCTCACTCCCCTTGAGACGGGCTGTGAATGGTAGCTCCTTAGCTCACTTGGGGGGAGGGGCTACTGGTCTAGAGAGTGTGATCATTTTGAGTTGGCTCTTGGAGTGAAGGAGCTGTTTTGTTTCTTAATTGAGTTAGGTCTGTCTTGCCTAACGGTCCTTTTTGTGAGGAGAAGCTTCTGCAGTGCACCCCCTTGCCTCTCAGACTTTTCAGTGAAGTTTTGAGATTTTGGGCTGCACCCTTGGTTAGACCCTGGTTAGTGCTGATGAGGGATAAGCCCCTGATCCAGAGGCCAGGGGTGAGAAGACCTGTGTGCCCCTTCCCCTGACTCATCACTTCAGCGGAAGAAGAGTTTTTTGCACTTTGAGTTTTACCCTTTTTGGTTTCTGAGAAGGTTTTGGCGCTACCCTTCCTCACATGGAAGCTGGGCTGTATTAGAGAGGTCACACCAAGTGGAGTCCAGAGAGCAGAGTAACAGAGAGAGGAGACGAGATCTTTTGGAGATCCCCCATTTCTGTCTCTACCCTTTGGGACACAGGAAACAGGCAGGTAAGAACTGGTCTCGTGTGGACCTCAGCTACGATTTTGAGACTCAGGGGATCCTCCACACTCATAGGGATTTCCTTGCTCAAATGGGATTTTCTTATCAGCCCCCTCCCTGAGGAATAAGATATAGCCCAGGCTCTAGTACGGAGGACACATACTCAGAGGAAAGGAAGCAGCGTCCACACTGCAATACCCTGGAGGGAGCACAGATGGACAGAGGATAGTATTGGCTTGGTTGCGCATTTGTTTATTTTTTGAAGAATAACAGTAAAATGAATCTGAACACCCAACACTGCGCCTTGTCTGGACCCTGCAGCACCATTACACAGTCAGTACAGTCATACCCAGGAAGGAAACCCCCCCACAGAAAGGACCCACACTTTGAGACTCGAAGATTTGGGGAAGTGGCAGAAGAGTTAGCCCCAGAAATACATTCTTTTATAGACCCTCAGGAAACAGTGAAGTCCATGAAAAAAGGGTTACACACATATCAGCAGTATCCTGTTGGAAACAACTTTGTTATGATTATGGTTCATTTATTTATATGCCGCCTATGCACGAAGACCCTAGGGTGCTAACAATAAAATCCTTAAGATAATACAATTGACATAACATCAAAATGAATAAAATCAAATAACATTACAAAGGTAATAATATCTGCAGCCAAAACAGCGTGAGATACGACACAGAGAAAAACATTATTGGTAGGCTTCTTTAAAAAAAATAACATTTTCAATAGTTTTTTAAAACTTTTCGTACATTGCGAAGATCTTATGTCATTTATTTTATTTATTTATTTAAATTCTTTTACTATACCGATACTCAAGACGCGGTCTTATCGTACCAGTTTGCAATAGAACAGGGGAAACCAATTAACAACTATATAGAAGGTAAAAAAGTTACATCAAACAGGGAGCGAAAAACATGGGAGCTGGAGGACAGGAAAGATATTTCAGTTCCTTGTAAACCGGTGCGATATGTATTCTTTACAGGAACATCGGTATATAAAAATTAAAAATAAATAAATAAATATTTTAAAACGATAACAACTGAAGAGTGGTAAAATGGTCATTGAAAATAATAAAAAACAAAAGAAAGCGATACATACTCAGCTAGATTAAGCTCGGCTGTAGGTTAATCTTAGGCAATTATTCACAATTATTCATAAATCTTGTGGACGGGGGAAACATGGAGAGGTAAGCAGGGGGGGAGGTGGCAGGGCAGGGACGGGGGGGGGGGGGGGGGAGTTAGGGAGGCGGTCAGGGTGAGAGTCAATGTGTTTGATAAAAGGTTCCTTAAACGGTAGGCTTGAGTGAACAGCCAGGTTTTCAGTTTCTTTCTGAAGGAGAGATGGCAATGTTCCTGGCGTATATCTGGGGGAAACGAATTCCAATGGAGCGGACCCGCAGTCGAAAGTGCTCGCTTATGAATGGAGTTGTGGACCGAGGATTTGTTAGGGGGGGCCTTGAGAGAACCTTTGTAGGCGGATCTGATCGGCCTTACAGAAGTATGTAATTACAGTCAATTCCTATTGACTGTAATTACATACTTCCGTAAGGCCGTATGTAATTTTACATATCCTGATTTTTTATATACTATATATAGTCAATATAGTTTATTATAGACTATATATAGTCAATTACCATATGACTTCCTTACGGAAGTCATATGGTAATTGACTGCTAAAATCAGGAGCGGCAACCAAGAAGGTGCATCTGCGGATCTCGGATGGGCGCACCTGACGGGGAGACGGGACCCCTAGTAATGCCATCTGTCTGGAACATAGTGTTCTCCTGGGGCAGTATTTTTTGTTAACATATTTGTAATCCAAAGAGCTGGAGGTAGAGCTAGCACATTTCTGGTCAGTGATGCAATTTTCTACTTAATTCTATACTGAAATGGAAGCCAATGCAAATGTGATAAAGCTGGGGTGATGTGTTCACGAAAATAAAGTCCTGATATTAAGCAGGCAGCAGCATTTAGCAGAAGCTGAAATGACTTGAGTACAACAGCAGGTAGGCCTGTTTATAGCGAGTTACAAGAGTCTACAAGTGGCATTATTAGTAACTGGAATTCTGAATGGAAATCGTTGGGATTTAACAATGTCTTTAATGATCTCAGCAATTTAAAGAAGCCTGAGCTAATGACAGTTTTGAGTCTATAATAACACCTAGACTCTTGGCCTGTGAAGCTATTTCTATGTTCTCATTTCCAATCTTTAGGGAGATGAGCTTAGAAATGTCCTCACAATGTTGTATCAAAACCATTTCAGTTTTCTCTAGCTTTATGGCGAGTGTGTGATGGGTCACCCAGGTCTTAATTTTGGACATACACAGAGGGAATTTTTTTCAGAGGTTTCATTCCAAGAATTACCAATAGGTAAATAAAACTGGATATCGGAAGCCCTCACGGAGGCTGGCCAAAAGTTGACCAACAGGTGCCAAACAGATAGTAAAGCAGACAGAACCGACCCCTGCGGACGCCTGATAGCCTCTCATACCAGTCTGAACACTTGTCCTTCAGCCAAGCTCCTCGCGTTTTTCCGTGAAGATTTGAATGGAACCGATCAAAATCTTGCCCAGAGAAACCGAGCTCTGCCTCCTCCTTCAGCTTTCCCTGGTGCTGGCAGTCAGTTTGACTTCTCATTTTGATATTTTCTCTGATTGTATGAGGACATTCCGGAAAATTGAATTCATGAAAAATTGTTAAAATGCCTCCAGTTTCATTTACCCAATCTGTGCCCACAAGTGCCCAAAGCAGTGGCAGTAGATCACTAGCACTAAAAGGAGGATTTAGAAAGCCGCCCAGATGTGTGCATATCTCAATAGCTTTCAAAAAGGGGTGGAGGATTGGGTATTTGGGGGCGTGGCCAAGCGATGTGCACGTAAATACTTATGCGCCTGGGCACGCACCCAGATCCCCTTCTACGTAAGTTTACTTCTGCTATGGAGCAGGTGTAAGTTAAAAAAGAAAACGCCACTTCTGAGAGGTTTAAAGGGTCTGGGGGGAGTGCAGACTATAAAACCAGGGGGGTTTGGAGGACCTAGCTCTTAACTGGACGAACTGGTGAAACTGGCAATGGTGTGGACGCGCCCCTTTTAAAATTCCCCAACTTATAGGGTAGAATCGGGATTTTCGTGGCTAGGCGCACCCCTGACTAAAATTAGGCGCACAGTTTATTTTATAACATGTGTGCGCACAGTTTTCCTGAAATGTTCGGTGCATGTGGCTGAATTGTCTGTAAGTCCCAGCCCTGTCCCGGGAACATTCTCTGCACGAGAATGGGACGTACCTGCGTGCCAGGTGGACGATCTTTATAACAAGCCATTTCTGCGTGTAAAATACGGTTTTAGGTGCAGCAGTCCCTTTTGAAATTACGCCCAAAAGTAGATAATGTGGCACTCTGTCAGCCTTGGCCGAAGTGTCTTCCCGGGCACAGAAATCGCTGCGTACGTAGGCGCTCAATGGCTTTGTGACTCTTTACTGACTTAGCCTGCTTGTGGTGCACACTCACTTCTGGCACTCCTTCAGACTTTTCTACCACGCTGATGCCACTACTACTTCTCTTTATCATTCGGAAAGCCCTACTAGACATACACATATGAGACAGTATGTCTCATATGTGTATGTCTTGATTAGACTCTTGTTTGTCTTGATTAGACTGTAAGCTCCATGGAGCTTACAGTCTAATCAAGACAAACAAGTCAATAGGAAGTGCATTTATTGCAGAGAACTGGTTAGGAAGTGAAAGCGGCCTCAAAAGGAGAGATTTAGACTGAATTTGATTCATTTCGTTTGGATTTATTGCCTTCTTTTTTTGAATGCGCGATTCATTCAGAGTGGTTTATAGTATCTTAGAATCGGAGCAATGGTTAATGGGCAAAAACAGCTTTCCAGATAGCACGTGTGCAACAGTTTAAAACAGCAGCACATCCTATTTACTTCACAATCAAAAAGTGAACCTAAAACTATCTTTTGTGTAAGAACGCTAAACTCTGCCATGGAATACTAAATGATTTTCTCAAAAATTAATGCTGTAGGAAAAATAGTCTTTGTGTGGCATCCCTGAATTAGGGAGAGTCCAGGACTGCTCCAGGAGAGGGTCCCGGAGAGGCAGGTGCTGCTTCCGAGAAGGATCTGCTTCCAGTGTCTGCTCTTTTGATTTCCTTTGATGGCAGAATAGCCGCAGAGGATCCAAGGGAGGATCTTGGTGGTGGTGGCAAGCGGTGGTCAAGCAGGGCGGCTGCACTGGGCGCCAGGTGAAGGAGGGCACCAAACTCCCCTGTTAAGTGAGTCTGTGAGCACTCCTGCCCAAAAGGGGACATGGGAATCCACCCTTGCTCCGGGCGCTGTGAGTCCGTTGACCGTGCTGGATCTCGGCACACGTTCTCTGCTTTGAGAGGTCACGCCTTGAGCAGTCTGGCTCAGAGGGCCATGAAATAGGAGACCTCTCTCCTGTCACATGCTGTTGCGGTAAATTGGCCAGCCTTGAATGGTGGCCAGTTGCTAAGAATTTGAAGGCCAATCCACTAAGCCTTTAAATAAGCAGATTTGAAAGGCAACTCCGTGCTTTATGCATCTGATCCTAAACTGACTGTTGAGAAAGGGAAGAGGCAGTGGAATGTGGCTGATTTCAGCAGTGGCCCAGGAGGTCTGCTTTTTATCAGGTTTAATAAACACAAGAAAAATATGCTTACAAGTAGATTTTTAAAAAACAGTTTGGGTTATATCTCAAACCAAAGCTATGTCGAGTCTGCCCTGCACATGCCGGGGCATGGGGTGTGGCTCACTATGAAATGGTGGCTTCATACAGTAACTGTTGCCTGTTAATGCCATGTTTCCTTAAGCAAACATCACTGGGTTATTTGATTTGAGGTGGGTATTTCATTCCTTGCAACTTGTGCACAGTGGCTAGGATCTCACTCAACTAATGCAAACAAGAGTCTTGTTATAGGAGCAGTTATCCTTAAAATGCATATTTATTTCTAAGGTATCTGGGGATTGTGCTGTAAACTGAAGTCCTCCATTCATTTACAGAATATGTGCAGAATCAGAGTTAATGCAAGCTTTTCTACACTATCTTGCTTATAATAGGCTTCATCCTTGCTTAGGAAAGGACCTCTTCTACCAGTGAGAGGATAATAGAATCCCCTTGGCCCCTTTACAAGAAGTCACTCAGTGCAGATTCTCTTGGTGTTTTGAACGATGGCAATGCTTGTCCAGTTGGAACTGTAGTGAGACCATCAAGTCACTTCACATAGCCACTGAATGGAATGGCTGCCTAATGGTACTGACTTTTGGTCACTAGCAACCTGAGGACCTCGTTTACTAAGCATTTTTCCCATTGATGTAGACTGGGAGAAAAAGCCTTAGTAAATCAGACCCTGAGTTAGATCCTGCTAGTGTCCTAGAAGTAAAATGTTCTGCTGCATTCCTGTGCCAGTTCCCTGAGCCATTTAGTGTTATCGCCACTCGTAGTACTTGTACAGCGTTGTCATTATTCAATAGTGCATGTTATGGGCACTGCTTGAAGCAGGCGCAAAAGGCAGGTTAAAGCGATTGAGGGGATTTAGGATAGGGCTAGGGGGCGGGAAGGTTAGGGGAAGGGGTAGGAAGGTGAGTTCTTCTAGGATTCACTCCATATCCAGGTCTGTTTATTTTGTCTTCCTCGTTGGTACTCCACCATCCTGGGTAGATGAGCATACAAATTGCTATGTTTAATCCAACACCCAGCACCGCCATCCTCCCAGGACCAGTACAATCGACTGTGCAAGCCATGCACTTGCACAGAGCAGTGGCTTGGAGGAGGCGGTGACCTGGGGAACACTGGCAGCCAAAGTTCAGAGGAAGCTGCGGAGCCCAACCTGCCAGCAGCTGAAGTTCAGAGGAGGTTGCGGGGCCATCTGGAGGACTCCATCCCACCAGCAGCCAGGATGAAGAGGAGGCCGCAGACCACCAGGTGGACCCATCCCATCAATGGCCAAGATAATAAAGAGGCTGTGGGCTGCCAATCAGACCCCATTCCATCAGTGGCCCGAATGTTGGAGGCCATGGCGCTGTCTGGTGGTTCCCAACCCACTGCATGGCCAAAATGAGGACGAGGCTATGAGGTCGCTCGGTGGTTCCAACCTGCAATGCAGCAAAAGTTAAAAAGAGGACCCAGGTCTCCTGGAAGATCCCAACCTGCCAGTAACTAAAGTGAAGAGAATGGCCCAGGGCTGATGGCAGACCCCAACCAAAGAAGAGCTGGAGTCTTGAGATGCTCAGGTATTTGTGAGAGAGGGAATATATGCACTTGTGTGTGTATGAGTGAAAGAGGAAGTGTCAATGTGTGTGTGTGTGAGTTTGTGCATGAAAGAGGAAGCATGTGTGTATGCATACATACACACACACACACACACACACATATATATATATATAGTATATACAGTATATCTAAGAGACAGGAGAAAGTTTATGCACCCTTCTCCCAGTAATCCACGACAGTCTCAAGGTGATTGGAAATCAAAGGTTTGCAGGTATGGAAAGCGTTCATTTGTTTATCCTTAGTAGTTTTAATATTTAGGAGTTATTTGATGTGTCTGCTAGTTTGAAATATTTTATTGGTGTTTGGGAAATTTTTAAAAAACTAGTATATGAGTTTTTAGTTATCAGATCTACTTGTCAGTTGTTTTTATTTATTATTTATTTTAAAGTTTTTTTTATACCGACATTCATTTGCGTATCACATCGGTTTACATGGAACAGTTTTTAGCAGCAACCTATGAAATTAGCATTGAACTAGTGTAACAGTAACGAGAGCATAAATGAGGTAAGTACATGGAACTGGGATAACAATAGTGAGGATATAAATAAGGCATGTGGGTAGGGGGAGGTAATATTTCAAGACCATGAGGCAGGTTGCAACAGTCTAAACTGCAGTTGTTAATTGGAAGGGAATAAGTTAAAGTGGTAAGGCGCATAGATAAACTGGATGCAACGATTGTGTAGACAGGTTATCACAGTAGCATTATTTAATATAATGTGGAAGAGGAGGAAGTGTGTGGGTGGGGTTCTGCGAAGGCCTGCTTGAAAAGCCAAGTTTTCAGGGGTTTTTTTTTTTAATTTTTGGGGGCAGTGTTCTTTGCGCAGGTCAGGGGGGCACTGAGTTCCAGATGGACGGTCCTGCAATGGATAGTGCACGTTCTTTCGTTGTGATCAGAAGAGTGAGACTAGGAGAGGGTGTGTGCAAGGTTCCCTTGTAAGAAGATCTGGTGGGTCTGTTAGAGGTGTGGACGTGAATGGACTCATTTAGCCAGTGCACGTTCTGGTTGTGTAGGGTTTTTATGTATGATTGTGAGCATCTTGTAGAGAATTCTGAAGGAGATTGGGAGCCAGTGGAGATCTCTGAGGTTGGGGGTGATATGGTCTTTTTTGCAAGTGTTAGTGAGGATACTGGTGGCA
The DNA here is from genome assembly GCF_901001135.1 of Rhinatrema bivittatum. Taxonomy (NCBI): domain Eukaryota; kingdom Metazoa; phylum Chordata; class Amphibia; order Gymnophiona; family Rhinatrematidae; genus Rhinatrema; species Rhinatrema bivittatum. The sequence continues at coordinate 5,793,614 of NC_042618.1, read as the reverse complement.
GCATTTTGTAGCATTTCTAGAGGTTTAACGGTGGCTTTGGGGAGGCCTAGAAGTAGGGCGTTACAATAATCAATTTTGCAGAAAACAGTGGCCTGAAGGACAGTGCAGAAGTCGTTGAAATGGAGGAGGGGTCTGAGTTTCTTTAGAATGTGGAGTTTATAATAGCATTCTTTCAAAGTGGAGCTGATGAATTTTTTTAGGTTTAGTTGGTCATCAATGATGATGCCTAGGTCTCAAACATGTTGTGAGATGGATATTGCGGGTGGGTAGGAGTTAGTTTCAGAGAGGTTCATGGTGTTATGGTGGGGAGAGATGATAAGAAGTTCAGTTTTGGAAGTATTAAGTGCGAGGATGTGTTATGGTTTTGAGGGGTTTGAGTGGATTCCTGGGTACTGTGGGGGATGACTACGCCCACGGGGAGGAGCCCCGTGGGGAGCCACAGTACTGGGCTAGACACGAGATGCACAAACACAGAGTTTTGTCTTTTATTGTACAGCTGTTGTATACCACCAGAGGTGGCAGTAGTGAGGTGATCCAGAGGTAGCAGTCCAGGGACCCTCAGCAGAGGGAACCCGTCTCACCAAGATGGTATAGGGAGATCCAGGTGTAGGTTCCCAGCACAGGAGAGCTGAAGATGAGACAGACTGAGAATTAGATTACTCACTAGATGGTAGCTGTAAGGTTGACGATTCCACCAGGCAGAAGTTGATGGTACAGGCACTGAGGCAGGGAGAGCAGGCCCTCGAGGAGCGAGTTCCTGATCCCTTTAAGGTACCTGAAAGAAAGCAGAGGGCTCCCGAGGAGCGGGTACCCAGGTTAGCAATTACCCCGAAGGGCAGAGAGAGCTTCCAGCGGCAGCAAGGAAGCGACAGAGTAGCTTAGACCGGACAAGTCCAATCCTTGCTAACTCAACGAGCTAGCAAACAAGCGCAGGCTTAAATACCCAGATGGCGTGACGTCACTCGAAGGGGACGCCCCCGAGGTTCCTGCCATGACGTGGATAAAGACGTGGGTGGCGTGCGTGCGCGCATCCTAGGAGGCCCTCAGGAGAAACATGGCGTGAGGCTTTTGCCATAGCTGTTCCGGGGACGCCGGAGAATGCGGCTTGCAGACGCGGCGGTAGCCATCTTTCCAAGGCTAGCGGGGAGAGCAGAGTAAAAGGTGAGGCACAGAGGTCGAAGTTGTCTGAGATCGACGGACGCAACAGTGTTCAGCATGTGTGACTGAGGTGGGATAATCTCCTAATAGGAGGTGTAGTGGTGTTTTAGACTCCGGTATAATATTTGCATATTACCTTTTCATAGGCAGTGTTGTTACTGTTTGAGTGCTGGCAGTTAGTGCTGTTTTGGTATGGGCGGTTTACTATATTACAATTGTAATTCCGTTTACTCTTGGCTTTCTGAGAGTCAAGCACACATCCAACATGCAGTTTAATAGGCTTAATACCAGATGGGCTTCCAGTGTGGTTTTTTTTTTTGCAGGGATTTCTGGTTGGCACCACAGCAGTGCATGTGAATTTAAGATAATGTAAGTGGTGCTTTTACATCAGACTGTACTTAGATTGTTCTTTTTCATTTAAATGTATTATAAATGCATAATTCTTAACTGTGCGTGTGGAGATGGCTGGGTTGTGTGTGCAAGGCTAAAAGGTTCGCCTCGAGCACCTTTGTACAGGCCATGGGTTCTGGGGAGGGGGTGAAGACTTGGAGGTGAGGGGTATCAGTTTTTAACATTTAGATCGCTGGAGTATTTGGCTTCAATCCTGTTAACTACATACTTTTTCCAAATAAAACTAGAGCAAAAGTTCAGCATATTGCAGGTCTTTCACATTGCTAGTCTCCTTGCCTTTCTTGGTGGTGCGAATGTCTGATTTTAGTATCATCATAACATTTTTTATCAAAACAATTCTAGAACCCTTTTTCTTTTGTCATCTGTATTGTAACTTATAAAATGTTTTGTTGCTTGTGAGTAAATGAGATTTGGGGCCTGCCAGTGTCTCAGTGATGTCAGAGACTGTTGGTAATAGGCCTGTTCTGGCCATCTGATTGGCAATTAGGCTATCCGAGAAAGCAAGCACTTGAAATCTAAAATACATTTTTTTTTAGTTCATGAACACTTCTGCGAGAAGTGACTTTGGAGAAGGGTGGCCTGCGAGTTTTAGAGTAGGGGAAGCTTTGCAAAGCAGCTTGAGAGCTACCTTCACTGACCCGCAGACCAGAGTCTAATTGAAAAACAGCAGGAGCATGTCAGGATGGCAAGCTCTGTAGCCCATCTGCTGCACGTGCCACGGTGAACGCTGCGCGCCAAGGCTATTGCAGAGCAAAAATGTAAATAAGCAAGCAGCCCACGCTCTAATTACCGAGGGGTTCTTTTCTCTGACAAGGGCTTCAGCGAATCAGAGAGGAGAATTGAGAGCAGGTTCCCATAGCTTGTATTGTTTGCAAGGCACTTGGAGCTCATTCTCAAAGGGGCAGGGACAGGACAGGCACAGAGTGCATTTTGCAGCATGTGCTATGCATCTGCTCCCATGTGGGTGGGAACATCTGGACCCTCATTGTGCACACCAGCCACATCAGGAGTGTCCATTTGAACAGGAGCTTGCAGTATCCATGGGGTTTTGAAACTGCCCTCTGTATGACTTGTCCACATCTCGACCTTTCAAGAATTCATAGACCGTAATCGGAGTCCTTGGCAGACTTTCCCATTCATAGGGTTCAAAGCCCACTGCCGCTCCTTGTGACCTTGAGCAAGTCAATTCACCCTCCATTGCCTCAGCTACAAACTTACAGGTGAATTTGCATAGGAATTAATGTATCTAAATGTGATATACTGTCGTAGCAATTTTCAAAAGCCATTTACCTGTGTTAAGTGCACAATGAATATGCATGAGGAAAATTTGCATATAGGAAATCTCCATAGCATGCAAATGTATCCCATGCATATTCATTGTGGATATCCTGAAAACCCGACTGGCTGTGGGGTCCCCAGGACAGGTTTGGGAAGTCCTGGTCTAGAAACTTTGACAAAAGGTTTCCGGGCCGGGCTCCATCTGATGATGTCACCCACATGTGAGGACTGACATCCTGCTGTCCTGGGAGAACACCTGTTACAGGTAAGCAACTCTGCTTTATTCAAAGAGACCACATGAGAGCAGTAATTCAGGTGCTGTCTCTGAGGGACGTTACACGGCTGTAGCAGAGCAGCACAGTCAGGGGTCCTTGATGCCCTGTTCCCCTTGGATAATGTGAACACTTCCATAGGGCAAATGCCGGAGATCTGCCTAAAGAACTTCCCATCTCTGCAGGCGGTCACTTCTGGACGTCTTGCCCCGTGCGTTATTATTTAAGTTGCATTTTAAACGTGAACTCTGTCGATTTAAAGCAGTAGTGTAACTCAACACTTCTTTAGGGGAATTCTTGAAATATTACCTAAGTCTGCCAACCGTAGCATGGAGCCCTTTCATTGGGTTCCAGGGCACATCACAGAAAGCACCCATGCTCCTAGGGTGCTGGCACTTAGCATTGACAGTTTTGGAAGCAGGGGCCTGTTTTTCTTGGTACTGAAATGTTTTGTCTGGTGCTCTTCTCATTTTTACAGATCTGCTGGAGAAGACACGCAGACAAGATGAGGAAATGAGGGCGCTGCAGGTAGGTTAGATCTCAAACAACCTACTAAGAGTATAGGAATTTGGGCAGATATAACCTTCTGTATGAGTCATTACACTCACTGCTTTGTTATGGCAGCAGTCTTATGCACATTGTCTGTTTTCCACCAGACTGCTAGTAAATACAGGCACAGAGCCTGTTTAAACCCAAGGCTGGAAACTTGTTTCAAAGTCCGAGAACCCAACAAGAAAAACAGAGGCTAATATTCAAAAACATCCAAGCACAGATAACTTATCCGGCTATAGTTAGCCGGATATGTCCTCAAGGACCACCTGTGGGATAGGGTCCTACTGCATACCCTCAAATATATTTATCTGGCCAGATAACCTTGAAACCTAACCAGGCATGTTTGAATGTCACCGGCTAGGGTTGAACGTTATCCAGGGACAGATTGCTGGTTAGCTTTAAGCTTAACCCGCTATATTTAAATAATATTGCTGGTTAAGTGGCTACCGAAAAGATGTAAAATAAATAAATAAATACATAAAGCTGGCAGGCCCGATTCCTCCACCACAACGAAACAAATCTTGGACAATATTCCCGATCACACCACCCCCCATGCTCCTCACCCCGACATCCCATCCCAGCACTGGGAGCTCAGTACAAGCAGCGAGCATTGCGCTGGCAGTATAAGCTAGCCGCATGCCCGCTAAAACACCACCCCCCGTGCTCCTCACCCCGACATCCCATCCCAGACTTCTTGAGCCTGTAGGCCTCTACGGTTTTGGTATCTTTTGGGGGGGGGGGGGGGGGGGGCGTGGACTAGGTGCAGTATTTTGTATTCCCTCCGTTGTTCCTGTACACACGTAAGGGCTACATTTAAACTTGCCCAGCTTATTCACAAGCCCCCTGTATTGTGTCTATGCTCAGTGTGAATAGCCCCACTCATGCTTTCAGGTCTTCTGGGAGTGACCTCCTCGAGATCTACGCGTTGACATGCGAGCGGGCTTTTTCCGTTGCTGGCCTTCTTTTGGACGCACTCTTCTTGAGCAGCTGTGGCCCCTGATATACACAGAAACATTTAAGAAGCCCCCAACAGCTAAGCTGGGTATTCATTGGGCTAAACGTCCCTCTGAATATCCCCAAATAAAGAACCCAGATAACTTTGCAACCTAACCGGCTAGATCTCAGTACCACTGGTGAGGATCGCTGGTTAAGGTGTTGGACAAAAAAAAGCTGGATTGAGTCCCCCTCCCCTCCAAAAATAGAAAATTGCAGACCCTCTCCCTCCACCCCGGCCTGTACAGGTACTCTCTCACTGACTCCTCTCCTGCACAGGGCTTCTCTCAGTAGCCTCTCCCCCCACCCCGGCCTGTACAGGTACTCTCTCACTGACTCCTCTCCTGCACAGGGCTTCTCTCAGTAGCCTCTCCCCCCACCCCGGCCTGTACAGGTACTCTCTCACTGACTCCTCTCCTGCACAGGGCTTCTCTCAGTAGCCTCTCCCCCCACCCCGGCCTGTACAGGTACTCTCACTGACTCCTCTCCTGCACAGGGCTTCTCTCACTGACTCCTCTCCTGCACAGGGCTTCTCTCAGTAGCCTCTCCTACCACCCTGGCCTGTACAGGTACTCTCTCACTGACTCCTCTACTGCACAGGGCTTCTCTCAGTAGCCTCTCCTACCACCCTGGCCTGTACAGGTACTCTCTCACTGACTCCTCTACTGCACAGGGCTTCTCTCAGTAGCCTCTCCCCCCCACCCTGGCCTGTACAGGTTCTCTCTCACTGACGCTCCTCTCCTGCACAGGGCTTCTCTCACTGACTCCTCTCCTGCACAGGGCTTCTCTCACTGACTCCTCTCCTGCACAGGGCTTCTCTCACTGACTCCTCTCCTGCATAGGGCTTCTCTCACTGACTCCTCTCCTGCACAGGGCTTCTCTCAGTAGGCTCTCCCCCCACCCTGGCCTGTACAGGTTCTCTCTCACTGACTGCTCTCCTGCACAGGGCTTCTCTCAGTAGGCTCTCCCACCACCCTGGCCTGTACAGGTTCTCTCTCACTGACTGCTCTCCTGCACAGGGCTTCTCTCAGTAGCCTCTCCCCCCACCCCGGCCTGTACAGGTTCTCTCTCACTGACTGCTCTACTGCACAGGGCTTCTCTCAGTAGCCTCTCCCCCCACCCCGGCCTGTACAGGTTCTCTCTCAGTGACTCCTCTACTGCACAGGGCTTCTCTCAGTAGCCTCTCCCCTCACCCCGGCCTGTACAGGTTCTCTCTCACTGACTGTTCTACTGCACAGGGCTTCTCTCAGTAGCCTCTCCCCCCACCCTGGCCTGTAAGAACTCTCTCACTGACTCTCCTCTCCTGCACAGGGCTTCTCTCAGTAGCCTCTCCCCCCACCCCGGCCTGTACAGGTTCTCTCTCAGTGACTCCTCTACTGCACAGGGCTTCTCTCAGTAGCCTCTCCCCTGACCCTGGCCTGAACATGACCTCTCTCGACAGCCCTTCTGACCGTGCAGACCTTCTGCTATTCCCACTTGACTACTTCTCCTTCTCTTGCATTCGCTTCCTTCCTCTCCCCTCTGCTGCTACTTCTTGGCTCCCTGCCAGCTCGGCTTTTTCTTCTGTAGAGGAGCCATGTGTGGTAGGGGAGAGGGTGAAAGGAGGCTGGAAGTGGATCAAGGAAGGAAGTTAATGTGCATGGGGAGAGCAAAGAAAGATGAAAGTGCTTGGGAGAGGAAAAACGAAAAAATGAATAGAAAATTTGGAAAAGGAGAAAACTGGGATGGAGAAAAGAATGAAAAATAAGAAAATAATGATATGTACACAAAAAAGTATGGAAATATTTTTCTTTCCTTATAAAAATAGTGGAAACAGTTGCAATAGAAAATTGGGCTTGTGCATATTGAATAGTGAAAGTTCTTTAAATTTACACAAATAAACTGTGAAATTGCCACAAAGCTTTGGAAACAATCCCGGAATCCGTCCTGAGCTGCCCCAAGAAGCTGAGGGCCTGGGCTGGAGGTGAGGATAGAGAGGGCCTCTTTGTCGGGTTTGCGCCTCCGAGGATGACTGGTGTGGATCAGCAGACTTTTGTCAGCAGGATGTAGCCCTAACATCAAAAGGCTGCACGAGATGGGGGTGAGGAAGACCCATCACACGTCTGGCGGCCGGCTCTTCATGGAGCAATCTTTTCGGGAGGGTGAATTTTCAAAGCCATTTCTGGGCATAAAACACGTAAAGAGCTGGTAACATTGCCCGGGGTTTGTGTGCCTGATTTTGCAATGTACTGATACATGCACAAGACAGAAGGCATTGTTGGGTTTCCGTGCATACTTGCGATTCACAAGTTATGCATTACAAAGAGCAGGTGTCACATTGTGCGGAGGAGTTTGTGCGTGAACGATTGCAGAATTTTGAAAGTGAAATCAGGTGCAGAAGTTCACTATGAACTTTAGTGTAACTTACACAAGTAGCTGCTGCATAAGTTATCTGCACTGTTTAAATTTACCCTCCCTACGCTGTTCTCAGGCAATCCCCAGTACAAAGAATTACTGTAATCCAGTTTTTCATGACTAAGGAACTAATTCTGCCTGACCTTAGTAAGGCTGAAGCTGATATATCAAACGCAGATGATAAAAAAAATTGATTATGCCATTGAAGATATCTGGGGACTATGGATAACGGGGCATCCACCTTCACCACAACTTTTGACCCCCAACAGCATTCCTGAGATGTGTCATAGCATAGCCGGGAGATTATTTTTCCATCACATCCGTAAAACTGCTGATTTCTTGCGATTCAATTTGAGCCTATGTTGATGAAGCCATTTTGAAGCAGCCTCCAGGCACAAGTTCAAATTTATGATATCTGCTTTGAGGACATCCTTTAACTTTTTTCTCTGCATTTGTCTTGAACATACACCTTGACTGAGCTGGGAGAATACAGTAGAGCACGTCTATTGTCAAGCTGCTGAACACACAGACAAACTGGTTTAATCTCATGGTATAGCCCCCTGTTTTCATTCATCGAGTCGGGCATTGCAGTTCTTCTCTTTTTCATTCCTTTCCTCATTCCCTAAGGCAGTGATAGTGAGCGGCAGTCCTGGAGTGCCACAAACAGGCCAGGTTTTCAGGATATTCACCATGAATATGCATGACATGCACTGCCTCCACTGTATGCAAATCTAACTCATGAATATTCATGGTGGATATCCTGAAAACCTGGCCTGTTTGTGGCACTTGAGGACTGGACTTCGTCACCACGGCCATAAGGGGGTCGTCAGTCGGTTTTCACTGGAGATACCGGTGTACCATCAAAGTCAAGCAATTGAAGGAAGCAGATCCGTTGCCGCATGTTGCACGTCAGCATCGTGTCATGCCACGTGCAACATCAGCCTTACCGGTCCTGTAGTCTTAAGCTTGAGTCGATAGCAGCACCAAGTATCTCCAGTGGACCAGCTGAAGGAATCATTTTTGCACGGCTGACTCTTGAGCTGTCGGCTGTGCTTAAGCCCTTCTCAGGACTGCTGTTTGGCGAAAAACACTTTTGGTGACCATCTGATTGGATTTTACTGACAACCCAATTTTTTTTTTTTAAACTGACACCAGGATTTGGGGCTCTAGGAGCAGGTCTGTGAGCAGAGCCAGAAGAGACGCGGCACCCATTTTCAAAATCCCATGTACGTCCTTTTACCTAAACACGCCCCGGGAACGCCCTTTTTCACTTAGCTAGAAGTACATGCTGGGGAGAGGAGTGCAGCTTTCAGACAGACCCATATACTCGGGCAAATGGCTTTGAACGTTGCCCTTGTGATGCAGCCAGCTGGACCCATTATTTGTACAGGGGAGAATAGAGAGTGGCACCTCACTTCACCCGTGCTTCTGGGGTGCCAACTCAGTCTGTAGTCACATAAAATTGATCTCAAATTTTTTTCTCGCATCTATTTCTTATTTCTTACAAAAAAAAAAGGAATGTGTGACTTCAGAGATGATCTGGCCCTTGCATAACCTTGAGAATTTCAGACCCCAGCGGATTTCAGCTGAATGTAAATTTGACCAATTTATTACTCCAGTCCCTCTGCACCAGTGAGGTTTTCAGCAGCTGTCCTGCACTGAAAGAAGACACTGCTCACTACAGCCATGAGCACAGACATCTGCTTCTGACTTCCCAGACTGGAGTGCAGACAGAATACTGAGCTGCCAAATGCCTCATTAGGAAGAGCTGTCCCTTCTGACGGTTTTTAATTGGGGGAACTTAACCAAAAGAAAGCTTACCTCCATATTTTATACACACTCAGAAGCACTTTTCATTTATTCTTTTTTAAAGCCTTCGAGCGGCTTTCTTTCCCATGAGGGCAAGCACATTTGGAGCAATGTCATATGTTCCCTGACAGTAATGTCACAGATGACATCACACACAGCGTTTGTATGGTATTTGTGATCTGGCTGCATGCATGCATGGCTGCTCCTCCCAGGGCTTCACGGGGGTGCAGGAGAGCCACCTATGGACTTTAAAATATTTCCAAAGCATGGTTTTAAAATTGTTTAGCCAGTTGTCTTGTGTCCTGCCACAACCATCAAAGGGTTTTCTGTACTGGTCACATGATCTGGCCTGGTCTGTAGCGTTAGCAAGCTCTTCCACAGTACATATCTGCTTCAGGCATTGGCCAACCAACAGATGCTCTCTGGTCTGCAGGTCATCATTCGTCTGTGTCTGATTCATTTTAGTAGCCACACGTCTTCCAACTCTTTTTCAAAGGCAGCACAAACGTCTGCACATGAACCAACCCTCTTCTGCACCTTCAGGAAGGCATTCAGCAACATGAATGAGCACTTTGTCATTCTCTTCCAATGTTGCTTTTCCACTCTTTTAGCCGTCAGTGATCACTTAAGCAATGCTGTTTCACCTTTGAGGCAGTTGGTTGTCGCTGCATGGCCATATAGTAAATATCTGGAGTCTTTGACCTGTCTTGATCATCTTTCATGAAGTTAGCAAGCAGCACATTTAAAACAAATCAGAGAACATTCTTTTTCATTCAATGCACAATTAAGCTCTGGAACTTGTTGTCAGAGGATGTGGTTAAGGTAGCTAGTGTAGCTGGGTTTAAAAAAGGTTTGGAGAAGTTCCTGGAGAAGTCTATAAAATGTTATTAATCAAGTTGACTTGTGATGTACAGGGGAAAAAATTTGTTTTTGTTTTTCAATTCGTTTTTTGGAGGTTTTTTCCCCATGAATTTCGGTTTGTGGATTTCTTGAGTCATTTCATTTGTGTGAAAAAAACAAATCAAGCAATTTAAAAAACCCCAAAATGGCCAAGACCAAAAACAAGCCCTCCATCCCACCCTCCCGGTAAAACGCTGGGGCCAGGATCCTCCCTGGTCCCCCACTTACCTGGTCTGGTGTGGATCCGCCATCTCAGACTAAGCCCGACACCTCAGCCTAGGCCGGTGCCCAGACACAGGCCCAATGCTGAGGCCCAGCCCAGAGGCTGCGTCCCGATGCCGGGGTCTAGGCCTGGGAGCTCCTGATCAGGCATCCTCTTCTTTCTTCAGGCCACAGTCCAATGACAGCATCCTCTGGGGTCGCGCTGGAGGTAATTAACTCTGGAGCATTCACCCCAGTGGATGGCGTCATTTGGCTTGTAAATCCGAAGAAAGAAGAGGCCCAAGAAGAGGCTCCCAGGCCAGGGCTCCTAGAACCGGCATCAGGACCCGGCTTCCAGGTTGGGTCACGGCATCAGGCTTGGGTCCAGGTCAAGGTCCTGGTGTCTGACCTTGGGCTCCGGTCCAGGCCCCAGCCTCTGGTCTGGGCCTTAGCCTAGGCCCCGGTGTCAGCCCGTACCTCCGCTGAGACCCCGGCATTGCGCTCAGGCCTAGGCCACAGCCCCTGCTTTGGGCCTTGGCCTATGCCCTAGGCAAAGCCCTGGCTTTGGGCATAGGCCGAGGCACTGGCATTGCACTCAGGCATAGGTCGTGCCCCCTGCTTTGGACTTCAGCCTATGCGCTAGCCTAGGCCCAAATTATTAGTTTAAAACAAAACGAAAAAATAAGGTTTGTTTTATTTGGGGGGGGGTCCCCCAATTCGGTTCAGGGCCCCCCAAATGAAACGAATTAGCCTTACTCATCGCGTTTAAACCAATGCACGTCGCTAATAGCCACTTCTATTACTGGCATTAGTAGCAAGGGATCTTCTTAGTGTTTGGGTACTTGCCAGGTACTTGTGACCTGGATTGGCCTCTGTTGGAAACAGGATGCTGGAATCCTCGGTCTGATCCACTATGGCAACTTCTTATGTTCTTATGTTTTACTTTTTACCACTCTTCTGATGTCCAGTTGCAGGATTGTTGCAAGCAGAGATAGTGTAGTCCTGTTGCACAAGAAAGACAAGTATTTATTAAATATAACAAGATTATTATCCAACTACAATTCCTTGCATGATTTAACATTAAGTTAAAAGTTAGATGCAATAAATGTCTGCAACCCCAGATGGTGGCAGGATAATCTAAAGGAACAGACTTGTTTGTTATTTTAAAACAATGCTTTATTTATATAAGATAATAGATTAAATGCTCCATTACCTATTTGCTGCAGCAATCACTTTAACAATTTTCTGTACTAGAATTTAGGAATACTTAATATCACTCATATATCTACAAGTTCTCTTTCAGAATCTTTTAGGAGAAATATGCAGAGAGAAAAAGCAATGTTTTCTTTATAATAATGTTTAATCCGATGGCAGGAATTCTTCTTTGTTATGAAGGCTTTGGTCCTTGTGGGCTTTTCTGTGAAGTCTCCGTGTTGGTCTTGATCTCAGTGCGCATTTGCAGTCCAGATCTCAGGTCTCTGGATCTTGCCAGTGGATTCTTCTCTGGCTGTCTGTGAGTCCTGAATCTGTTACTTCATCGCTTCTCTTATTTAGTTCTTATAGTTTTCTGCCAATAAGCAAGCTGTACTCATAATTTTTATATAAACTCTTAATTTCAGTAATTCAAATTTTACTCTTCCGTTTTTTTTTCTAGTTGCCTCATTGCTTCTTCAGCACCCACAACAGCACTTTTCAGTGCTATTAAAAAAAAAAAGGAGAAATATTCTCTTCCAGAGGCCTTGCCTCCTCATCATGTCTGGCCAGAAGAAAAAGTCTGCAGTGAGCGGATTCATTTGTGGCAATGTAATGTCCCTCACTGATGACCATGAGCTGTGCTTTGGGCCAGAGCATGATCAGAAAAATTGCTACCCCTATGGATGGATGCCCCTGCACTCCCAGCTTTCCAGAGCGATAAGAGTTGAGGAGCTGTGTAAATTGCTGCAGAGTTGCAGCAGATTCTCTTCCCAAAGTACAGCACCATCTGCCTCACCCAGAAAAGAGTTGAGCAGGAGCTCCTCATAGACTCCCTCATTGGTTCAGGCCAAAACCACAGAGTCAAGTACCATTAACCACCCTGCATCGAAGAAGAAGAAGTGATATCAATCACTGAAGCCATCAGAGTCTGTGTCAAAGAAACATAAGCACTCGAAGCACAGTGAATCAGCACCACTAACACATCTATCATTGGGACCATCGGCACATGGTGCATCGGTGCTCCTGACACATGATGCATTGCAGCAATTGGCCTATGCTTTTTTGGAGCACCCAATTACCAACCCGCTGGTACACTCAACACATGGTGTACCAATGCACTCAATGCATTGACATGCTTGATGTATGTCGTGTAGCGCTATAGAAATGTTAAGTAGTAGTAGTAGCTTGACATACAGTGCATTGAAACTTGCAGGACGTGCAGCCCACACTTCATCAATGCAGCTTGACACTTCTACACATCGACCACATGGTGTACCTACGATGCATGACCCTACAATGCACAACACAGGAACATATGCTGCAATCCCAACACAGTCAAAGCTTGCATTGACACAACCTCCTTGCTCTGCACAAGCTTTCTCAACAAGACTTGCTAAAGATCCATCAAAGCAGTCAAAGCCATGTGCTTCCAAAGCATTCAGGCATTCCACTTCATCAAAGCTATTGACACTTCAAGTCCCAGCTCATCAAGCTGCTTTACCTACACAACTATAAACAGCCTATCCAACGGGCCGAAACAGTAAAATCGCGGGAGAGCGCCTGCTCTCCCGGCATGCGCACAGGACACTCTCCTGTGCACGCGATTCAGTAAATAAATTTATTTAAATTAGGCCCAGTGGTAAAAAGAGGCGCTAGGGACACTAGCGCGTCCCTAGCGCCTCTTTTCGGACAGGAGCAGCGGCTGTCAGCAGGTTTGACGGCCAACGCTCAATTTGGTCAGCATCGGTTCTCGAGCCCGCTGACAGCCACGGGTTCGGAAACCGGACGCTAGCAAAATTGGGCGTCCGGTTTTCAACCTGCGAGCCACGGGCCTATTTCAAATTTTTTTTTTTTTTTACTTTTTTTAACTTTCGGGACCTCCGACTTAATATCGCCATGATTTTGGACGCGCTATTACCCCTTACCAAATAAGGGGTAAAGCTAGCACATCCAATCGCAGGTTAACAGTGCGCTCCACCAGAGCGCACTGTACTGTATCGGCCTGCTAGTTTGGCAGCAGAAGGGATCAAGTTAGCTCTGCCCTGTTCAATAACAAGAGCTGTCATCCCATTCAAATTGATGGCAGAGGGTCTTTGTTTGGAAACATTAAATCCAGTATGTTCCATAGTTCCACTCACCTCCAATAAACCTCCTATTCAAAAGCAGGAACCTATCCTGGTCTCCTCCCACACCAGGTCAGAGGGCAGGTCAGTCACTTCACCAGATTGCAGGCTTGGTGAGGAGTTTCTTTACCTCTTTGACTAAGGAGTCAGAAGGAACTATCCAACTTCTCCTTTCCACCATTTCTGAGGTGATTCCTTTAACTGGAATCCCAGTCTCGCCTAGTGGCCTGAACACATCATAAGAACCCTGGGTTCAGGGTTCTTCATCATCCCATTCGCTTGCAGCAGAGTCCAGTTGGTCAGAGGTGGTTGACCAAAGAACATATTTATATATTTAAAATTACTTGTAGCCCGCCTATCACAGTAAATAACCATTCTTGGCAGATAACATTATAATATCATCATTAAAATACACACAAACAATAACAACCATTGTACAAAAGTTAAGCAAATGTCAATCCTAATAAATGGCACTTCAATTTTTTACAATATTCCTTTAAATTTGTTAATGCATGGATATTTGTGGGCAACTCGTTCTATAAGACTGGTCTAACTACAAAAGAGCTTGTCAACGAGTGGTCCACAGTCTTGCTTCCTTCACTGAAAGAACTAAAAGCAGTCCATGACCCTGGGAACGCAATGAGCACTTAGGGGTAGAGAAATGAAGAATGCCACTTAAATATTACAGTTTGCCCAATTTTACAATTATTCTAAGCTCTATGGATGAGCAATGAAATTATTTTATTATTGGAGTGATGTGATCAAACCGAGGGGTGGAGATAATCAACCATGCTGTAGCATTTTGGATGACCTGCAAATGAGTTTTAGATAACCCTATATACAGAGAATTGCAATAGTCCAAGGAAGTGATAACAAATATTTGAACCACTGATTGCAAATCTTGTATGGGTAATACATATTTTAAATACCTCACTAACCAAAGTTTATAAAAGGTAGCTTTTAAAATTGAATTTGTGGCATAAAAGAAAACTGAGAATCAAATAAAACCCTCAAGTCTCGAACACATGACGAGAAAATAGGCACCCTAGCAATAGACAGAAGAGGCATGTTTATGTCTGATATAGACCCACAAACCATTAAAACGTCTGATTTATTAAGGTTTAAACACAACCAACTCTGCCCAAGCTATGCATGTATATCCTGCAAGCAAATCGACAGCCTAATTAGTGAGTTAGGATAATTTTTAGCTAACGGACAGATGATCTAAATGTTGGCAGCATACATCATAAATTCCATATTCCACTTTAGCAGAGTGTTACACCATGGCTGCATATAAACGTTGAAAGTAGACGACAGGGCGGACCCTTGCGGAACACCAGCTTGCAATGACTGCCAAGAAGAGAAGTGGTCCCTATTAGTGATCTGCTACTTCTGACAAGATAAAAAATTGTAGAACCAACTCAAAACTGACCCCCAAACCCTATGTTTGAAAGTCTGTCTAACATCAATGTATGGTTGACTATGAATAACCCTTCTCCAAAAAACAAAGAAAAAATCATGAACAGAAACTAAAGCTATCTCAGTACTATGTTTTTTTGGAAACCTGCTTGATGAGGATTTAAAATGTTATGAACATACAAAAAATCAGTTAGCTTTCTCAATCAGTTTGCTAAGAACAAATAAACAAGAGATTGCTAAGACAGGTAAACATATCGACCTTCAACTCGACCTGGAAATCCCATTCAAACTCTACTCCTCTAACAGACCAACTAGAGATGTTCACAAAGGCACTCTACAATTTCCTCCTACTAAAGCCACACGCCTCTCTACAACCAAAGACAGAGCTTTTTCGATAGCAGGCCCATCTATTTGGAATAACATCCCTTCAAACCTCAGATTGGAACCCTGCCTCTTAACTTTCAGAAAAAGACTCAAGACGTGGCTCTTCCACTAAGCCTTCTCCGATCCACCATACAATCACTAATGGCCCTCCACTCTCACCCAGCCTTTGGCATTTATCTTTATGAACTATGGACTCTGGCACCTCCAGGTTAAAGCACCTTCAAGCTTTAACCCGTTCTCACTATCGTATCTTTTATAATTATTACCTGCCTTTATCTTCCTTCCAGCTTGTTATAAGCTTCCAAGTTCTCGATTCCCGTTGATTGTAACTTTGACTTATTCCTATCTATTGTTATCTATTGTTTACCTGAATTGTTTCCTTCAGTTATACCCTCTGTTAAATGTAAACCGATCCGATATGGTTATTTACTATGAAGGTCGGTATAAAAAAATGTTAAATAAATAAATCTTCATGGGCAACTGGTTCACCCTCCTCATCACTGGAGTCCTGGATAAGTGAGCCCATGTAAAACTCTACACGGGTCCCCACTGTCGGGAGGCGGGACCGAACAGGAAGCAGAGGCCAACTGGAGCTTTGCCAATACCAGCCCTCATTCCCCACAGGTTGACCCCTTAGGAACTGCCTAATTCAAACCAACAATCAAGTTTTATATCAACAAACAGGGAGGTACAGGGTCATTGCCTCTCTGCCCAGAAGCACTGAAGATCTGGAATTGGGCAGCCAAGAATTATGCTGCCATCCAGGCCACCTACCTTCCTGGGATCTCCTATAAATTGGCAGTTTGCCTCATCAGTTTTTTCATTCACATAAGTAGTCACTATGGGGCCTACCAACAGTGGATCTATTCGCTGTGGTGCAGATCAAAAATCTAAATCAATTTTGCTCAGTTCTACCTAGCATTCTGACTAGCTCAGGACACTTTCCTGCTTGATTGGAGAACAAGCCTCATGTACGTTTTTCCACCAACACCGCTGATCACCAGAACAGTTCAGAAGCTTCTCCAAGATCACACTCGTCTGATCCTCACAGCCACAGCATGGTCCAGACAGATATGGTTTGCATATTTCATACAACTTTCCAGCAGTCCTCCCATACATCTGGGGTCAGACCCTATGTTGTTAACGCAGGACGAAGGGATGCTTTATCATCCCAATCTCCATGCTATCAACCTAACTGTGTTATTGTTTGTAAGGTTTTGGGTGAATCCTTGGACACTGTGGCTGCTGACCACGCCCACGGGGGGAAGTCCCGTGAGGGGCCACAGGTCAGGCTCAGCTTTAGGACACACAACACAGATAGATCTTTTATTAACAGTATTGAGGAGCCACAATGGCTGTGCTGTAGTGAAGAGAAACTGAGATAGTGAGTACAATGAAGTATATGCAGGGTTCTGGAATAGAGCCTCGTTGGTTGAGTACTCACACAGCGGTTTCTCTCGGTAGGAATCACAGGAGCTGAAGTACAGGCAGGCCCTTGAGGAGCGAGTACCTGGTTCCAGAGAACAGGTCTGAGAGAGAAGTAGATAGTAACTCACTGATGGTGTAGGCAGCGGTATCTTCCAGGCAGAAGTGAAGTCCAGGCAGCGAGTCCAGGAACATGGGCCCTCGAGGAGCGAGTACTGATTCCAGACAGCGACCTGAAAGAGAAGAGAGAGGCCCCCGAGGAGCGGGTACCCCAAATAGAGTAAGTCCAATAATGGAGAGGCAGAGTAGCTAGGTATGGAGAGCGAATCCCATCCGTAAGGAGTTCACCAGTATGAATACCTGTTGCTAACTCGATTAGCTAGCAGTAGTGTAGGCTTTTTGTATCCGGGATGCGTGACGTCATCACAGGGGGACGCCACCGAGGTTCGCGCCAAAGAAAGTATTTGAAGCAGGGCCGCACAGCGCACGCACCCTAAGGCAGCTGGACAACGTGGCGGGAGGCAGCGCCCAAGCCAGACTGGGGACACTGGAGAGGACAGCAGGCAGACGCCGTGGCAGCCAAACATCTGTCAACCGTGAGAGGAGTCGCCAGAGAGATAAGGAGGGCGGAGTGGAGACGTCGGGCAGCGACAGTCGTAACAAACTGCTTGAACACTCAGAAAGCACTGATCTCAATTTGCCCAGATAAATTGTAGACATAATAGTTTCTTCTAGAAACATAAGAACATACCATACTGGGTCAGACCAAGGGTCCATCAAGCCCAGCATCCTGTTTCCAACAGTGGCCAATCCAGGCCATAAGAACCTGGCAAGTACCCAAAAACTAAGTCTATTCCATGTTACCGTTGCTAGTAATAGCAGTGGCTATTTTCTAAGTCAACTTAATTAATAGCAGGTAATGGACTTCTCCTCCAAGAACTTATCCAGTCCTTTTTTAAACACAGCTATACTAACTGCACTAACCACATCCTCTGGCAACAAATTCCAGAGTCTAATTGTGCGTTGAGTAAAAAAGAACTTTCTCCGATTAGTTTTAAATGTGCCCCATGCTAACTTCATGGACTGCCCCCTAGTCTTTCTATTATCCGAAAGAGTAAATAACCGATTCACATCTACCCATTCTAGACCTCTCATGATTTTAAACACCTCTATCATATCCCCCCTCAGCCGTCTCTTCTCCAAGCTGAAAAGTCCTAACCTCTTTAGTCTTTCCTCATAGAAGAGATTATGCATAGTAATGACAGCAGATAAAGACCAAATGGTCCATCAAGTCTCCCCAACAGTTTGCTTATGGTGGTGACTGTAGTTCCGTGCAGGTTACCACCATGATTCTAATAATCCTTCCCTAATTGAGTAATAATCTCAATGGGGCGGTACTGTCAATTAGCTGATCCTATTTCTGACACTAGAGTGCAGGGTAGAACCATTTTGGTTTATCCCCTGTGGTCATTATTTGATCAATCAGCTGCTAGAGTTAAGGGGAATCCATTGTTTAATGTTATTTATTTATTTATTTGTTTATTTTTAACTTTTATATACCGACATTCCTGTATAGAATACAAATCACACCTTTTATATTACTGCACACTTAAAATTAAATTAAAAATGTGTTTGAGAACTACCATAGGGAAAAGGAAAAGTAGAGTTATTTGCCCTCATATGGATGTGGAATGGTTTAGTCGGGAATGGGATCAATTAGCTTTACCAACTGAGGTCTCATCCATTGATTCCCTTGTTTCTACTCTAAATTAAAATAGAGACTTAGTGGTAAATACTGTGGCACTTTTACAATTATGGAATCAGTGTAGTTGTAGATCATGCACTCCTTGGTTTGCTAGTGAATTATTGGAAGGTAAGAAGATGTTGTGATGTGCTGAGCGTAAGTGACGGGGTCATAACAGGTGAAATGCCAAAGAGGTTTCATGAGTAAATGTAACATAGCAATAGCAATTTTTAAAAGCCATTTATGCATGTAAAGTGCATGTACGCAGGAAAATCCTAAGGCATATATTGTAGCAATTTTCAAAAGCCCACTTACTTGGGTAAGGTGCATTTATATGTGTAAAACCCAGTTCTGAGCATGTAAATACTTTATAAAATCAAGCACTCAGGACCTGATTTTAAAAAAACATTTATACACTTAAAATTAGGATTTGCACATGTAAATGTACTTTATGGAGGTAGTTATCAAAATAGTCACATGAGTAAATATAAGAACTATTGTAGCAATTTTAAAAAGCCATTTACGTGTGTAAAGTGCACTTACATGTGAATTTCCTATAGACAATTCAATGGCATAGATTGTAGCAATTTTCAAAAGCCCACTTACACGAGTAAAGAGCATTTATATATATAAAACCCAATTTTTTGCATATAAATGCTTTTTAAAATCAGGCCGTATGTGTGTATAAATGGGCTTTTGAAAATTGTTACTGTTATGATTTTGAGGTGTTGGAGTGGATTCTTGGGTACTGCGGTGATGGCCACTCCCATGGGGAGGAGCCCCCTGAGGAACCACAGTATTAGGCTAGATTCGAGACACGCAAACACAGAGATTTGTCTTTTATTATACAGCTGGATGATACCACCAGAGGTGGCAGTAGTGAGGTGATCCAGTAGTAGCAGTCCAGGGACCCTCGGCAGAGGAGGCCCGTCTCACAATGGCAGATGTTAGCAGCACACGATGGTATAGGGAGTTCCGGATGCAGGTTCCCAGTGCTGAGCTGTAGATGAGACAGACAGACAAAGGTTAGATTACTCACTAAGTTGGTAGCTGTAATGTTGTAGATCCCAGCAGGCAGAAGTAGTTGGACTGCAGGCACCAAGGCAGGAAGAGCAGGCCCTCTAGGAGCGAGTACCTGGTATCCCAGATAGGCACCTGAAAGAAAGCAAAGGGCCCCCGAGGAGCGGGTACCCAGGTTAGATGAAATACCCCGAAGGGCAGAGAGAGCTTCCAGCGGCAGCACGGAACCGGCAGAGTAGCTTAGACCGGAGGCAATCCAATCCTTGCTAACTCAATTTGTTAGCAAACGAAGGGCAGGCTAAATACCCGGATGGCGTGACATCACTCGAGGGGGACGCCCCCGAGGTTTTCGCCACGACATGGATAAAGACGTGGGTGGCATGCGCGCACCCTAGAAGGCCCTCAGGAGAAACATGGCGGATAGCTTTGCCATAGCTGTTCCGGGGACGCCTGAGAGAGCGGCAAGCAGACGCGGCGGTAGCCATCTTCCCAAGGCTAGCGGGGAGAGCAGAGAGAAAGGTGAGGCACAGAGATCAAAGTCGTCTGAGACCGACGGACGCAACAGGTACAATTTAAGCCATTGAATTGTCAATAGATTTTACGTGCATGAGTTCACTTAATGCGGGTAAATGGCTTTTGAAAATTGCTATGATAGTATGTCACATTTACGCACGTAACTCCTTTGAAAATTACCTCCTGAAAGGTGAATTTTAAAAGCCAGGTGCGATCCAGAATCGGGAGACGTGCAGACATGTAGGACATGCATGTGTCCACCCAGTTTTATAAAGTGAAGGGATGTGTGAGCAAGTGCCGATGCGCACATATCTCGCATTGGAGCACAAAGGGGTGCGGAGTGGGCGGGGCAATGGGCACTCTGGGGTGTGGCCAAGAGAAGTGCGCACAATTACCTACGTTCCTGGTCACCTACCCGGTCCAGTGCCGAGTAATGTTACGTCTGCAGATGGAGGAGTTATCAGTTTAAAAAAAGAAAAAACACAGGCATCCCTGAGTGGTTAGAGGGCTTTGGGGTAACTGAGGGGAGTGCAGGATAAAGAACCAGGGGGTTCTAGACTGGGCAAACTGGTGAAACTGGTTATGGCGTGGATGCACGCCTGTTATAAACTGCCCCCACTTGCGCGGCTCACGCCCAATGGGGCAGATTTTCTCAGGTTACGCGCGTAGCCTTTGGCACATGTGCATCAGCACGCTCCCAGGGACATGGCCATTTTATAATTTGCACGCATATATGTTTACCTGTTATACAATAGCCTGGCCATGCACATGTGTGCCTAATTTTAAGTGGGGCGCGCGCAGCAGTGCCCAAATCTCACTTCTACCATGTACGTTAGCCAGATATGTTTATTTGGCTAAGTAGCCGAGCCATTGAATTATATATATATATATATATATATATATATATATATATATATATATATATATATATATCATCCTACAGTCACATTGGTTGGCTTTAAAAACCTTATCATGCAGTGGCAATGGGTCATGTGTCCCCCAGAAATAAATCAGGGTCATGGAGGCACATTTACAAATCAGAATTACTCATTGGTAACCATATTTAAAGCACTCACACACAATGAGATGGTAAAAAGTTCAGGTCCACAAATCTCAGAAGCTATTCCAAGTAAACTGTTTTATTAACTTAGAGGAGACAACATCTCAGGTCATGGTGTTCACGGTCCCCCGACACAGACCGCGTTTCCATTAACTGCTTCAGGAGGGACCAGATCTGCAAACACAGAAACATAAGTATTAGACACAAATGTGGCAAAGTCAGCAAAACCTCAGCAAAAACATAAATATAGTAGGCCCTCATCTATCAGAGAGACCACATGCATGGTAAACCATGCATAGGTGAGGGCCTCCTATATATATATATTCACAGTTTCTTTTTCAAAACAGTTTAAATACATATTTGCCTCCACCCATTGTTCAAACCATGCAACAGTAGGTCTGCTGGTGTTTCTCCTGCTGGCTTGTCTTCCTCCTCCTCCCTTCTCTGACACTACCGCGGCTAAGAGCTCGTGAAGGTAAACAGTTTTGAACTTTAGAAGATGTTGTTTGTCTGTTCACCAACATTTGTCATTGATGGGAGTGGAGTGTGTGAGAAAAGCTGCATTTTTTTCTCCTTCGGGATTCTGATTTAATGGTTCCCCCGTAGAGCCCTGGAGAAGAGCAGCGTTAAGCACATTATGGAAGAGGATAGGACGCGGTGCTGTCTGCAGTTACAATCCTTGCACTGTCTCGGCATCACTAGGATTATTGGTTCTTTTACTGTTTCAGGTGTAAAATAAATGTAAGAAGCAAAAAGAAACCACACTGTCATGGCAAAAATGACGGGAAAAGGGGCTTCAGATAAATATATGAATTTGAGAAGATACGCTATAGTAACATCACTATCACATCTGTTATATCCATGGGGTTCTCAGAGTGCCAAAACATTTCTCAAGGATATCGCCCCAATAAGAAGTTGTTTTTTTCTTTTTGTTTTTCTTCATGTTTGTAAAAATCACTGTACATAGTCATATAAATATTAGCATGAAAGAAGTACTTCCCAAAGGACACTTGAAACGTTGTATTGTATGATAAACAATCAGAACAAAGTCCTTTAAAAGATGAAACAGAAATAATAACCTAACAATGTCCAAAGATGCTCAGCATCGATGACGTTTCAGCAAAATAAGTGCCTGCCTTGGGGGTCCTTTGAAAAAAAATTTGTGAAGAAACTACATCCGAATTATTTAGAAATGGATCTAAAAAATTCTCAAATAGTATCTCAACCTAGAGCAAAACATTCAGGCACATAGCCTTCAAGTAATTTTTATTTATTCTTTAATACTGCCTCTTGGCTAGAAATCATTCTGAGCCGTATGCAATATATTTCAAAACAGTGTGCACATAAAAATAATAAATCAAATAAAACTGCTTCATCATTCAGCCTTTGCCCAATCCTTTTGTACCATGCACATAACTGGCCATCGTGTTGCTTACTAACCAGCCCTGGAAACAAGCACATCTTCAGTTTCTTTCTGAATATTTCTCACGTCTTACATTTGATGGAAATTTGTTCCAAAGCACAGGGACCATTACTGAAAACACACTCCCCCTGACCTGTGCATTACACACTGCTTTAAAAGTCGGCACCTTAAATAACTCTCGATGCTGAAACCAAGGAGGGTAACTTTCAAACAACTCTGCGGCCCCATACTCAGCCACGCAAAGGTCTATGAAAGTCTTTTATAACCTGCGCATATGAAGCACGCTCAGATTATAAAATACGCATGTATCTACACTCAAACATACGCACAGATACATGTGTACTTTTCCTATCTATTTTTAAAACATAAATGCGTATGTATTACCTGCAAAGAAAATCACGACTTTCAAAAAAGCCTATTTGTGCACAGAAGTCGTTATATTTTAAAACATGCACGTGTAATTCAAATCAGCGGTTTGCCAAAATCTCCACCAGCTCACCCAGTCCTAACGAGGGTCATCGAGACCCTCGTGGTTCTTCACTCTGAAGTCCCCTGAGTTCAGCCAGATCTCCCACTCCACCATTAGTAAATACAAGACAAGTCTGCTATCAGCCGTGCAAGATAATCAGAATCCTCAGAATCCCTCTTCAGCTTCACACGTCTTCCCGACCGCTAAGATTAGCACAAAGAGGAACTCTACATGCACCTCCCATGAAAACATCTTTAAGTAAAAGAGCTCTATCCACAGCAGGCCCCAAACAGTGGAATCTGCTTCCTTCAGAGCTAAAGCTGATACATTGCCCCAACACATTCAAAAAAAGACTCAAGACATGGCAATTCGGTCAAGCATTCCCTTAACTTACTTAGTCTTCCACAGCTCCCATAGACTGTTTTTCATACTGTTGATGTCCAGAACCTATGCTCATGTTTTTTACTCATCAATAAGAAATTTCTCCCTCCTCCCCCCCTCCACGAACAACCTTCCTTCCCCCTCCCCCCCATTAGCAAACCTCCCTCCCCATGCGCTAGTCTCGCTCTAATAGTGCATACTGCTACTGTTCCTAGTTATGTTATATTATCCAAGTTGTTCACTCCCTTGTTCATTGTAAGACATATGTTGTCATTGTTTTCTACTTGTTATAATGTAAACCGGAGTGATAAGTAATTCTGTTACCTGAACTTCGGTATAAAAAAAGTTATAAATAAATAAATAAATAAAATAATCGGCAGGTGTAGAATTACGTGAATAAGCTGGCAGATGGATGCACGGAAGTCTCCTTATAAAACTGCAACTTCTCTGCATAGCTCTTGGACCTGCCCTGGAACACCCCTAGACCACCCCTTTTTTGTGCTTGGATATGTGCACAAGACCGAAAATACATGCGTGTTTATGAAAATAGCATGTTCATGTGTGCAAGCTACTTAGGCATGTATATGCTAATTTTACACACACAAATATATTCACCCCTGTGATTATGACCAGGGTTGTACCATTCAAGTTTATTAAACAGGTTCATGTGTCCATTATGCCTCATCACCCTAAACACTAGAGTCCATATCTTAAATTGGGCTCAGGCTGCTATGGAAAGTCAGCGCATCCACCTAGATGACGTTTGCCTATGACGTCCCAAGACATCCCAAGCCACCACATTCTGGACCACTTGTAGCCTATGCACGAGCCATTATGAAGGACCCACACACAGGCCATTAGTATACTTATTTATTTAAAAAGAGTTATCTCCCGCACTAGTCAAAGTTTTTTTATTTATTTATTTTATTTAAAGTTTTTTTATATACCGACATTTGTTAAGATAATATCACATCGGTTTCCATACAACGAGAAATCAGCCAACGAGGCTTTACAGTGTAACTGATAAAAGAACTGGGGGGAGGAGAAGGGAAGTAGGGGAGGAAGGGGTAGGGTAAACAGAGGCTTTGGTGAACAGTCAGTAAATGCAAAACAAAATTAGATACATATATACAAATTATATACAATCAAAGTACAAGGAGGAGTTGAGGGGGGGAGGTGTGACGTGGCTAAAGGCTGAAGGAGTAGGGGGTGGGGGTGAATGTGAGGAGAAAAAAGGGGGGTGCAAAAGGAGGCAGGGAAGGGGGATATAGCAGGGTGAGGGAAAGCGGAGCATTAAGTACAAATAAGTGGGGAGAGGACCTGGAGAGGGGGGGAGATGGGGAGGGGAAAGGAGGGCAGGGGTGTGCGGGGGGATGCAGGGTGGGGAAGGTATCATGCGTAGGCATGTGTGAACAGCCAAGTCTTAAGTTTCTGTCTGAATTTCTTAGGGCAAGTCTCGAGGCGTAGCTGGGTAGGCAGTGTGCTCCATAGAGAAGGCCCAGCTAATGATAGGGAGCGTTGTTTGGTGGCTGTGAGATGAAAGAGTTTGGGAGAGGGCGTGTGTATAGTCGCTAGATATGGCATTCTGGTAGGTCTCATGGTGGAATGGGTATGTAGAGTGTCTGTGAACCAGAGCATGTCTGGATTGTGGATGGCTTTGTGTATGAGAGTAAGAGGCTTAAATTGTATTCTAGGGGTGATGGGGAGCCAGTGGAGTTGTTTGAGAATGGGTGTAATGTGTTCCTTTCTGCGAGTGCCTGTTAATGTGCGTGCAGCTGCGTTTTGTAGCAGCTGTAATGGGGCTGTGGTGTTCTTAGGTAGACCTAGGAGTAGCACGTTTGCATAGTCTAGTTTAGAAAGGATGAGTGCTTGCAGGACTGTTTTAAAGTCGCTAGCATGCAGGATTGGCTTGATATTTTTGAGGGTATGTAGTTTATGGTAGCAATCCTTGATGGTGGAGGAAATACATTTCTGGAGGCTGAATTGGGAGTCAAGGGTTACACCTAAGTCTCTTACATTTTGCTAGAAGACTGGGGGAGCGTGGGGTGAGTTGGAGGAGATAGGTAATGGGTAGAGGTGTTGGGGTGCGATGATCATGAGTTCGGTTTTGTTAGCATTTAGGGCTAAGTTGAGTTGGGTGAGTAGGCTGTTGATAGAAGAGAGAGCACTATCCCATTTTTTTTAATGTGCTGGATATGGTGTCAGTGATAGGTATGAGAATTTGCACATCGTCAGCATAGATAAAGTGAGGGAGACCAAGATTTGAGAGGAGGTGGCAGAGGGGAAGGAGGTATATGTTAAAGAGTATGGATGATAGGGAGGAGCCTTGGGGTATGCCCCTTGTTATATTGATGGGTTTGGATTCGTGGTTTTCAATTTTTACCTTGAAGTGTCTGTCACTGATGTATGATTTGAACCAGCGGAGGGGGGTCCCGGAGATGCCAATGTCAGATAGCCTATCGAGCAGTATGGAGTGATTAATAGTGTCAAAGGCTGCAGAGATGTCTAATAGGGTTAGAATGTAGGTGTGACCCTTGTCTAGACCTCTGATGACGTAATCGGAGAAGGAGATCAAGAGTGTTTCGGTACTGAAGTGCTTTCGAAAGCCGTGTTGTGATAGAAAGAGGATCTGGTGCTGATCTAGGTAGTTAGATAGTTGTGTGTTGACAGTTTTTTCAAGAACTTTAGCAAGGAAGGGTAGGTTGGAAATGGGGCGGTAGTTGGATAAGTCAGCTGGGTCAAGTTTGGTTTCTTTAGGATAGGTTTTACTATGGCTAGTTTAAGCTGGTTAGGATCATCTCCAGTGGACATGGATGTGTTAATGTCGGCTAGGGGTTGGGAAATGCTGTCGGGGATAGATAGGAGAACTTTGGTGGGGATCATGTCAGAAGGGTGGGTGGCGGGTCGCATTTTCTTAAATATTGAAGAAATTTCAGAGGCAGATATGGATTCGAAAGTGTCCATTTTAGTAGCCAAGTTTTTTGGGATAAATTTGGTGGGTGTAGGTGAGGTGGGAAAGCGCGAGGAAAGTATGGTTATTTTATTATGGAAAAATTGAGCGAACTCATCACATTTGGTTTTGGCGTCTTCGCAGTGTGTAGTCTTGGGTGAAGTCCTGGTTAGGTTAGAGATGGGCGAGAAAAGGGCTCTCGAATTGAATTGAAAATTGTGAATTCTAGTGGCATAGTGGTCTCATTTTGTTTTGAGAGTGCTAGATCTGTAGGCATGAAGTAGGGTATTGTATTTGGCGAGTTGCGTGGCTGAGGGATCTTTGCATCATAGATTTTCTTGAGTTCTGAGTTTGTGTTTTAGAAGTTTTAGTTCAGGTGTGTACCATGGTTGTTTTGTTTTAATGGAAGTCTGAATCTCTTTTGTTATCAAAGGGCAACGTTTGTTGGCTGTATCATTGGTGATGTGGTTCCATGAGGAGATGGCGGCTTGTGAGTCCGAGAGGTCTAGTTTTTTTCAGGTTGTCGGTAAGGGTGTCTGTGAGGTCGTCCCTGGGACATGATTTCCTGAATTGTATAGTGATTTTTGTGTTAGATTGTTTAGGGATGTTCTTTATTGTGCAGGTTGTCTTAATAAGAAAGTGGTCGGACCAGGGTACAGGTGTATAGGTGGTTGGGTTTGGGAGGAGAAGGGAGTTCATGAAAATGAGGTCGAGGGAGTGACCTGCTTTGTGAGTGGGGTTGGGTATGATTTGATGGAGGTCCATCGCATTGAGAGATGAAAGGAGCGACTTGCAGCTGTGAGTGAGGGGAAGCGAGGCAATGTGTAGGTTGAAGTCACCCAGGACGATGGTGGGTATGTCTCTGGAAATGTTTGCTGCAATGCATTAATTGGGGAAATGTCAGAGTCTAAGATACCAGGGGGGGTATAAATTAAACATATTTGGAGATGTGGGGATTTGAAGAGACCCATTTCGTATTTGGGTGGGAGGTTGACTGGAAGTTGCTTTAGCATAAGATATTTTTTTGCAGCTAGAAGGAGTCCCCCCACCTCTTTTTTTAGGTCTAGGGATAGAGTAGATGTCATATTCTATGGTGGGAAGTTGATTGAGAAGGACAGTATCAGTGTCCTTTAACCATGTCTCTGTTATGGCACAGATATCAGGTTTTTCATCAAGGAGCAGGTCATTTAGAATGAGGGTTTTTTTGGTTAGGGATTGCAAGTTAATCAAGAGCATGGCAAGGGTTGAGATGCCTAGGAATTGAGTGAGTGGGGTGAGCATGATTGGAAGGAGTGAACTGTGTTGAAGGTGTGAGTGCGGGTGGCAAGGTGCTGTGTGTCTGTGGTGGTTGTATATGAGTTTGCGAATCGGGAAGGTAGCCATTTGGAAGGGTTGGAAGGGAGCGGTTTGCAGACTTTGGGAGAGCAAGAGTGTGTGTAGGGGGCGTGATGTGCGGGAGGGGACGCGAGGTAAGAGCGGGCCTTGAGCTTTAGGAAGTTTGTTCTAAGAGTATAGGATTGCAAGTGTGCTCGGAATGGGGGGGGGGAGTAGGAGAGGGGGATAGTAGCGGAGCACAAAGGGGCGCACTAAGGGGCATGCCCCTTAGTTGTGCACCTTCGGCGCGTGACGCTGGCGCGCGACACCAGGGGCCAGCGCGTTCTTTTATGGTATCTTGCCTGGCCGGAAACATAGAAACATAGAAATGACGGCAGAAGAAGACCAAACGGCCCATCCAGTCTGCCCAGCAAGCCTCACACATTTTTTTTTCTCATACTTATGTTTCTCTTAGCTCTTTGGTTCTATTTCCCTTCCACCCCCACCACCAATGTAGAGAGCAGCGACGGAGCTGCATCCAAGTGAAATATCAAGCTTGATTAGTTAGGGTTAGTAGGGGTAGTAACCGCCGCAACAAGCAAGCTACACCCATGCCTATCTGTCCACCCAGACCATGTCATTCAGCCCTTATTGGTTGTTTTTCTTCTCCCCTGCCGTTGAAGCAGAGAGCCATGCTGGACATGTGCGAAGCATCAGTTTTTCTTCTCTCCTGCCATTGAAGCAGAGAGCTATGCTGGATATGCGTGAAGTATCAGTTTTTCTTCTCCCCTGCCGTTGAAGCAGAGAGCCACGCTGGATATGCGTGAAGTATCAGTTTTTCTTCTCCCCTGCCGTTGAAGCAGAGAGCCACGCTGGATATGCATTGAAAGCGAAGCATCAGGCTTATTTGGTTTGGGGTAGTAACCACCGTAACAAGCCAGCTACTCCCCGCTTTGTGAGTGCAAATCCTTTTTTCCACATTTCCTCTTGCTGTTGAAGCTTAGAGCGATGTTGGAGTCACAGTAACCATGTGTATGTTTATTGAATAAGGGTATTATCTCCAGGCAGTAGCCGTCATTCTGGCGAGCCACCCACTCTTCATTGACGGCCTCTTGACTTTATGGATCCACAGTGTTTATCCCACGCCCCTTTGAAGTCCTTCACAGTTCTGGTCTTCACTACTTCCTCCGGAAGGGCATTCCAGGCATCCACCACCCTCTCCGTGAAGAAATACTTCCTGACATTGGTTCTGAATCTTCCTCCCTGAAGTGATGCGCTGTTCAAAGGCAGTCGTTGGTTGCGGCAGTGTGGCGACTCAGAGCGGATGAACGGAGCACGGGGCAGCTCCTGAGCTCGGGCCCCGATGGGCCAAAACACCAACCATGTCGAGCGGAGGCGAGGGAGCCGATTGCCGGGTTGGACAGGTAAGTTCCAGGCGGGTTACAAAGAAAATAAGTCATAAAAGCAAAATAAGACCATAACACCTTACAGCAGAAAAAGAAGTTCTCCACTGGACTCTGCATACTAACTACTCATCAACACTGTGACAAAAAGTGCACAAAGTCAAAAGCCACAGTGAGATCCAAAATCACTAGCAGTACATCTTCCTCCTTATCCACGCTACATAAAATATCATCAGTCGCTGCCTGGGAGCAGATCCAAATGTTCATTCTCCTACAGCTAGCCACAGGACACTAATTACAATAAGTTGGGAATTATCCAGAGAGGGATTTTTCAAAACTGGAGTTATTACTGACTAGCCCAACCTTGAGGGGGCATACTCCTGAGCTAATGATCTGTTTGTAATTTGGGGTAGGAATTCCAGTCCCCTGTTTTGACACAGCATTAACTGTCTGTCTTTACTAGGCATGGATCCAGGAGACAGAATTTGGGCCTCACCTGCCCTAAAACTTGCTTAAATGCTAAGAAACACAACCCCTTAAATTTTCCAAAACCATTAACTATTTCTAACGCAGCTATCCCCTCCTCTCACTTGTGGAACATTATTCTTCCTCTCTAATTCTAAATATAGTTTAACCACTGACGTACAAAAACGTGCTGGTAGCCAGGATGTATCCTTAGTGGGGTGGACAGGATAACTGGGCCAAAGGGTATTTTATCTGTCGTCATTTATTACGTTACTATGTTACTCTCTGATTGGTCCACCAAACTTCACTGTTAGGATGTCAGATTCAAACGTCCTAATTACAGTGAGGCACAAATCACATGAATATGTCATTCATAAAGTTTGTTGCTTACACAGTTAAATCAGATCAGGAAAATCGAGCAACCAGCAATTAAAAAAAATCATATGAAAACATGTATCAAAAACAATAGTGTCTTTTCATCATTATTATTAAATTGAGGGTGTAGTTTATTCTTTTGATGCAATTTTCCAAAGAATACGAACACTTAATAACTTTTTCAATAAATACCTTAATACATGGGATACTAATGGATTAGAATTTAGTGTGTGCAGTGCCTTGTAAAATTAATCACACCCTTCTACATTTTTCACATCCTGCAGCCTCAGAAATACAATTCAAAATGCATTAAAGTAGGAGGTTGTTTCACTGATCTACACAACACATTTCCTACAAGCTTGTGTAATGCAGGCAAAAGCGTTTCTAAATAGCCTGGAGTCAATATTCAATGCCTCAAGTTATCCAGCTGAATGGTAATTGTTTGACTCTTGAGAAGTCGTCATCTGGCTAAAATGTAGCCGAATAAAAAGGAGGCATTCTAGGGCTGGGTAAAGTTACCTGGCTAACTTAGTCAATTTTTTAACTATAATCGACTAGGTTAGTTGCCTAACCTCTAGACTGCCTTAGAGCAAGTTTAAAGTTATCTGGCTTGTATAGCCAGATAATCTGCTGCTTAACCGGATGTCTTCAAAAGATATCCGGTTAAGTGGCGC
This sequence comes from Rhinatrema bivittatum, assembly GCF_901001135.1. Lineage (NCBI taxonomy): Eukaryota > Metazoa > Chordata > Amphibia > Gymnophiona > Rhinatrematidae > Rhinatrema > Rhinatrema bivittatum. The sequence continues at coordinate 5,763,310 of NC_042618.1, read as the reverse complement.
TCTTTATCTTTAAAATAAAACGTTTGATCACGAGCCTACAAGCCCAAATCCCATGCCCAACCATACATTTTTAACACCCCTGCCTCCCCAAATAGCTCTATGGAAAAAAAGTGAAGAATCTTTCTGGCACTCCCTCCCCGATAAGTAGAATGAAAAATATGGCCGCCTCCTTCCCCCACCTTAACCCTCCCTCCCTCCCACCCACCCAGTACCTGATCAAACACAGTGGGGCCCCCATTTGCAGGACAGGGATTGCAGAACGCTGTGATAGCAGATGCTTCCAGCATTGCCCTGGCAGCAACACTGGAAATGTAAGTAATCAGCATAACTGTCCTGCTCAGCTGCTGGACAGTTACCACAGTGGCGTATGCTTCTAGCACTATCACCAGAGCAACGCTGCAAACAGGGGGCTGCACTGTGTTTCATCAAGTACTGAGTGGGTGGGAAAGCTAGGATTTAGCCAGCACCAAGAGTCTTCACTTTTTTCTATCGGAGGAGCTTGGGGAGGGGCCTTGGCCAGCAGGGTTGTTTAAAACTGTATATTGGGGGTGAGAATCAGGCCAGGAGTCCTGTAGTCAAACTTTTTTCTTTTAATAATAAGAGTACCTATCATTTGAAAATACCTTCAAAGTTAGCCAGATAAGTTTATTCAGCTAACTTTGCTATTTGAACAGTGACTGAATATGGACATCATCGTTAATTGTGTATTGTATAAGTGACTGTATTAAATCACTTTTGAATGTAGCTTCATAACAAACAATAAGCTCAGAGTGAAGAAACAGAAAGAAAATCAGGGACTGGGTAGAATGTATGAAATTTTGTGAGGCCTAGCAGGTAGTGTGGTCTCTTCTGGTTGCATGTTATTGGAGGTGAAGCTCATTTATATTGTCCATCCCTATAGAGGGAACTTCCTAATGATATTTAAGTACTCTTAAAGAGCCTCTAGGAGGTCAGTCAGTGAAAGGAAGAGGTAGCTTGTTGGCCCTGAGAAAAGAGTTGGAGAGGAAAGGGAAGTTGTCTTCTTCTCCAAGTGGGAGAGCAGGGCAAGGGTCTCCTTTTCTTGTGACGTAGGAGAAATTGGTGTTGTGTTTTGCTGAGGAATCTGCAAATGCATTCCAGGGAGAATATGCATCCCAAATCAAGGGATAGGTGAACCAGTCCAAGGATTGGCAGAGAGTGCAGGTATTTCAAGGAGAGTCTTTAAAGTCACTAGAAAAATGCACCTTTAAACTTTAAAGAAGTCTTAGAAGGCAAGGATGGCCAACAGACAGATGATGAAATGCTAACAGAAATTAGGGAAGTTAACAAAATTAGCAACACAGTAGTAATGGATGAGTTCAATTAACCAGTATTGACTGGGTAAATGTCACATCAGTTAAAGATGTAACGTTTCTAGATGAAATAAATAACTGTTAGGAATTATTAGGAAGGGAATGGTTAATAGAACGGAAAATGTCATAATGCCTCTATATCGCTCCATGGTGAGACCACACCTTGAATACTGTGTACAATTCTGGTTGCCGCATCTCAAAAAAGATATAGTTGCGATGGAGAAGGTACAGAGAAGGGCAACCAAAATGATAAAGGGGATGGAACAGCTTCCCTATGAGGAAAGGCTGAAGAGGTTAGGGCTGTTCAGCTTGGAGAAGAGACGGCTGAGGGGGGATATGATAGAGGTCTTTAAGATCATGAGAGGTCTTGAACGAGTAGATGTGACTCGGTTATTTTCACTTTCGAATAATAGAAGGACTAGGGGGCACTCCATGAAGTTAGCAAGTAGCACATTTAAGACTAATCGGAGAAAATTCTTTTTCACTCAACGCACAATAAAGCTCTGGAATTTGTTGCCAGAGGCTGTGGTTAGTGCAGTTAGTGTAGCTGGGTTCAAAAAAGGTTTGGATAAATTCTTGGAGGAGAAGTCCATTAATGGCTATTAATCAATTTTACTTAGGGAATAGCCACTGCTATTAATTGCTTCAGTAGCATGGGATCTTCTTAGTGTTTGGGTAATTGCCAGGTTCTTGTGGCCTGGTTTGGCCTCTGTTGGAAACAGGATGCTGGGCTTGATGGACCCTTGGTCTGACCCAGCATGGCAATTTCTTATGTTCTTATGTTCTTATGCTTCATGGAGCAGCTGGTACAAGAACCTAATCCTTACTGGAACACATGATTTGGTGAAAGAGATAATAGTGTTAGATCCTCTTGGCAATAGTGATCATAACATGAACAAATTTGACTTCATATCTGGAGGGAGGATGCTAAAGAAATGTACTGTGATAGCATTTAACTTTCAAAAGGGAGATTATGAGAAAATGAGAAAAATGATTAGGAAAAATCTAAAAGGAGCAGCTGCAAAGGTCAAGAGTTTACATCAGGCATAGACATTGTTTAAAAATACCATCTTGGAAGCACAGACCAGATGTATTCCACATATTAAAAAAGGTAGAAGGAAGTGTGAATGACTGTCGACATGGTTAAAAAGTGAGGTGAGAAAAGCTGTTCTAGCCAAAAGAACATCTTTCAAAAAATGTAAAAGGGATCCGAATGAAGAAAACAGGAAACAACATAAGCACTGCTAAGTTAGATAGATGCAAAGTATTAATAAGGAACTCAAGGATAGAATTTGAAAAGAAGCTTGATGTGGAAGCAAACGCTCATAATAAAAACTTTTACAGGTAAATTTGAAGCAAAAAGCCTGTGAGGGAATCATTTAGACTATTAGATAATTGAGGGGTAAAAGGGGGGCTAAGGGAGGACAAGGCGGTAGAGGAGAGATTAAATGAATTCTTTGCTTCAGTCTTTACTGAGGAAGATGCACAGCAGATACCCATTCCAGAAGTGATATTTAAAGGTAATGATTCAGAGGAACTGAAAAAATCTCATGTTACCTGGAAGATGACAAACTAAAGAGTAATATATCACCTGGACCCAATGATATACATCCTAGAGTGCTGAAAGAAATGAAAAATGAAATTGTAGACTTACTGTTAGTAATCTGTAAACTATCATTAAAACCATCTACAGAAACTGAAGATTGGAGGGGGGCAATGTAACGCCAGTTTTTTAAAAAGGGTTCCAAGGGTGATCCAGAAAGCTACATTTTGTGGGCATGGACTCTTGGACCGAGGTGGAGTTGGCACAGCCTGCATGGAGGAGTCCTGTAGGTTCCTGCCATCGGAGGGTGGAGCCAGATGTTGCAGAAGCCCAGCTGGAGCTTTACCTATAGAAGCCCACGTTCCTCTTAGGATAAGCCCTCGGCTGCCGGGGCTGGCAGGTCTTAGGTGCGTGCCTCTGCTACTGAAGTGAAGATCTGCCCAGGAGACAGAGTTGCAAGCCAGGGTCCAGCAGAGGGTGGAAGCAGTGGCATCGGGGACAGGCAATAGTCAGGGCAGAAGGCAGACATTCTAGGTCAGTGTCCAGGCAGTAGTCAGTGGCAGCCAGAGTACAGTCTGAGTCGGTGTCCAGGCAATCAAAACCAGAAATCCATCTGAGGGGAACAAGGGATGGAGAGAAGGCAGCGAGATGAGGAACAGCACAGGCAGGAACAGAGAACACTGAAAACTAGAAGATGAGGATCTAAAGACTGACCACGAAGACAAGAACTCAGGAAACATGGAGCAGACTGCCAACTCAGGAACCAGAAACGAGAATCAGGAACTCAGGAACGCGGAGACCAGGAGCAGGAACGCAGGAACAACACCGCGGCAACCATAATCTGTCTACTGCTTGGGATCCCTCCAGGTACTTGTGACCTGGATTGGCCACTGCTGGAAACAGAATTCTGGACGTAATGGACCTTTGGTCTGACCCAGTATGGCAAATTTTACATTCTTATGTGCTAACTGAGCTCTAGGTGCTCTATTTTTCTTAGATTTTTGTGAGTTACTCGAAATTCTTAATTTTTGACTGTCATTTCTGAAGGGGAGGTTTTGTCTTCCATTACCCTCTAGCAACAGTAAATGTTTCTTTTATTGGAAGAATACTTTATTGTACGAGGACTTTTATTTACACGACTGTGCCACGGATCCCTTTGGGAGAAGGAGGAGGTTGCTCTGTAGCAGTAATGAAGACGCATCAGGCAGCTTTCATGGCAGGCAGGTAAAAGAGATCTGAGCACACCTCAGAGTCCTCCTTTATTGTACATTCATACAGAGGCAGATGATGTGTCATCACATGATTGGTTCCTTTCCACATAGCAACAGACGTATCACCACACTATTGGCTTGGTTCAGGGGGTGTATACGGATCATTTCATTGGCTGCTGAATTCTATACCTCCTGACTTTGTCCTGCCTCTGACTAGGGAACACCCATCCCCTCCCCCAGGAATTCAGGGCCAAGCACAAGCCAGAGAAATACATGATAGTCAGGTATCCTTTCCCAGGCAGAGAGGCTTAAGCACAAGTGATGCTTTTATTCAGGCAAAGGTCAGGGAGAAGGGAAGTTAGTGTTTAAACCCTGATGAAATGGCTTGCTGGCAAGCGCATATTTCCCACATTGCTCCCTCCCGATCTGGCAGAATTCCTGGGTCTGCATCGAGTTTATTGGGATCACTGCAGTGCTCAGTGTGCCCCTTAAAATTTAATTTGATAAGGATTAGAGAACAAACCGGTGTTTTTGCTGTATGCGGTATGCTGTACCACCACACAGCTGCTATATGTAGTTGGGGGAGAATAGAGGGTGTGAAACTATTTGAGCAGGTTTCCACATCTTGTCACAGCACACTACAGATTAGTTGCAAAGTGGACCATATCCTTTCTGGTTTAAGCAGTAACACCTTCTACCTGAGGCTTCTATCAATTAGATAAAAAAACAGCAAAGAATATCCAAGGAAAAGTTATAAAGGCTCACTGTAGGGAAATTTAGAATTATTCCTCTCCGCCCAGCTTTATTTAGCATATTTATATTTAGTTTTCAAACATATTGTTAATGTGCATTGAAGTTTTCTGCCTGCATATATGCTACATGTGTTTCTATTTATGCCGCACGCTGGGCTTTACAGCCATAAAACATCCTCCATTGTTATTCAGGTGAAAAGCATGGGGCATAGTGGTTGAAATAAGTCATACAAAATATGATATTAGTTTCCTGAACCTGTGGAATTGGTATGGATGGGGGTGTGTTTGTTGATGTGTTTTAGTGACACGACTGTCTCATGACTTGCAGTCAGCACCAGTATTTCCAGATGGGGATGTGGGGACCACGCTTCCATTATTTCTATAAGAGAAGTACCATCCCATGGATAACCAGCAAGCTGGGCCCAGGGCTACTGTGGATATGTGGATATAGTATTCGCACTGAAACGAGGAGTTCTAAGTTTTATACTCTAGGTTCTATAGTGTCTCAGCCTGTTCTCATTAGTCTAAAACAGATCTCATGATCTAGAATTAAGAATGATTGCCCCTTTACCACGGTCATGATAACATGGTTACCCTCTAGCTTTGTTGCTAGTTTTAACTTGGCTTGTAATTGCCAACTTTTACTCAACCTCTATTAACAGCTAGAGTCTGTCTAGTAAGAGGGATATATTGAAAAGAATAAAGCAAACCTATTGCCTGTTGTTTTTTAAGATTAGGGAAATTTCACCCCATATTCACTGGTTTTCCCTTCTTTATAGTTGAGTAACACTGCAGTATGCAATGGAATAGTGGTGGGGATAGTGGCTGCAGGTGGTTGTGTTCAAGCACCAGTGTGAGTATCTTCCATTTCCATCTAAACTGCTATAAACACCAGGAACTAGGGGGAAATAAGGGTTGCACTAACTGCAGTTATTAAAATGCAAAGATTTCCATTGGAACCAGGCAGCTCCACATGAAACTGTAGAATGTCCTCAGATGGCATGCAGAAACCTGCATTTATTTTCTTCTCTTTCAGTGTTGTAATTTCACATAGAATGGTGTTGTTGTTGCTATGTCAGTGCACTTAGATACATAGAATTAAAAAGTAATCAAACAAGTTGTGAAACTTTTCTATTAGACTAACTTTAGAGATTTATGACTATCTGTACTCACTTCCCCAGGTCATAGCTCTCAAAAGCTAGTCACAAATAGGGCCTTATTTACAAAGCATTTCTCCAATAGACACAGAATGGGGGGAGAAAGCCTAAAAGATGATTTGTAAAAGCCTGATGCGCGCATTAAGAACATAACAACATGCCATACTGGGTCAGACCAAGGGTCCATCAAGCCCAGTATCCTGTTTCCAACAGTGGCCAATCCAAGTCACAAGTACCTGGCAAGTACCTAAACCTTAATTAGGGGATGCACAGAAGGAACCAAGATAGCGACAAGGCACTGTTTTTAGCTGCTCTGGATTTTCCTTTAGCTTACCTAAAAATGCCTTACAAACGCAAAGGGAAAGTTCAGGTATTTCCTCACCATACCCTCCTTGCTGGGCATCAGCTTATTCCATCCTACATGCCGGCTAGACGAGCACTTGTTGGGACTGAAAGCTCCTTTGTGAGAACGGGGGAGGGAGCACCCGACTTGCCAGGAGAAGTATTGCACAGTCCTGAGGATCTTCGGCTTCCTCCTGCGGAGAGACCAGTTGTTCCACCTCCTTCGGAGAAACACAACGATGACTTCTTGTCAATTCTTCTGTCGGCAGGGGCCCTAGGTGGAGCAGCATCGGAGCAGTTCTTCCCATCGAAGTTGTCTGGTGAAGCCAGTGGGGAGAGTTTTGCAGTTCGTTCGTCTCCTTCACCAATGCTGGCTCAGGGAGAGCCTTTGCCATCAAATATGCAGGTACCGATGGGCAGCCCAGGGCTGATTTTGCAGCCCTTCTCTGTTGAGTCCTCCCTTTTGTCTAACAAGCCATCAGTAGTAACTTTGGACAATATTTTGGATCTCCTAGAAGGCTTTGGCAGATCCCTTAAGGATTCTAACAACAAAATTGACCTTTTTACTTCACATTTGAGTCTTCGAAGATTGAATGTGACTCCCAATTTGTGGATATTCAGGGGAAGTTGGCTAATGCCGAAAATAAGATCAAGAACATACAAGTCTTTAATGCGGCAATAGTCAAAGCTTAAATATATTATGTTGGGGACCGCTAGGAGAGCGATCCTAACTTGAGGGGAATGTGTGCCCTTGGGCCTTGGCACAACCCCAGACGAATCCAAGACAGCACCAAGGGTTGGCGAGGCATATCCCAGCATGAGCGAAGACTAAGTCTGACCCTCTGCTGGACCTGCATGCTTCTGGAAGCCAACAACACTCTGTTGGTATTTGAACAGTCCTCCGACCATTCCCAGCCCTTTCAGACCTGCCACTAGGTATCGGCAAGAAGCAGCAGGCCGGACTGAGGATGAGGGCAGACGGAGGCCTTGTGACACAGAAGACTCAAGACGAGACAAGAAGACTCTGGAAATGGATGAGGATCTTGGAAGACTCTCGACGAGACGAGGAACTTGGAAGACTCTTGGACGAGACGAGAAGTTGGGAAGGTTCGGACATTGGCACTGTCTCTCAGGGCGCCCTACACAGTCCACCCATGGGACTGGTCATGGACCACCCTGTCCCACTGCGCGACCTACACAACCTGGAGAGGCTGGTCACGGACTACGTGGAGAGCGGGACAAGCACAGGAAGGGAATCCAGCTGAGACGAAAACTCCAATGACGAGAACAGGAACCGACGAGATGGATTTACCCCAACAAGGAGTCATCTGGAGAACCAAAGGAGCTGGAAGGTCAGGAGGACTCAGAACGAGCGAAGGAGGAGCGGAACCTCAGAACATCAAGAAACCTGGAACATCAGGGAGTAAAACATTAGGAAGCCTGGACTAGGAACCTCAAGACAGAAAGACATGGAACATCAGGAAGCCACGAACACAGGAAGCAGATGAGACATGGAGCTCCAACAATGAACGAAGACCTAATGGAGCACTGGAAGATGAGGCTTCCAGGAGCAAGTAACTCCAATGCAAGGCAAGGCAGAAGTGTTGGAGAAGCCCTTTTATAGGGCTGAGACAGGAAACAGTCATCAGGTGGGGCCCAGGGCATATCCGGCCGTGGGCCCTTTAAATCTTGTGAAGAGACGCGGTACATGCCTTAGGAACAGGAAGCAGGAAGTTGTGCAGGACCATGGCCAGCAGCCATGCTGCTGCTAACGCTGAAGAGCAGGACGGGCCGAGAAACAGGCCCAGCATTGTTGGCAGCTCTCAAGCCGCAGAGGGCAAACTGAGGAGCGGCTCCAGCCGCAAGAAAGACCAGGAACTGCAGCCTCCAGGCCATGGGGCAGGCAGAGAGAAGGTAAGAGGCTGCCCAGAGGGCAGAATCACAACAAAATATATTGTCTAGATGTGTGAAATATCTGGAAAAATCAGGCTAGACACCTTAGTCTATGATTTCTCAATTTTCCTAAAGTATTTGGAGAGTCACCATACTTTGTTAGTTTCCTTTATTTATGAGCAAGATATTAATGATGTAATGAGCAGATTTTTTCGGCATTTTTCTTCTCTTTTTCCAGGTCAGATGATTCGTGTATGTCCTGATTTTGTTCGGTCTATGCAGTTATCTGTAAGGGTTATTCCTTTGTTCTGTGCTCTCCTTGTAGGTGTGTTGTTAAAGATAGAGATAATTGCTTTGTTTGCTTCCTTCCTGAACAACTAAGGTTCTTCTTAGAATCCAGAAGTGTGCCAATATCTCCTGATGGGCCTCAGTAGGAAGCATTTATATAGATCCATAAATATTTTGAGTACTGTGTAACACGTTAAGTCTATTGCTTTGTTATTTCCTGTATTCTCCCATAAATTCTGGGTTCCTTCTCCAATTGTTTTTTCTTTATCAAGCTTCTTGAATTTGATATTTTTTTGCCTTTTGAATATGTTTCTTGTTATTGTTAATGTAGATACATATTCTATCAATCTTTTTTTTTTTCTGTATGTAAATGTTTATGCTTTGTATATAATTAAAATTCAATAAAGTAAAAAAAGAAAATTAGGGAATGCACGAATATGTCGGGCCCGCACACACCAAGCAGATTTTATATGCATGGGGATTACTGCCCTTAACCAATGAGCCTCGATGCTTGTGATGCAACTGCTCTCTACTTTGATGGCGTGGGGAGAAAAGGGGAATTGGATTCAGAGGACAACTAAAACGGGCTCCAGCTTTAAAGGTTTGGGGTGTTGATAGAAAGACATAAGGGAAAAAGCACAGGACTGTTTGTATGGCCAAGTTCAAAAGCAAAGCACATCAAGCAGCATTGTTGGAATTTTCAAGAACGCTCCTCACCCAGTAAAAGTGTTGCTTTGTTAATATATATGAGACTTGAGGGTAAACTGCACCAAGTGGCAGTTGCTACCATAGGAAACTTGCTGGGCAGACTGGATGGACCATTGGTCTTTTTCTGCCGTCGATGCTACGTTACGTGCATATCTCCCAGAGCTCGCAAATCTCGAAGGTTTTCAAAAAGGGATGGGACATGAGCATTTTTGGGGTGTGAACCAGAGCTGTGCACGTAAGTACCGACATGATCCGGCATGCACCAAGGCTCCCTGCTGCATAACCTTTCTTCTGCTATGGATGACTTGTAAGTTAAAAATAAAGATAAATAAGCAGATCTGTGGGATTTTAAAGGTCGAGCTAACTGGGGGGAGTGAGGGCTGTTAAAACTAGGAGAACCTAGCTCTTAACTGGGTGAACTGGGGATGCACTCCTTTTAAAATCCTCCGATTTACACGGTAGAATCTGCATTTGTGCGCCCACTTAAAATTTGGTGCAGATGTGCGAGCAGCCAGGTTATTTTATATCATGGGCGCGGAATGACGTAAGCGTGCACGTGTGCCCGCACGCCGAGGCGAAAGTTACCATCCCTGTAAATAAAGCCCCTGGTTAGTCCATTAAAAAGGTCTTTCATGCAGTGGAGTGCATTGCACTGCACTGTAACACTTGACTAGAATAGATGAGGCCACCTTGGCATTCAGGATAACTCTGCCTTCCTCCTACACTTAGTGCATCTGATCTCCAATGAGAATGGCCTTTTATATTGCGACGTAGCTTCACTTCCGTGTTCCACTTTATCTCAGAGAAGAAACTAATGTGAACTCTTTACCGAAGCCTCTGTAACGTTCTTCTCTTGTGTTTCATGCCACATCTAACTTTAACGTCCTAACTTCATGTTTCCATTCATTTGTAGGATCGGATAGTGGACCTGGAAATGGTAAGTTTCAGTCTTGCTTCTTATTAAAATTATTTTTAAAATGGTCAGCCCGGTGACTGAGTGGTTAGCGAGATGATGGGTCTCAGGGGTTAGTAAAACGGTGGCTACGGTGGCACGGCTCTTAGTAAACAAATACTGTATGATCTGCACGTCTAATGTAAGGTCCTTGCACTGGCAGACATACTGTTATCCTTAGAGAATGTGGAAATGGCGGGCCCATTAGTTCAGCTGGTAAATGTTAAAGGAGACCGGGTTGGGTCTTGCCCTCCTCGGGTCGGCTAGGGCTAGGGAGGCTACAGAGACAGCATTTACTGTCCCAGGAGAGGGGGTGGGGGGGACACCCAGACTGCAGGGTTCCAGAAGCAGCTCGGGACCATCAGATCGGTGTAAAATGTCTCTGGGTAGATGGTGCCAGATCCCAGCCCCCTTTCCGACAGAGCTGGAAGTAGACAGGAGCAGGAGGAAACCGCTGGGTCAGAAATACCTTAGCAGGTAATGTTTGAACAGCCTGATGGAGACCATGTTCTGTGTGTGCTAGGGGGAGAATTTTGAAAAGCACCTGTACATGTAAAATGGCTTTTAGAGAAGTACTCCGGGGGTTGTATGTGTAAAGGTACATGCAGAAGTGATTTTGCACATATTCATTTATTTAAAAAAATCTTATAGCCCACATATTCCATTGCTGGTTAGGTTGGGGAAGGGAAATAACCTGTATAGAGGATATTTTCAAATCGTTGCACTTTAAGGTGAATTTTCAGAAGATGTGCGCATAAAAAATAGCACCTTGCACACGTAAAATAGCACATCCATGAATATAAAACCCTCAACATTCAGGGTCCATGAGTAAATTTACATATGTAAAAAACAGGGCGGGCAGGGGCCTTCCCAGGAGGGAGCAAACATTTAGGCGACTAAGTTGCTATTTTATAAGCAATTTGTACATGCAAATGTGGCACCTTGCTCGTGCACATTTACTCCTAACCAGTATCAGGAGCAAGTGACCATAAACATATTAAAAGTGAGATGGGGGGATTTCAGGCTGAGCCTTAGTGAGCTGCAGGTGGTCTGGGCGACAGATTAGTAAAACTGGTTACTTCATTGCCGCATGCAGGGTATAAAATCCCCCAGCTTACACATGTAAAAGCCAGACACGCAGGGGTGACTGCATCCGAATGACGCAAGTAAAATCTCCTTGCGTATCCCTTTAAAATTAGAAGTACAAATTCATGGGTAACCCATTTGCATATACTTATCCGGCTAAATTCCAACTTATCCGGCTAAGTAGCACCTTTGCAGCTACTTTGACTTGACAAATTGGAACTCATCCAGATAAGTAGCAGCAGGCACTACTTAGCCAAATAAGGCCTGGATTTATCAAAATGCAATAAGTATCGCATGCGATAGCAAAAGGGGCATGGTTTATTGCAATATAATTACCTATGTGAAGTGCTAAGTTGGTGCAAATTGTGATGATGGTTTCAGACTTTGCAATAAGTGCCAGATGTGTGTGTGTGAGAGAGAGAGAGAGAGAGAGAGAGAGAGAGAGACTAGCCATAATGTCCTCTCTCTAGATAGGTATTTGTATCCCTATGGGAGGCCCACCTAGTAACTCGAGGTGAGGTTTAGGTATTAGTGTAGGGGGTTAGAGGCCACTTTGACATTCAACGTGAGATGTACGAATAGAACAGTGGTCTCTTGTGAAGATTTGATGACCCTCGGAGTGAGGAAACTCACTCCAAGATGATATTTGTGCATTGTTCTCTCCACCTAGCTTGATGGACTCTCTACCTGGGTAACATCAAGCTAGATGGAGAGAACATTGTACAAATCTCATCTTTGGGTGAGTTTCCTCTCTCCGTAGGTCATCAAATCTTCACAAGAGACCACTGTTCTATTCGTACATCTCACGTTGAATGTCAAAGTGGCCTCTAACCCCCTACACTAATACCTAAACCTCACCTCGAGTTACTAGGTGGGCCTCCCATAGGGATACAAATACCTATCTAGGGAGGTGACATTATAGCTAGTCAGTCTCTCTCTCTCTCTCTCTCTCTCTCTCTCTCTCTCTCCTCTCTCTCTCTCTCGCTCTTCTCTCTCTCATCTCTCCTCTCTCTCATCTCTCTCGTCTCTCTCTCTCTCCTCTCTCCTCTCTCTCTCTCTCTCTCTCTCTCTTCTCTCTCTCATCTCTCTCTCTCTCTCTCTCTCTCTCTTGTGAATTTTCAAAAGGTTGTACACAGAAAAATTAGCATTTGTGCACATAAAGGGCAAGATTTTCAAAGGGTTACACAAGCCAGGCCTATTTTCAAAAGGCCTGGCAACACACATAAAGCCCACAGACACATGTAAGTCCCAGGGCTTTACTAAAGGGGCAGTCCGGGGGTGGGGGCAGGGTCAGAAGCCTCAGACACAGCGGCCATTTGATGCTGTGCCAGGGATCATGCACCAGCAATCAGCCAGTGTGCGCAACTTACTTCAGGGCTGAAGTAAGTTTTGAAACAAGAAAGAAAAAGGGAGGGGAGGGGAGGTAGGGAACGGGGGAAGGAAGCATGCATGGTGCACAATTGTGCACCCCCTTGTGCATGCTGACCCCCGATTTTATAGCATGCGCGCGCCTGCACACACATGTTATAAAATCGCATGTCCATGTGCACGCGCACATGCTCGCGCAAGTTTAAAAATCTACCCCAAATTGTGTACATGTACTCGCACATGCGGTTTTATAAGCATCAAACAGAAGTGCGTAAGTAAGGGTTCGCATGCAATTATAAGGGTCATGCTGGGGATGTTGTGAGGCGCGGCCAAAAGATGCGCGTGTAAGCTGCTGTTGCTTCTGTGCGCAAATTTTGCAACTTACACGTGTAACTTCCTGGCGTACGTGATGTCAAACGCGTTTATACTGTAGTGTCAGCTGGGCAGGAGGTCCCGGCAGGAGAACCAGGAGGGTCTCAATGACCTAGGAGCGGACTGGAGGAATGGGAAAACTGTACGGTGAATTTTAAAATTGGGGATGCAGGTACACATCGGGCTTCACGCGCCCATCCTGGTTTCAGAACTCGGAGATGCATGGGCATCTCAGGCTGGGCACACATCTCGCCGAGTTTCAGAAAGAGACGGGGCCAAGAGACGTGCACGTGTCTGCCTTCACGCCTGCCGCGTACACTTAATTCTGCTATGGAGGAGGTGGTAGTTAGGATAAAAAGGCTGTTTTGGAGGGGTTTAAAGGGTCTGGAATAATTGGGGGGAGTGCAGGCTATTTAAGCAGGGGGGTTTGGAGGACCTAGCTCATAACTGGGCGAACTGGTGAGACTGGCAATGGCGTGGATGCCTGCCCCTGACTTACATGGTGGAAGTGGTATTTACGCGCCTAGGCGTGCGCCTATTTAAAATCGGGCGCATGTCGGCGTGTGCCTACTATATTCGTGCAAGTTATATAATTGCCACGCACCGGCGCACATGTGCCAATGTGCGCCCACTTGCCAGTTTGAAAGTTACTGTCCCTATGCCCACATCTTAGAAAATTTGCCAGTCTATACCTGGAAACAGACTTACATGGGTAAGTCCTGCTTCATTTTTGCACATAAATTATCTGCGTGCATAATTTGAAAACGGTTTGATAAATATGCATGGTTTTTTTGCGTCATGTATGCTTTCAGCATTTCAGCAATACTTAGCCGGAGAAGTTCTGTCTTATCCAGTTCAGTGGCAGCCTCTAAACACTGCCACTTAGCCAGATAAGTCCCAAAAAGCGTGATTTATCTGGCTGAGTAAGAGAGCCAGATAAGTTTGGAAAAAAAAAAAGCTCTATTTATCTGGCTAAGTTTGAAAACAACTGCTCCTTATCCTGCTAAGTAGCGCTTTTTGAGATTTATGTGGCTATCTTACTTAGCCAGATAAATAGTGCTTTTTTCTTGTTTTTCAGACTTATCTGGCCGAGTTAATTCTATATTCTCTCACAGATCAGAAATTTCTCAGTGGGCGGGAGATCTTTAACAGAGCAGTAATGCATGTTGGTGCTTCAGAACGCAGAGCTTTGCGATCTCTCTGCTTTCTACAATCAGGCGCTCTTGGAAGCGAAGAATGTGACCAGGGATTCCTAAACCTTTGCACACCACTGTACCTTTGGGCTTCCAGTTCTGGTGGAAACCAGCTCCCTTTGGGCCACAGGACTCTGAACCTTCATTTGCAGCCGCCTGTTTTTAATTCCTCTCACAACTCATTTAGCCCAGTCGTCACGGCCAGTGGCCACAGACTGTGGCTCCCTGCAGAAAGCAATATCATGGATCCCGAGTTTGGCCTTAGCCCCGGGGGGTTGTGAACACATCCACGGCTCCTGACCACCTGGGAGCAGAGTCCTGGTTCCTCAATCAAACCCAGGTCCTCTGCCTGTCCCTTGGACCGGGCTATAAAAATGCCTTTTTACTGCCAAAAGCACCAGCAAGATCCCTGTAGAGTAATCTGAAGTGCCCGAATAGTGTAATTAAATCCCCTCTCTCCCCCCGCCCCACTCTACCCATTCCAAATCTGTATTTTGTCTAAATCATTGGTTCAGCCGTGTTTGACTTTCAGGCACACCAGTCGTAAATAACAAACCCGTGCTGGCTTTTATTAAAGGCTGAGACTCTGCCAGCATTTTGTCTCGCCTGAAGACGTGCTGTTTCGCAGTTTAGCTTTTCATAATTAATATTGACTTGGATATTTGTAATCCTGTTTTTAGCAGCTGTTTGTTGCTTTACCATTCTCTGCCTATTGATTGTTTTGCAAAATGCTTTACTGAATGCTGTTAAGGGCCAGGCACTGCCTGCGGAATAACAATAGCAGCAGGCTCGGCATCAGCAGGACGGGATCCTAATGTGCTCCGGCGTGTGAGCAGGTCCGTTCCCTTCCTCACACAGTCAAGCAGCATGAAATCCTAGAGGCCACTGGAATGCAAACCTTTGTGAGCAGATCCTGCCGACCGGACCGCTGTTACAGGCCGTATGCCACCTCGTGTCTGTGTTTCTTAAAGTGGATATCCAGTCACCACTTATCTGTGGTGACCGAGAGTGTGTCACTTAAGCATCTGCCTTCGTGGATACCCCCGCGTGCCTTTCCGTAATTACAACTCATTCTGTATTGCAGTTTCTGTGAAAGATGCATTACTGTATAAATCCAAATTATTTTCTGTAATCACGAACGCAGCTATTGTAGTGGAAATGGTTTGGAAAATCGACTGTCGGGGATTTGCATATAGAACATCCCGTTCTCCGACCATAATGAGTCCGGCTTCTATGCAAATTACGGATAGTGGAGGGTGTTCTGTATGCAAATCGCTTGCGACGGACAGGGCAGGTGCAAATTTCTGCCCCCGACGGGACAGAGAGCCTTGCTGTGGCTTTAAACGTTCATTTGTTTTTGTGGGGCTTCAAGAGGGCCGTGCTGTGGTATGAAATCATAATGTTAAATTGTGCACAGTCATTATCCTTAAAGGGGGCAATTTTCAGAAGCCGTTTACCCGTGTAAATGGCCACTTGCATGGGTCAAAGGGCTTTTTGAAAATTGCTCTCCCCCCCTCCCCCCCCCCCCCCCGTGTGCATGCGTTGGGTACTTTTACCCGTCTTCTGATGGAGGCGACAACGCACCCAGTTCTGCATTTTCCAAACTCTGTGCATTCATTTTGGCAGAAAAAGCAGGCGTAAATCTGAGGGGCTACTTTTGCCTTGCTTAGTTTTCAAAGAAAAAGGATGTGTATACTTTTCTGTTCCAGAAATCTGTGGATAAAAGTACCTGCAGAGTTTGCAACCATCTCCCAAAGCAAGGGGCAGATCTGGCTTGGTTTCTCGTTATGCAGTCTGTTAATGAGTCCCATGAGTGTGTCTAAGTCATCTTCCTCATTTGTGCCAGTGGGGGGGGAGCGCAGCTTAAATTTAGCTCTGTTGCCCCTGAGCATTCAGAAAACTCCTGGAATTCATTCTGATAAAAAATGCAAGGGGTGAAGCAGTGAAAAATGGCAGATAGTTTAAAGCAGTGGCTCCCCCAGCTGTGGTCTGCAGACCCCTCATGGTCCACGAGGCCATCAGGGGTCTCTGAAAGACACAGGATAAGTAAAAAAAAAAAAAAATAAAGTCTCTGTGGGAGCAGGATCAGGGTGGCCTTGCAGACCGGAAACAGCAGCAGCAGCAGCAGCCGTGGGGGTGCGATCTGTGGCAGCCACAGACACGGGGCAGGGCTAGTGATGGCTGTATGGGCAGACGCAGCATCCACAGCAGAAGCAGCTGCAACTGTGGAGGCGGGAGCAATGGCAGCTGCAAGGGCCAGAAGGAGCAGCAGCAGCTGTTGTGGGGCTAGGAGAAACGGCAGCCACACAGTCCAGAAGCAGCAGTGGAGGTGTTGGCAGGTCTATCAGCAGCCCATAGAGATCAAGGGCAACAGTGCAGCAGCAATAGATGAGGAGAGAGAGGGGATACTCATGGTGATGAAGGGGAGAGACAGAATGATAATTGGGGACAATGGAGGGGGGGAGAGGGAATGGTTGGCCTGGGAAGGAGGTAAAGATAGAGAGTGGCGCGGTGCCAGGAATATTAGGTAGAGAGAATGATGTGAGAGAGACTGGTGGAACTATGGAAGGAGGAGAGTGGAGGGGAAGAAAGTGGTAGGGCTAAGGAGAGGAAGAGAAGAATGGTTGGAGGAGAGAATGGTGAGACCGGAGAGGGGGAGAAATAGTGGTGGCACTGGGGAGGGTAGAGAGAGAGATTGGAGGGGTAGATGGAGGAGAGAGGCTAGGGTGGGAGATAGAGAGACACTGGTCAGGACAGGCTGAAGGAAATAAACTACTGGATCAGACTGGGGGGCACAGACACTGGTGGTCAGGCTGGGGGCGAGACACTTGGGGATGGACTGGAGCGGGAGAGATGCAGTTTTGGGGAAGAGACCGGGGAGAGAGAGACTAGTGGGAATAAGCTAGAGGAGGGGGAAGGGACACTGATGGATCAGATTTGGGAGACAGACATCGATGTGTCTGACTAGGGTGCAAAAGGCTGGTGGAGGTGGGCTGTGGAGAGAGGTGGGGGAATGAGAGAGACCAGTGAGGGAGAGACACTGGTGGGTATGGGCTGGGGAGAGAGACAGAGTGATGGAGACAGACTAAACGAGGAGAGAGGGACATTGGTGGATCAGGTTGGGGGGGCTGAGTGAATAGAAGTTGATAGGGCTGACTGGACTGGAGAAAAAGAGAGGAGAGCTGGTGGGAGAAAGTCGAAGTGGTGGGGATTGACTAGAATTCCCCAAACCTTTTTGAGGTCAATAAGGAGTCTGCACGGCCATAAAGTTTAGGAACCCCAGTTTCTAATTACGTTAGAAAAATACAAATCCCATCACTAATCTTCTAATTTCAGTGCACTGGCAGGTAGTTGCCAATGGTAATGTTTTCACTAAGCAGCTTCTGCTGATTGCTCAAACATTGACATTGGAGAGCCCGCAGCGTCTGGCTGCTGGTTAAAGAGAGAGATGTCCTAGGAGCACACAGGATGCAAAGTGTACTCTGTACTCTAAAGCAAAGAACAGGTTTCAATCAGCAAGCCTGCCAGCATTTCAAGCATTAAACGTAAAAATAGAAATGGAGACAGGACTGGTGGCAGACGGGACCCCACTCCACCAGTTGCAATGAACCCCAATTAAATTGGGGAGAATGCTTCTGTAGCCAGGGGAGACCAAAAACTACCAGATGGATGGATTTCTCTACCACTAACAGTTTGAGTTCCTCAGTGTGTAAGGTGCCAGTGTGCAGGTGGACAGGTTCTGTAGTAAGGGAGATTCGGCCGGGTAACGGCTCTCCATAAATAGATGCAATACATAAGGAAGTCTCAAGCGAGCCGGTCTTTATACCCAGGAGCTGAACAAGGTCCTTGAGAATGAAATTACCTCCTGCTCCGGAATCTACCAGAGCAAGAACTGGAAAGGACCAGGAATCCCAGATCAGGGTAATTGGTACAGATAACTGAGGGGCCAGAGAGGTTGTGCCCAAGTTCAGGACCCCTACTGAACTCAGGTTGGGAAGTTTCCCGGACGGATAGGATAAGTCTATAGATGGTGGCCAGGTGCTCCGCAATACAGACACAGTCCGGTTTGTCTCCACCGGAGGTGCTCTTCCGGTGTCAGCTGCCCATGACCCAACTGCATGGATGGGCTCTTCCGTCTTAGCCACCATAGTGTCCCTGCTTGGGGCAGGTTTGGTGGTGAATGGGACCGAACCAGAGAAGGCTTCATGGGCATCCGACTCTCCTGGTGACGCTCTTGGAGACGGTGGTTGATTCGGCCTGTCAAGTCTATAAGGCCCTCAAGAGAGGAAGGGAGCTCCTTTGCAGCCAGCTCATCCTTCAGCTGTAAGGAGAGTCCATCCAGGTAGATAGCTCGTAGGCAGTATTCCTGCCAGACGAGTTCAGTGGCCAAAGTCCGAAACTCGATGGTATAATCGAAGAGACTTCTTTGATGCTGATGGAGATGTAGTAGGCTGGTGCTTGCCACGGCATGCCGCCCGGGATCATCGAAGGTCCGTCAAAACACAGCCACAAACTGAGACAGTTCCTTTAACAAGGAATCCAAGCGTTCCCACAGGGGGGAAGCCCAAGCCAGCGCCTTCCCTTCGAGACAGGATAAGATGAAGGTGACTTTAGTCAATTCGTCCTGGAAGACGGAGGGCTGCAGAGCGAATTGCATATAGCATTGGTTAATGAACCCTCTGCAGAGTCTGGACTCACCATTGAAGTGCGGGGGGCACTGGTAGGGCCAACAAGGCTCGAGGCATCGATGGAGATGGCTGTGGATGAAGAGGAGCCGGAATAGAAGCTGGATTATTAATGATGGCATCAAGCCAGGCGTGAAGACTATCCATGGAGGAGGCCAATGCCTCAAGAAACTGCTGCTGTTCTTGTACCTTGGATTCCAGGCCTGGAATGGCCTGGAGGGCACTGCTCCACCGAGTCCATGGCCTTTGCAACCTGGGCCGAGGTGGTGTTGACACAACCCGTAGGTAAGGACCTTCGGGTCCCCACCATCGGCAGGTGGAGTGGGCTGATAGGCAGACGCTGATGGAGCTTCACTTATACCAGCCCTTGTTCACCGCAGGTTGAGCTTTTGGGTGCTGGGGCCGGCAGGACTTAGGTGGGCCTCGAGATAGAATAGCAAGAGAGGTTGGTTCAGCCCAGAGACAGCAGGCGAGGGATGTTGTAGTCCTACTCTGGACTGGGTAAGGTTATGGAAACTTGGGCGCCAATGCAACAAAGGCTGACTGAGGGCGCTCGAGCAAAGGTAGGCCAAAGCCTGATAAGTCCACGTCCAGGCAGTAGGCTGAAGAGGCATCCAATGGTAGGCTTGAGTCAGGGCCGGTAGCAATTCAAGGGCTGTGGCAAGTGATTCTGAGGTCTGATCACGGAGATAGTCAATAGCGTAGTCAATCAAAACTGAGGTCTGATCACGGAGATAGTCAAAGGCATAGTCAATCGAAGCTGAGGTCTGATCACGGAGAAGTCAATAGCATAGTCGGACAAAGCGAAGGTCAGGGTCTGGAGATAAGCTGAAGCGGAGGTCTAGGTCTGGGTCTGGAGATAAGCTGTAGTGTAGTCAGGCGAAGCGAAGTCAAAGTCCGTGTAATCAATCTGAAGCATAGGCAGGGCAGGAATGAGGAACCAGGAACGTAGAGTAGAGACGAATCTCTTAGCAGCAACAAGTAGTTGACCAGCGAGGAAACCTGTTGCAAAGGCAACGCTATGGAGCGGAGCCTGAGCTTAAATACTATGAAGAGGTTGATGTCATCATCCGGGGCCGCGGCCAGGTTCCCACCGCGTTCCCTACATAAGGATCAGTGAAGCGCATGTGCATGCCTAGGGAGGGGCGCGGCGCAAATAGTGGTGTCTCTCCGTGGACCATGCAGAGGCCCGACGAGCAGTAGTATCATGACCTGGAACGCTGGGGACTGTGGCAGAGCTGGAGGCACTGGAGGAGGCCCGAGGTCAGAGCTGACGGCCCACCGTCGCTAGCGAGGAGGAACCGGGGGCCTTAGAATAAATAAGGAACCATTCCTTTTTGTGGAAAATGAATCTTTTATTACAAAATGGAATGCTGTATTGAACAAATGTTCACATGAATTGATGTTACTTATTGTAGGGACTACTAAACAATCTATAGCAGGGATGGCGAACTCCAGTCCTCGACGGCCACAAACAGGCCAGGTTTTCAGGATATCCACAATGAATATGCATGAGAAAGATCTGCATGCACTGCTTCCATTGGATGCAAATCTTTCTCATGAGTGCTCATTGTGGATATCCTGAAAACCTGGCCTGTTTGCGGCCCTCAATGACTTGAGTTCACCACCCCTGATCTATAGAGTCTTGCATGAGCAAATCAAAGAGCAATGAGATCTGTCACTAAAGAATCTACCAATGGAGGATTTTGATTTAAAAATGGAACCTTTACAAAAACAATTAGAGAACTTTAAATTGGAAATTAAAGAATAAGATTAAAAAATTCAGGAGGGACGAATGGGATTATTCCAGGGGATATATTTACCCTTGGATGAATAAAAGTAATATTCAATGCTTTAAGCAATCAAAGAATTTTTCATCATCATCAGAGGGCTCTTCTGAAGATGAAGAAGTAGGCCCAGTTCAGGAGAAAAAATCTGTAGCATTTGACAATCCATCGATAGAATCTTCTGAACACTTTGACAATGATGTGCCATCTCATTTTTTAAGGTCCAAAACCAAATACCAAAGAGGTGACTGGAATCAGTCGATCTCAGGGAGAATGCGGACCAAGAGCAATCACATTTTCAAATATCAGTAGGTGTGACTGGTGCTATATATAATTTATCAAATCATATGCTATCAAAAATTGAGATGAATGTGCTCAATAAAGGCTTATCTTTCATTCCTACAGTTAATTATGACTCCTTTTCCAGAATAGCATTGTTTTTTTAGACGGCTAAAAATTGCCTCTTTTTTTTGTAGTTTTCCACCGCCTAACAATAAATCCTGTTTCTTTCACAAATCCAACTGGATGCCTTCTGGCCTCCCAGATCCACATGTCCAAGTTTTTGAAAATTTAGTTCTCAGAGAAGTTGCAAAACTAGAGAATTCTAAAACTTTGGTGAGACATAATCTCACTTTGGCTGAAAGTCATCAAGCCAGCTGATAAGGGAGGTGGGGTAGTCGTGCTGAATTATCAACAGTATGTGGAGGAAGCAGATTGTCAATTGAGTGACACTCTTTCTATGTTCAACTACATGTAGATCGTACTTCTGATATTCAGAAATGAATTTATATCTGTCAGAGATGCCTACAAAATAAACTTCAATTTTTTGTGTGATCCTTATCCTGTTATACCTGCATTATATTTGGCTCCAAAAATTCATGTCACTTTCTGCACCCCGGGACGTCCCATTGTGTCTAGCATTGGTTTTTGAACCAGTAGCCAAATACATTGATTCTTTTTTACAGCCTGCAGTAGCCCCCATTTCCTCAAACATTAAAGATTCTACATATTTCATCAAACATACGGAAGGATTACCCTTTATTCCTAAAACAGCCTTTTTGGTAACAGCTGACATTAGTGCGGTATACACGAATATTCCCCAGTAGGTGGCTTTAGAAATTGTTAGGTCTACAATTGTACAACAAAATATGGGGGATATGCATGTGCAATTTTTGAGTGATTTGGCTGAAATTGCTTTAACCACCAATTACTTTATCTTTGAGGGCCAGCTTTACCTTCAAATAAAAGGGGTAGCCATGGGTTCAACGATGGCCCCTTGCCTGCCTATATGTTGCGGACTTTGAGGAACGTTTTATATATTCATCACGTTTTTGGCAGGATATTCTAATATAGAAATGTTACATAAACGATTTATTTTGGATATGGCTTGAAACAAGGGACAATCTGCAGCAATTTATCAAGTGGATTAACCAACAAAATCCAAACTTGAAGATCACAGCACATTTTGAGATAGTGCAAATTCCATTCTTGGACCTTTTGGTCACAAAAGATCATGGCAAACTTGTTGCAATGATTGGAGCTATACATCCAAATGTATATGCCAGGCGTACAAACATGCCCTCTATGCAAATCATGACAATTTATTATTGGGGAGCTCACGTGAACCTATGGAATGTTTGGAAAAAGGAATGGTACATACCAATCTGCCTTCGGCCATTAACAAGTACATTTTCTACGCGTGTAAATTTCGGGGTTTATGTGTGTGGCCAAGCCTTGTACGTGCCACGTGCATTTTACAATGGGCCCAGTCATACATATAAACCTTGGTACGTGCAGAAGTGCCAGTCGAGGGAAAAGGAACGGGCTGGGGGGGCGTGGTCTGGGAGGGAGGGGCGGGCAGGGATAGCGCCATTAGCCACTGCCTGGGAAAGCACGTGCCAGGAGCCATCCGGCATGTGCAGATTACTTCTGCTCCAGATAGGGTAAGTTTAGGGAGTGGGGGGGAGAAGGAAAGAGGGAGAAAGGATAGAGTTAGGTGTAGGAAGGTTCCCTCCCAGTCTGCTCCTTAATTGGACTGCACTGGGAGGGAACTGGGGGAGGTCCAGTTGCGTCACTGCACATTGCTTTGTAAAATTCCCCATTGTATTTTATAACATGCGCATTTTATAACATGCACACGCTTGCTCTCCTTTAGAAGGAAACTGAAAACCTGTTTATAGCTATTCTCCCAAGCCTACCCCTGATTGAAAAGAACTGTTTATGCTTGAACCACTTAGTTAACCATCTATGCTAATCAATGGTGTATTATCTCGTTATACTCTTAGGAGAACTCTGTTTAACCTAATTCTTCCTCTTTCTATTGTCCTGTTTTGTAATCCCTGTTTATTGTAACTTTCTCTCTTCTGGTTATTGGTTTCCCTTGGTTATAATGTAAACCGATACGATAAGACATTGTCTTGAGCATCGGTATAGTAAAAGAATCTAAATAAATAAATAAGTGGTTGAATCCTTCCTGGAAACCAGATCTCAGTCCATCTCATGGGCCAACAGATCTCATCATCAAAAGACCTCACATATGGAGTACCTCAGGATTCAGTGCTTTCTCTGACTCCCTTCAACATATACATTTGTCTAATCTATGACCTCATCCAATCATTCATTCAATATTGAATGCCATCTTTCTGCAGACAACATTCAATTCTGCATTAAAATACATTCAGACCAAACCTCTTCGGTTACTAATCACAACCAATGTCTCAACATCCTCAAACTTAAACTAAATCCTGCTAAATCCAAACTCCTCTAGCTAAATCATCAAAGCCATTCCTTAGTATCCCTACCCTCCTTTTCAGGAACCCTTTTACAACCCAAAGGCTTAGTTCAGAGTCTAGGGATTCACCTAGATCACAACCATATAATAGAATCCCCCATCTCAAAAGTGGCGAGAACCTCCTTCATGTACCTGTGCCAGATTTGCTAACTACGCAACTACTTAAAAAAAAAAAAAACACAACCTTGCTACCATTATTTTTTTAATGTTTTTATATACCGGCATTCATGATAGAATCACATCATGTTGGTTTACAATTAACAGGGGGAGTGGGTGGAACAAAAAAATAGAACAAGTGCAAAGAAACAAGAAGTTACAATACAACAAGGCTGATCAAACTGGGAGAAGAGGGAGAGCTAGAGAGAAATTAACAGCGTGTGGCGTAATTATTTACAGTATATACGGTATTCTGAAGTGACTGGCTGAAGATAGTATTGCTTTGAGATTTAGTCAGGGTCTGGAAAGGCTTGTTTGAATAACCAAGTCTTAGGCCTTTTTCTGAAAGTTGGGAGGCATTAACTACCAGTTGCATAGACTACTCCAAATCCCTTTTCGCTGGCCTTTCACAACAGAACTTCAAGCTCTTCCAACTGTTATGGAGCACTGCTGTCAGAATCTTGGTTGAGGGCAAAGCAACAGACCACATAAGGCTGATCCTGAAGAAACCACTGCCTCCCAGTCGAATACAGAATATAGTTCAAAATTTCCTGCCTTATCTTCAGATGTGTGAATAAATTGGCCCCTGAATATCTCTCCCAGCTTCTATTCCCCTACACACCCACAGGAGAACTTCGGTCTTCCCAAATGGCGCTCCTCTCCTCCCTTCCTTTCAGCCCGATACTGTAAAACCGCGGGAGAGCGGATGAACGCCCGCTCTCCCGGCGCACGCACCGGCCAAGGGCCGGTGCGAGCGATCCAGTATGCAAATTAGGCGACGCGGTGCAAACGAGGGAAAGGAGGCGCTAGGGACACTAGCGCGTCCCTAGCGCCTCCTTTTGGCCTGGAGCGGCGGCTGTCAGCGGGTTTGACAGCCGACACTCAATTTTGCCGGCGTCGGTTCTCGAGCCCGCTGACAGCCACGGGCTCGGAAACCAGACGCCGGCAAAATTGAGCGTCCGGTTTTCGGCCCGACAGCCGCGGGCCGAATTCAAATTTTTTTTTTTTTTTACTTTTTTTTACTTTTGGGGACCTCCGACTTAATATCGCTATGATATTAAGTCGGAGGGTGCACAGAAAAGCAGTTTTTACTGCTTTTCTGTGCACTTTCTTGGCGCTGGAAGAAATTAGCGCCGACCTTTGGGTCGGCGATAATTTCTTAGAGTAAAATGTGCGGCTTGGCTGCACATTTTACTTACTGGATCCCGCGCGCATACCTAATAGGGCCATCAACTATGGAAAACTATGGAACAAGTTACTGCTATTCTTTAACCTCGAAATAAGCCACCTTATCTTCAGGAAGCAAGTCAAGGCATTCACTCAGGCCTTCACACAGTCCCCATGGCAGAGATTTCCTTCTTGTAAAGACTACCAAAACTCTTATCATGAGAAGCCTATCAACCACAAGAGCTTTCTTATTTTAATATCTTTATTAAACCTCCTTCCTACTGATCCCTGCATTGCTCCCTTTATACCCACTCCCATTGTACTCTATTGGTTAATACGTCTATGAGACAAATTCCTAGGACATGCTCTGCTACAAGCCAAACAATCGGGAATATTCTGTTTGATTTCTACTTCCGTCTGGCTAATCCCCTTATCACTGATTTGTGCTTATTGTAAACTAAGATTCAATTGCAATTGTAATTAACTTTGTAATCCACTTTGTGACCCTTTTTGATAAAAGGCAGACATCAAATATCTATAAATAAATAAAATACTGATGTTGACCATTAGGGCTTTGCAAGATCCTCCTCCAGAATATCTGTCCTTAGTGTTACCTGCATATGTTCCATCTCATACCTTGCATTCTGCTCGGGTGGAGGAAATGTTGGTTCCTATTGTGTGAGATACTCGATTGCAACAGACAAGGAGCTATGCCATTTCTTGAGAATTCACTGCCTTAGATGATTTGGATTCAGAGAGATTTTTGACAGTTTCACAAAGATGTTAAGACACAGCCTTTTAGCATGGCATATCTGAGATTAAGGAAGTGAAATATGTTAAGTCCAGTATGTGAGAATCAGTTTTCAGTGGGTACTTTCATTGAGCAGGTGGGTTGTTGATGATTTTTATTGTATTACTTTTGTTGTATATTTTGGCTGAATTGTGCTATCTTTGTGCTATAAATTGCTTCAAGCATGTTTATGTAAGGCCTAGGGCGAGTCTTGAACCCTTGGGCCTGTAGACAAGAGCTCCTACTCTTGTTAGAGCTCAGAAGCTCTAACAAGAGTAGGAGCTGAGGGATGAGCTAGATCTCTTGGTCTTTAGGTAGTGGTGGGTGGAGTTATGACAAAGCAGGTAGACCCACCCTGCTGGCACAAGGTCATTTGTTTGTAGAGGAGAGGGTGTGAGCTGAGTCAGGTTGCCTGTTTGGTAAGATAATGCACATTACTGGACTATCTTGTTTTGTTTTCTGCAACCTGTAAGTCAGGATAAGGACTGCCCAGTCTGCCCAGTTCTCCCTGTCTGCACTGCTCAATTTAAGGATTTTTCCCAGCTGCTTGATTGCCTGCAGGATATCGTTCTTTATTCAACTCAGGCTTGTTGTCTTCCCTTTCTTGGTCCTCTGCCATTCTGAGTAGATAAGCATACGAGTTCCTATGAGAACACCAATGCCCAGGTTCCTTTTCTCCCCCTGTGTCTCTTACCCGACTTCTCAACCTTTTTTTCTTAATGCTTTCTCTCTATCTCAAGCATGTTTAAGTTCCATCTTATTACTGATTTCCATCACCTCGGCTGATAGATGCCTGGAATATCGTGCTACCCTCTCATTAAAGACAGATTGCCTCTCATTTCTTCTGAGCCTCCCTCCTTCCAAATTCATATCTTGTCTTTGAATATCTTTTACTACGGAAAATTGCTCTTTACTGTCATTTATGGAAGTCTGCTAAATGTTTGAATGCTTTGGTCAACACCTGCACGTTGCTGGCCTCCTGTGATTGAGAGATGGGGGGTGAAGCTTTCTCAAGAGCGCCCTGCTGCTCTTTCATCACCCTACCAGCGAAGCTCAGTTCTTCCTCTCCAATGGCAGCCGGGAACCGTCTCTAGGACTCCCCTTTACTGCTGCAGAGCACGAGCCACCACAGCTGAAAGAATTGGTTCTCTTATTCCCTTGATTGTTCCATGGAGAGGCACACAGGCGAGCTTCTTCATTCTGTGTCCATGCGCGTGCATGGCAGTGATGTTCCTTCCAGCTTCCTCATGGTGGGAAGTCGCCATCTACTTGTTTTGTCTATTTTTCCGTGTAACTTTGGGAACAGAAGAAGCTGCTTGATATTTTTTTTTTATGCATCCTCTAGGAAAAGGGCAGTCAGTCTGTTGTGCACCTGGGGAACTCATTTTTATGTGATTATAATTTTGTAACAGCCCTCGTAACGTAGATGGCAGCGATATGCACATAGGGGCGGATTTTCAGATCTCTGCTCGCGTAAATCCGCCCAAAACCGGGCGGATTTACGCGAGCAGGGCCCTGCGCGCCGGTGAGCCTATTTTACATAGGCTCACCGGCGCGCGCAGAACCCCGGGACTCGCGTAAGTCCCGGGTTTTCGGAGTGGGCGTGTCGGGAGGCGTGTCGGGGGGCGGGGCCGGAGCGCGCGGCGTTGCGGGGGCGTGTCGGCAGCGTTTTGGGGGCGGGTACGGGGGCGTGGCTACGGCCCGGGGGCGTGGCCGCGCCCTCCGTACCCGCCCCCAGGTCGCGGCCCGGCGCGCAGGAGGCCCGCTGGCGCGGGGGATTTACGCCTCCAATCCCCCGACAAAGGTAGGATGGGGGTTTAGACAGGGCCGGGCGGGTGGGTTAGGTAGGGGAAGGGAGGGGAAGGTGAGGGGAGGGCAAAGGAAAGTTCCCTTCTAGGCCGCTCCGATTTCGGAGCGGCCTAGGAAGGAACGGGGGTAGGCTGCGCGGCTCGGCGCGCGCAGGCTATACGAAATCGATAGCCTTGCGCGCGCCGATCCAGGATTTTAGCCGATACGCGCGACTACGCGCGTATCTACTAAAATCCAGCGTACTTTTGTTTGCGCCTGGAGCGCAAACAAAAGTAGGCTGTTCGCGCTCGTCTGAAAATCTACCCCATAGCTTACACCAGATTTCAAAGGGAAGTACATGCATACTTCCCTTTTTGAAAATGATCCCGTTGAAACTACCTGGATACAGTTATACCTGCTAAACTGCACGCAGACATTTTGGGGGACATTTTATGTACATGTTTTTGGAAATGCAAGCATATGGGGTAGATTTTAAAAGAAGTGCGATCAGCCTACTTTTGCTTGCGCATCAGACTCAAGCAAAAGTACGCTGGATTTTAGTAGATACGCACGTATCCACTAAAATCCTGGATCGGCGCGCGCAAGGCTATCGATTTTGTATAGCCTGCGCGCGCCGAGCCGCGCTGCCTCCCCCCGTTCCCTCCAAGGCCGCTCCGAAATCGGAGCGGCCTCGGAGGGAACTTTCCTTTGCCCTCCCCTCACCTTACCCTCCCTTCCCCTACCTAACCCACCCGCCCGGCCCTGTCTACACCCCCCCCTTACCTTTGTCGGGGGATTTACGCCTCCCGGAGGGAGACGTAAATCCCCGCGCGCCAGCGGGCCTGCTGCGCGCCGGGCCGCGACCTGGGGGCGGGTACGGAGGGCGCGACCACGCCCCCGGACCGCCCCGGGCCGTAGCCACGCCCCCGTACCCGCCCCAAAACGCTGCCGACACGCCCCCGAAACGCCGCGACGACCGGGCCCGCCCCCGACACGCCCCCCTCCGAAACCCCCGGGACGTACGCGAGTCCCGGGGTCTGCGCGCGCCGGTAGGCCTATGTAAAATAGGCTTACCGGCGCGCAGGGCCCTGCTCGCGTAAATCCGCCCGGTTTTGGGCGGATTTACGCGAGCAGGGCTCTGAAAATCCGCCCCTATGTGAATAAGTGCCAAGCCCACCCCTGAGCAGGCCGCCTCTCAGCCCAGGTACATTTTGTAAAAGGCCATTTCTGTGCATAGGCCACCATTTTCCCCACAGATATCCCTTTGAAAATTACCTGTAACTTGGTTTCCATCCTCTCCCCTGCAAGAGAACACTGGCAAGTTGCTAGAAAATTAAGAGGGCTAATCAAAATGACAAAGCAAGCTCTCTTTTTTATGCTTCAGAGCTAAATTTACTAAATTCATTTTCCAGCTTTTATAAGGAATGTGTTCACAGGTGTATGTGCTGGCATAGACTTAGATCAACAGCCAAACAGAAGGTCAATTAAGCAGAACCCAGCAAGAAGCAATTGTTTTATAGTTAATGTATACAATAACCTCTCCCTCCCCTTTCTGTACCCATGTAAGGTAACTAGCGATCTATTTCTGTCCTCCTCCAGTTGTGCGCGCTGTATCCCAGATATTGATTTAGGAGTCCGTGGTAAGAGTGTCTGAGGCTGAATAGTGCAATGTATAAAAGTCAAGAAGTATAAGCACAGAGCTCTCTGAGGGATGCCTGCATGGGACCCTGGCCTTTGCAGAGAGTGTATTACTGTCCAGACTCTCAGGAATGCACATAAAAAATGGGGGCAACGGGCAGTCGCATTTGTGCGTGGCTGTCATGTTAAGAGAATACGGGTCAGCATGGCTCAGGCAATGACTCCCCTTTACTGAAATGCCTGGCCCAATGTTCCCTGCAAGGCCATGGCTGCCCATGCCACACCTCGGAATGTACAGGGCCTGGCGGGGAGAACAAGAGGAGCAGCGGAGGTCTGTCCCGCGGCTGCTGAGACTCTTATCCTATATGTGACAGGCTGTGTACAGCAATCCCTCCCCCCGACTCCCCACCCATGCTTACCCACGGCAATCTCAGGGCATCTGGAAATATTGAGCAGGGAATTTTTGAAATCCTTATTATTAGGTGTTATTTGATGTGTCTGCTGATGTGAAATGGTTTATTTGTGTTTGGGAAATTTTTTAAAAGTGTTATGAGCTTTTAACTATTGGATGTTGTTGTTCTGTTTACTGTTTTTAAATATTTATTCTTTTTATTAGTATCATCATCTTCATCCTTATAATTAACAACACTAGAAGACCATCCCGAAGATGTTTAAATACCAATACTGTTACCATAATCCTTTTCCCTTCTTTTCCTTATGCTCCCTTTTTCTCCACCAATCTCTCCCCGATCCCTTCTTATTTCCCACTATTAATTTATGCATCAATGTTTTTAATGGTTTATTCTCTATTTGATTTTTGTAAACCGTTATGATGGCTGCACCGAATGACTGTATATAAAAGTGAACAAATAAATAAAATCCTTCATTTATGACACATTTCTCCACCAAGAGAGTTCAAAATAACTAATCAGTTAAATAATCAAGTTTACTGAGGGGTAGATTTTCAGAGCCCTGCTCGCCTAAATCCGCCCAAAACCGGGCGGATTTAGGCGAGCAGGGCCCTGCGCGCCGGGAAGCCTATTTTACATAGGCCTCCCGGCGCGCGCAGAGCCCCGGGACTCGCGTAAGTCCCGGGGTTCTCGGAGGGGGGCGTGTCGGGGGCGTGTCGGGGGGCGGGCCCGGTCGCCGCGGCGTTCCGGGGGCGTGTCGGCAGCGTTTTGGGGGCGGGTACGGGGCGTGGCTACGGCCCGGGGGCGTGGCCGCGCCCTCCGTACCCGCCCCCAGGTCGCGGCCCGGCGCGCAGCAGGCCCGCCGGCGCGCGGGTGATTTACGTC
This sequence comes from Rhinatrema bivittatum, assembly GCF_901001135.1. Classification (NCBI taxonomy): domain Eukaryota; kingdom Metazoa; phylum Chordata; class Amphibia; order Gymnophiona; family Rhinatrematidae; genus Rhinatrema; species Rhinatrema bivittatum. Next base: position 5,733,017 of record NC_042618.1, on the reverse strand, counting down.
TCCCTCCGGGAGGCGTAAATCCCCCGACAAAGGTAAGGGGGGGGTGTAGACAAGGGCCGGGCGGGTGGGTTAGGTGGGGGAGGGGGGGGGAGGGTGAGGGGAGGGCAAAGGAAAGTTCCCTCCAAGGCCGCTCCGATTTCGGAGCGGCCTTGGAGGGAACGGGGGGAGGCAGCGCGGCTCGGCGCGCGCAGGCTATACAAAATCGATAGCCTTGCGCGCGCCGATCCAGGATTTTAGTAGATACGCGCGACTACGCGCGTATCTACTAAAATCCAGCGTACTTTTGTTTGCGCCTGGAGCGCAAACAAAAGTAGGCTGTTCGCGCTCGTCTGAAAATCTACCCCTTAGGGAATAGCCACTGCTATTAATTGCATCAGTAGCATGGGATCTTCTTAGTGTTTGGGTAATTGCCAGGTTCTTGTGGCCTGGTTTTGGCCTCTGTTGGAGGTTAAATGTAAGACATTGATAAGACAGGCTAAGAGAGAATTTGAAAAGAAGTTGGCCGTAGAGGCAAAAACTCACAGTAAAAACCTTTTTAAATATATCCAAAGCAGAAAGCCTGTGAGGGAGTCCGTTGGACCGTTAGATGATGATCGAGGAGTTAAAGGGACACTTAAGAACATAAGAACATGCCATACTGGGTCAGACCAAGGGTCCATCAAGCCCAGCATCCTGTTTCCAACAATGGCCAATCCAGGCCATAAGAACCTTGCAAGTACCCAAAAACTAAGGGGTAGATTTTCAGACGAGCGCGAACAGCCTACTTTTGTTTGCGCTCCAGGCGCAAACAAAAGTACGCTGGATTTTAGTAGATACGCGCGTAGTCGCGCGTATCGGCTAAAATCCTGGATCGGCGCGCGCAAGGCTATCGATTTCGTATAGCCTGCGCGCGCCGAGCCGCGCTGCCTACCCCCGTTCCCTCCTAGGCCGCTCCGAAATCGGAGCGGCCTAGAAGGGAACTTTCCTTTGCCCTCCCCTCACCTTCCCCTCCCTTCCCCTACCTAACCCACCCGCCCGACCCTATCTAAACCCCATCCTACCTTTGTCGGGGGATTTACGCCTCCCGGAGGGAGGCGTAAATCCCCGCGCGCCAGCGGGCCTCCTGCGCGCCGGGCCGCGACCTGGGGGCGGGTACGGAGGGCGCGGCCACGCCCCCGGGCCGTAGCCACGCCCCGTACCCGCCCCCAAAACGCTGCCGACACGCCCCCGCAACGCCGCGCGCTCCGGCCCCGCCCCCCGACACGCCCCCCTCCGAGAACCCCCGGGACGTACGCGAGTCCCGGGGCTCTGCGCGCGCCGGGAGGCCTATGTAAACTAGGCTTCCCGGCGCGCAGGGCCCTGCTCGCGTAAATCCGCCCGGTTTTGGGCGGATTTACGCGAGCAGGGCTCTGAAAATCCGCCCCTAAGTCTATTCCATGTTACCATTGCCAGCAATAGCAGTGGTCACCATCCAAGTCAACCCAATCAACAGCAAGCAATGGACCTCTCCTCCAAGAACCCATCCAATCCCCTTTTAAACACAGCTATACTAACTGCACTAACCACATTTTCTGGCAACAAATTCCAGAGTTTAATTGTGCGTTTAATAGTGAGTTTAATAGAGAAGATAAGGCGTTTAATTGTGAGTTTAATAGAGAAGATAAGGCCATCGCGTAAAGATTAAATGAATTCTTTGCTTCAGTGTTTACTGAAGAGGATGTTGGGGAGGTACCAGTACTGGAGAAGGTTTTCATGGGTAATGATGAACCCATGAAAGATGTGGTAGACCTGATTGACAAACTGAAGAGTAGTAAATCACCTGGACCGGATACTATACACCCCACAGTTCTGAACGAACTAAAAAATGAAATTTCAGACCTATTAGTAAAAATTTGTAACCTATCATTAAAATCATCCATTGTACCTGAAAACTGGAGAATAGCTAATGTAACCCCAATATTTAAAAAGGGCTCCAGGTGCGATCCAGGAAACTACAGACCGGTTAGCCTGACTTCAGTGCCAGGAAAAATAATGGAAAATGTTCTAAACATCAAAATCACAGAACATATAGAAAGACATGGTTTAATGGAACAAAGTCAGCATGGCTTTACCCAAAGCAAGTCTTGCCTCACAAATCTGCTTCACCTTTTTGAAGGAGTTAATAAACATGTGGATAAAGGTGAACCAGTAGATATAGTATACTTGGATTTTCAGAAGGCGTTTGACAAAGTTCCTCATGAGAGGCTTCTAGGAAAAGTAAAAAGTCATGAGATAGGTGGCGATGTCCTTCCGTGGATTACAAACTGGCTAAAAGACAGGAAACAGAGAGTAGGATTAAATGGACAATTTTCTCAGTGGAAGGGAGTGGGCAGTGGAGTGCCTCAGGGATCTGTATTGGGACCCTTTTCAATATATTTTTAAATGATCTGGAAAGAAATATGACGAGTGAGATAATCAAATTTGCAGATAATACAAAATTGTTCAGAGTAGTTAAATCACAAGCAGATTGTGATAAATTGCAGGAAGACCTTGTGAGACTGGAAATTGGGCATCCAAATGGCAGATGAAATTTAATGTGGATAAGTGCAAGGTGATGCATATAAGGAAAAATAACCCATGCTATAGTTATACAATGTCAGGTTCCATTTTAGGAGCGACCATCCAAGAAAGAGATCTAGGCGCCATAGTGGATAGCACATTGAAATCATTGGTTCAGTGTGCTGCGCAAGTCAAAAAAGCAAACAGAATGTTGGGAATTAATAGAAAGGGAATGGCGAATAAAACGGAAAATGTCATAATGCCTCTGTATCGCTCCATGGTGAGACCGCATCTTGAATAATGTGTACAATTCTGGTCGCCGCATCTCAAAAAAGATATAGTTGCGATGAAGAAGGTACAGAGAAGGACGACCAAAATGATAAAGGGAATGGAACAGCTCCCCTATGAGGAAAGACTGAAGAGGTTAGGACTTTTCAGCTTGGAGAAGAGACGGCTGTGGGGGGATATGATAGAGGTGTTTAAAATCATGAGAGGTCTAGAATGGGTTAATGTGAATCAGTTATTTACTCTTTCGGATAATAGAAGGATTACGGGTCACTCCATGAAGTTAGCATGTGGCACATTTAAAACTAATCGGAGAACGTTTTTTTTTCACTCAACGCACAATTAAACTCTGGAATTTGTTGCCAGAGGATGTGGTTAATGCAGTTAGTGTAGCTGTGTTTAAAAAAAGGATTGGATAAGTTCTTGGAGTATATGTCCATTACCTGCTATTAATTTAGTTGACTTAGAAAATAGCCACTGCTATTACTAGCAACAGTAGCATGGAATAGACTTAATTTTTGGGTACTTGCCAGGTTCTTATGGCCTGGATTGGCCACTGTTGGAAATAGGATGCTGGGCTTGATGGACCCTTGGTCTGACCCAGTATGGCATGTTCTTAAGGCCCTTATGACCCATGGGGAGATGAAGGGTTGATAAAACAAGAGGGTAGGCGATCTAAAAAAGCCATGGGGGCAATACAATGGATCAGATGCCAAGAAATGTCCATTTAGAATCTTTATTATGGAGACTCGTTCATCTGATAAAAAGCCCGACTCAGGCCGAGTTTCGCCCACACAATGGGGCTGCCTCAGGGGTGAGAGTAGCATTCTCCTTCTAAATTCTCCTCAAGCAAACTGCTCCTAGTCATACCTTCTCTACCATCAGCTAAGCACTCCAACACAAGGAACAGAGCCTTCTCCATCGCAGGACCAAAAGCATGGAACTCCCTACCTGACTACTTAAGTTCACTCAGAGACATAAAATCCTTCAAAAAAGAACTCAAAACATGGATATTCAGACAGACTTTCACTGATGATGTTGGCTAAGCATACATCAAACATACACACCAGAGACTCACTGACTTTACCCTGTTTTTCTTAGAATTATGTATCAGCACCCGTTATACCCTGATTAGACAATATTTATACATAGTTAGAATTGTTTCCCTCAAACCTTTCTACAATGTTTCCGTTATGTCTAGTTAATATATATCTAGTTAATATGATACCCGTTTTATGTTCGTTATCTGTATCAAGTTATTTACCTGTATCAAGTTGTTATACTGTAAACCGGAGAGAAGGCAGACTGCTATTCTTCGGTATATAAAAGACTTTAAATAAATAAATAAATAAATAAATGCTTGCGTTTATAAGGAGACCGACACGCTGTTTGAATGCTACTCTCACCCCTGAGGCAGCCCCATTGTGTGGGCGAAACTCGGCCTGAGTCGGGCTTTTTATCAGATGAACGAGTCTCCATAATAAAGATTCTAAACGGACATTCCTTGGCATCTAATCCATGGGGAGATGAATCCTCGGAGTTTTCATCCGAATTATCGGACGCCCCTTCCCCACCAGAGGAAAGGAGTCAGATCTTCCCAGAGGACCTCTACTTTGCAGGGTTGATCAGGGCCATGGCTGAAGCTGTTCCCTTCCAACACCTCATGGAGGAAGATGAGCAACATAAGATGTTGGAAGTACTTCAGTTTGTCTTCGCTCCTAAGGAAATCATGGCGGTTTCCATCCATGACACTTTTAAGGATCTTCTCCTTCAGATGTGGGAACACCTGATCTCTGTATTTCCAGTCAATAGGAAGGTGGACGCCACCTATTTGGTACAGCAGGCCTTGGGATTCTAGAGACATCATTTTTCTCACCAGTTGATAGTCGTGTAGTCTGCCCTCAAGAAGGCCAATCGCTCCCGCACCCATACCTCTGCCCCTCTGGGGTGAGAACATAGGGAGCTAGATGCTCTGGGCAGAAAGGTCTTTCAAGGTGCTTTGCTCATCGCCCATATTGCCGCCTACCAGTTTTATATGACCCAGTACAACCAAAACCTGTGGAAGCAGGTCCAGGACCTCTCAGAGAGCTTGCTGCAACAGCAACAGGAGTCCTGCAGGGTCTGGAGGCTGCCAAACATGAGGTGAGATCCACCTATGATGTGTTTGAGACAGCGGCCCAAGTAGCTGCCGTGGGCATTGGTGCCTGTAGAATGGCCTGGCTCCGGGCTTCTGACCTCCATCCAGAGGTGCAGATGAAGCTGGCTGACCTCCCATGCACAGGTGACAACCCTTCTGGGGACAACGTCCAAGTTGGGGTAGCTCAGTTGAAGGACCACCACAAAACCCTCCAACAGCTCTCTGCTAGCACTTCAGATGTTCCTTCCTTTCCCAGGAAATCTTCCAGGCCAAGCTCCAGGAAATCCTTTTATAGGCAGAGGAAATATTATCCCCCTGCCTCTCGGGCTTGCACACCGTGCACTAGCTCCAGGGGCTGCTCCGATCAAGAGTGAGCACCTAGGCCTCAGCAAGCCCTAGCTACAGGTTTTTAACTGGCAGCAAGGGAGCATGAGTCAGCAAAGCGTACCCCCAGCACTGGATCCCCCAGTAGGAGGCAGGCTATTGGCTTCGCCCACCACTGGAGGACAATCGCTTCCGACCAATGGGTCCTTACCATAGTCCATCAGGGGTACCGGCTCAATTTCAGTCGGCTTTCAGAAAACTCTCCCCCATGTCCATCATGGGGTTCATCCGCCCAGTAGGTCATGCTTAAGACAGAACTCTCCACCCTTCTCACAACAGGAGCGGTAGAGCCCGTTCCTCGCTCTCAGCAGGGCCGAGGGTTCTATTCGAGGTATTTCTTCATACTGAAGAGAAACGGAGGCTTGCGCCCCATTTTCAACCTCAGGGCACTGAACAAATTTCTCTTAAAAGAAAAGTTCAAGATGGTTTATCTGGGCACTCTGATCCCCCTCAAAAGAGGAGACTGGATCTGCTCCCTCAATCTCAAGGAAGCTTACGTTCACATAGCTATCTTCCCCAGCCACAGAAAATACCTCCGCTTCGTGATGGGAAAGGCTCACTACCAGTATAAGGTACTGCATTTTGGGTAGGCCTCTGCCCCTTTCATTTTCACCAAATGCCTAGCAGTAGTGGCTGTGTACCTCAGGCGCCGTGTGGTGCATGTCTTTCCATACCTGGACAACTGGCTGATCAAGAGCAACTCACGAACAGGGGCGCTGAACACTTTAGCCCTGACCGTGAAGACTCTGCAATCCTTGGGGTTTGTTATCAACTATCCAAAGTCTCCACTTCTGCTCATCTCCCCAATGGACTTTATAGGAGCTAAGCTGAACACGCTGCAGGCGAAAGCGTTTCTGCCCTGTGATCAGGCTCTTGCACTCGCCTCATTGGCAAACGTGCGCAGCAGCCAGCATGTGAGTGCCCGCCTTCTGCTCCATTTGTTGGGCCACATGGCGGCTTCAGTCTATGTTACCTTACTCGCCCACTTGTGAATGCGAAGGGCACAGTGGACCTTGCAGTTGTAGTGGCAACAGGCCTCCCAGGACCTTGAGACCTGTCTCTCCATCACTGAACCTTTGAGGGCATCTCTGTGCTGGTGGGAAAACCTCTTCAATTTGGAGTGGGGAATTCCCTTCCAGGCTGCCCTACCTCAAGTGGTCCTCATTATGTAGCACATTTAAAACTAATCGGAGAAAATTCTTTTTCACTCAACGCACAATTAAACTCTGGAATTTGTTGCCAGGAGATGTGGTCAGTGCAGTTAGTGTAGCTGGATTTAATAAAGGTTTGGATAAGTTCTTGGAGGAGAAGTTCATTACCTGCTATTAATCAAGTTGACATAGAAAATAGCCACAGCTATTACTAGCATCAGTAGCATGCATATACTTAGTTTTGGGGTACGTGCCAGGTACTTGTAGCCTGGATTGGCCACTGTTGGAAACAGGATGCTGGGCTTGATGGACCCTTGGTCTGACCCAGTATGGCAATTTCTTATGTTTTTATGTTTTTTATGTTCTCCACCGATGCCTCTCCTCCGGGCTGGGGAGCCCATGTGGATGGCCTCCACACACAGGGTCTCTGGACCGCTCAAGAAGCCCACTGTCAGATAAACTTTCTAGAGCTTCAGGTGATCTGTTACATCCTCTAGGTGTTCCGGGACCAGTTGTCACACAAGGAAGTCCTGATTCAGAAAGACAACAACAAGTCATGATGTGGAATATCAACAAACAGGGAGCACAGGATCGTTCCTCCTCTGTCACGAGGCGGTGCAGGTGTGGTCCTGGACCCTGTCACAAGGGATGTCGCTATGACTCTGAACATACTGGTGGACTGGCTGAGCCGCTCCTTTCAGCCACACAAGTGGTCTCTAAATCCAGAGGTGGTGCCCAGAATGTTTCATCAATGGGGAACCTCTCCCACTCCTGATCATGTGTCTTGCGTATGCACCCCAAGTTCCTACCTAAGGTCGTGTCTGATTTCCACATCAATCAGTCCATTGTTTTAGCCACCTTCTTTCCCAGGCTTCATTCCTATCCAGGGGAATATGCTCTTCAAACTTTGGACTATAAGAGGGCCTTGGCTTTCTATTTAGAACACACAGCCTGTCACAGGCAGTCAACTGAACTCTTTGTGTCCTTCTATGCCAGTAGACTGGGAATGGTGGTGGGTAAACAGACTTTATCCATCTGTCTAGCTGATTGCATCGCCTTCTGCTATGCGCAAACGGGCCTTCAGCAGGCAGAACAAATCAAAGCTCACTCTGTGCATGCTATGGCGATGTCAGTGGCTCAACTGCGAGCAGTACCCATTGCTGAAATTTGTCACGCAGCAACGTGGAGTTCTCTTCACACGTTCGCGGCCCACTGGTGTTTAGACAAAGATGGTCGACAGGACAGTACCTTCAGTCAGTCTGTCTCTTTCAGACTTAAACCCAACTCCTCCTGCCTAGTGCCCCTGCTCGTAACCAGGCCATCCTCTGCTGGCCAATAGAACCGCTGTTGTGCCTGTTGGCAATTTGTTTCGGTACCTGTTGACCGCACCTGTCTGATGAGGACAGCCTGGAGCTTGGTATTCACCCATAGAAGAAGGAACAATGCCAAATACATTAAAAGGGGCAATTATAAAACCAATCATAAAGAAGAAAAACAGCGACCTCCTGATCCTGAACCACTACCGCCCAGTCTCAAATCTTCCCTTAATAGCCAAACTAATAGAAAAAACTGTACAGAAACAGCTAGCTGAACACCTTGACAATAATAACCTACTGTATCCATCACAACATGGATTTCGTAAACATTACAGCACTGAGACACTACTACTCGCACTAACAGATAACATTCTAAGAGGTTTTGATAGCGGAAAACATTACATTCTAATAGTGCTAGACTTATCAGCAGCATTCGACACAGTAAACCATAAAATATTACTAAAAAGACTAGAAGAAATTGGATTACACGACAAAACAATAAACTGGTTCAGTTCATATTTAAACAATAGGTTTTTTCAAGTTCAGATCAACAACATACTATCTGAAAATGTCACTCTCGAAACAGGAGTACCGCAGGGATTGGCCCTGTCTACAACCCTGTTTAACATATACATGCTGCCCTTATGCCACCTATTAGCAGGACTGGGAATCATACATTACATCTACGCAGATGATATTCAGCTAATTCTTCCAATCAATGACACAATAGAGAAAACGTTAAATCTAGCTAACATGTATCTAGACATTATAAAACAACTGCTAAACCGTATGGAACTGGTGATTAACATTGAAAAAACGGAATTCCTACACCTAGAACGAAAAAACATAGAAATTATTCAAACTCCAATAATTCTAAAAAACAACCTGAAAATAGAACTAGCTGAAAAAGTATGGAACCTTGGAATAATAATGGACCCAGAAATCAATCTAAAACAGCACATATCGCTAAAAGTAAAAGAAGGCTATGCGAAACTCATGATTCTCAGGAAACTAAAACCCCTACTAATACCAGTAAACTTTAGGACAGTGCTCCAGGCACTAAATTTTCTCAAGCACTGACTATTGTAATGCACTTTTACTAGGACTCCCAAATACAACATTAAGACCACTTCAAATACTACAAAACACAGCAGCCAGAATACTAACTGGAAAAAGAAGGAGAGATCGTATAACTGAAACTCTAGCAGAATTACACTGGCTACCCATAGAACAAAGAGTAAAATACAGAGCCCTATGTACCATACAAAAACTAATACATGACAAAAAAGCCGACTGATTAAACACAGCACTACAGGTACACGTACCACATAGGAACCTTCGTTCAGCAAACAAAGCTCTCTTAACCATTCCATCAGTCAAAACAGCAAGACTGAACCAAGTGAGAGAAAGGGCCTTATCTTTGGCAGGCCCTATGCTATGGAACACAATGCTTCTAGAGATCAGATTACAAAGAGATCTCAAAACCTTTAAGAAAAGTTTAAAAACATGGCTTTATAAACAAGCTTTTTACAAAGAGACCGGAGAATAGAAAATACACAGGAATAGGCAGAAGAGCACCAGTAAACAGCACTATTCCTAAAATGTGCAGGATAATATTTTTAATAACTTTATTTCACAATTTTACCTGTGAATAGTACCTTACATTCGGTCAGGACCTACATCACTAAATAAGCGAAGCTTTTTTGTTTATGATAAAATGTAACCGAACTTTTTTGGCACCTGTTAGAATGTACGATAGTACGCATTCACCCATCCTAATCTATGCGCCTACATGTAAACCGTTGCAATGGTATATAACTTAGCGACGGTATAGAAATACTGTATACGGTATAGAAATACTGCAGAAAGCAATTTACAAAGCAGATTACTCTGCTCTTGATGACGTCATACATATCCACCAATCCCTACGCACTACAAGAACAACTAGTAAAATACAACTTGTGATTCCATCTCTCCCTCTCGCCAAACTCTCTTCCACCAGAAATAGAGCCATTTCCATCATCGGCCCAAAATTATGGAACTCACTTCCTCAGTACCTCGCTGGTCAAGAAAACCCTAAATCTTTTAAAAAAGAACTAAAATCTTGGCTACTAAGCCAATCTCTTACTGACAGCTCGGACTTTTGATCTCATAACTATCAGTCTACCGATAGGACAATTTATCCCGCCCTCTAACTACAGATATATCCTATTATCTATGAACCCTATTTTTTCAGTATACCTTACTTGTAATATATCCTGCTGTTTGTTAGACTAATTTTTATGCCTGTTTCTCAGTCTGATTAATGTAATCTGTCAAATTTAAATGTAACTGGTTTGTTATAATGTAAACCGGAGTGAAGGCAACTCTGCTATACCTCGGTATATAAAAAACGCTAAATAAATAAATAAAAAATAAAAGATTTTAAATAAATAAAATAATAAATATATGAGGACTACCATCCTGCTTGTCCTAGGAGAAAGCGCATTTGCTTACCTTTAACTGGTGTTCTCCTAGGACAGCAGGATGGTAGTCCTCAGGAATCCCGCCCACCACCCCGTGGAGTTGGGTTCTCCTCCGTTTTGTTGTTTTATTTTTTTCTCGCTCGTATTTTTTCTCTACGTTTCGAGACTGAAGGGGGACCTCGCGTGGACGCGTGGTTAGTGGCAGGCTGGGTATGCTCAGTGTGAAACTTTGACAAATGTTTTCCGTGCCAGGCTCCATTGGATGATGTCACCCACATGCAAGGACTAACATCCTGCTGTCCTAGGAGAACACCTGTTACAGGTAAGCAACTGAGCTTTCCTCATAATCACCAGAGCAAATCAGATGCAATTCATAACAATTTTTATTCTTCATAATCAAACATCTAGTTAACACCTACTCTATTCCCTCACGCCTCTTCTCTATCACTTTTCTAAACTCATGAATGCTTTCAGTGTTTTGACTTGGAAGGTACTGCCAAGTAATTACTCTCTTAAGTTTCCTTAATATGTTTTAAGTTACTCATCAGACAGGATTAATTGTCTTTTAACTAAGAGGCAGAGTAGGCTACTTTAGAGAAAAAAATATACAGAAGGTAAAAAGCTGGCTACTCCCGCTTCCCCTTTCAATTAAAACAGTATTGACTTTCTGGAAAAGAAACAAAAGAAAAACACACAACACATTCCCCTTGAATCAGGTAGCCAGCTCTGCTTTAACACAAGAGCTCTCTGAGTTACAATCGCCTCATGCTAGCAGCAGAATTTCAGCAGATACAAAAAAAAAATGGAGCAACGCTTCTAAGCCCCACACATTTTCCCCTCTTCCTGCCTATGGATGTATCACAGGGACTTATACCTACTGAATCCCTTCTCTGGACCATCGTTAATTTTCTGAGCTCCCCAAGAACTAACGGGTTATAATCCCTCACGGCTTCTTTCATGGCTGTGCTAGAAGTGACTCAGGTGTTCCGCTGCTTCTGCTCCTCCAGCTCCCTCGACCTCCTCCATGGCTAGTTGTTCCCTTTATACAGGGCTGCCTATTCTCCAAGGCAGGAAAGACTCCGCCCCTTTCTTTCCCTGCCCCAAGCACTTCCAGGGGCTGATCACTAAGGCTTCTGGGGGATGTAGTTTCCAAAAAAACCCCCAAAAAACCCTAAGACTTTTCTTTTATTACTTCCCATGCAGGGACTCACAACTGGGTAAATCACCACACAGGGTCAGGATTTTGAATTTAGAATGATGGGAGCCAGTGTAAGCTTTTCAGGACTGGGGATATTTGGTCACATTTATGTTCCCTCATCTGGCAGGCAGCAGAATTTGAATAAACTGAAGGTGGCAGTTTAGGGTGTTAGGAATGCCCACATAAAATGAGTTACAATAGCCCAAAAAGGAGATAACAGTGGCACGAATAGCAGTTATGAAGGCAAGTATTGTCCTGTAATAAGCAATGGTGACGGAGGTAGAAGAAAGCTGTTTTGGTTACTGTGTAGACCTGGGCTTTGGCAGGAAGTTGGGAATCTAGTTTGAAGTCTAGACTTCAAACTGGAGAGTTGAGGGTAAAGTTGTTCACCCAAAGGTCAATTTCGGGAAAGGGTGGTCAGGATCTTTTCTTTCGATCCACAACATCTTTGTTTTCTAGGCGTTGAGACTTAGTTTATTTTGGCATAGCCAGTTGGTGAATTTCTCTAAGGAGGTGAGTGAGAACTTGAATCTGATTTGAGCCATTTATGATCAAAAGTTGAATGTCATCATCACAGGAAGGGTGGGTGATGTGGCAGCCCCTGATGACTTTGCACAAGGGACAGTGTGGGTGAGAGAATGGAGCTTGCAGTACTCTGCAGGAGAGTGAGTGGGGTTTGGAAAGATGTTCCCATGAAGACTGTCTGAGTGCAGTCTTGGAGAAAAGATGTGAACCAGGCTAATGCTGGCCCAGCCAGCCCTATATCAAAATCCATGTCTTTCTATACGTTTTGTGATTTTCTTCTTTAAAATAGTTTCTGTGGTTTTTCAAAATCACGGAAACTATTCTAAAGTTTCTCGGATCACCCCGGGAGTCCTTTTTAAAGATTGGGGTTACATTGGCCATCCTCCCATCTTCGGGTAAAATGGATGATTTTAATGATGGGTCACAAATTACATATTTGAGTTCTATCAGAACTCTGGAGTGTATACCATCTGATCCAGGTAATTTGCTACTCTTTAGTTCGTCAATCTGCCTTTAAACACCTTCCAGCTTTACCACAATATGTTTTAGGTCTTCTGAATCATCACCATTGAACAGTTTGCTGCACAGCTTTCTCCCCAAAATGCTCTACAGTAAACACCGAAGGAAAGAATATTCAGTCTATCCGCGATGGCCTTATCTTCCCTAAGTGCCCCTTTAACCCCTCGATCATCTAACAGTCCAACCGACTCCCTCACAGGCTTCTTGCTTCAGATATATATTTTTAAAATGTATTATGATTTTTGCCCCTAAAGACAGCTTTTTTTCAAATTATCTTTTTACCATCTTACCAATATTTTACATTTAGCTTGCCGATACTTATGCTCTTTCCTGTTATCTTCAGTTGAATCTTCTTTCCACTTCTTGAAAGAAGATCTTTTGGCTAAAATAGCCTTTTTAACCTCACCTTTTAACCATGCTGGCAGTCTTTTTGCGTTCCTCCCATTTTTTTAAATGAATGGATTATATCTGGACTGGATTTCCAAGATGGTATTTTTAAACAATAACCACCCCTGATTTAAATTCTTAACCTTTGTAGCTGCACCTTTCAGTTTTTTTTCCAACTATTTTCCTCACTTTATTCAAGTTTTCATTTTGAAAGTTTAATGCTAGACTTGTAGATTTACTTAGTGTCCTCCCTCCAATCATTAAGTCAAATTTGATCACGCTATGATCACTGTTGGCGAATGGCGCCACCACTGTTACCTCTTACACCAAATCCTGCATTACACTAAGAATTCGGTCTAAAATGGCTCCCCCCTCTTGTTGGTTCCTGGACCAACTGATCCATGAAACAGTCATTTATTTCATCTAGAAACTTTACATTCCTAGCATGTCCGCATGTGACATTCACCCGGTAAATATTGGGGTAATTGAAAACTTATCCAATCATAAACAGAAGCACAACTTGCACATAAGCAAGTACTCAAGAACACTGGTGCAAGTAAATCAGTATATTTTCCATCCAATTATAAATCACTGTTTTATTATTGTAAATGTTCCAATATCCTTACTGTGGCAACTCCATACAAAGTAACAGTCACGAGTTACAGGTCCCCCGACACGGTCCCGTGTTTCGCGGTGGCTGCATCGGGAGGGACCGGATGACATTCAAAATCTGGAATATAACATGAGTAATCAAACATGGAAAAAAGGCTGGCTGCAGGAGAACGGGTTACAGTGAGTAATCACATACCTTGTAGACAATCATCAGGAGCGCGGGCATCCTCTGCATTTGGCAAACATTTAAAGGGCAAAAAAGGGCAAAAAAGGCGCCTTTTTTGCCCTTTAAATGTTTGCCAAATGCAGAGGATGCCCGCGCTCCTGATGATTGTCTACAAGGTATGTGATTACTCACTGTAACCCGTTCTCCTGCAGCCAGCCTTTTTTCCATGTTTGATTACTCATGTTATATTCCAGATTTTGAATGTCATCCGGTCCCTCCCGATGCAGCCACCGCGAAACACGGGACCGTGTCGGGGGACCTGTAACTCGTGACTGTTACTTTGTATGGAGTTGCCACAGTAAGGATATTGGAACATTTACAATAATAAAACAGTGATTTATAATTGGATGGAAAATATACTGATTTACTTGCACCAGTGTTCTTGGGTAATTGAAAACTCCCATTATTACTGTGCTACCACATTTGTTAGCTTTCCTAACCTTTGTTAGCATTTCATCGTCTGTCTGTTCATTTTGGCCAGGCGGATGGTATTATACCCCCATCGCTATACTCTTCTCCATCATAGATGGAATTTCCATTCCTAAAGATTCTACTGGGTATTTGGTCTTCTGCAGGATCCTTATCTTGTTGGACTTTATGCCATCCCTAATCCATAAGATAAAATGCCCCCACACACACACACACACACACACACACACACACATACGCACACATAAGTTGATCCATCCTAACATTGCAATATAATTTGTACCCCGGTATAGCACTGTCCCATTGGTTATCCTCTTTCCACCAGGTCTCTGAGATGCCAAGTATGTCTACCTCTTCAAGCAGTGTTATACATTCTAACTCTTCCATCTTACTTTTTGGACCTCTGGAATTAGTTAACAGACATTTTAAATTATGTTTTTTGTTTGTATTAACAATCTGCTTATCAGTTGACAGGAGTAATTTGGAATCTTTAAAGCCAGGGAGTTCTTTACTTATAGGCAGTCACTAGTTATATAGGGAAACTCAATGCACAGTTAAGCTCTGGAATTCATTACTTACCAGAGGATGTGGTTAAGGCATTTAGGGCCAGATTTTGTAACCTTTTTAAACATTGTAACCTTTGCAACCTGGCGCGCACAAATCTACGCCCGTTTCCATAACATGTGCGCGCAGCCGCACGCATGTTATAAAATCTGGGGTCAGCGCATGCAAGGGGATGCACACTTGTGCACCTTGCGCACGCCGAGCCCTAGGGGAGCCCCGATGGCTTTCCCCGTTCCCTCCGAGGCCTCAGAGGAAACTTTCCTTCCACCCCCGCCCTCCTCCACCGTCCCCTATCTAACCTATCCCCCCAGCCCTATCTAAATCTCCCCACCTTTGTTTTATTATTTACGCCAACCTCCGGGCAGGCGTAGGTTGCGCGCGCCGGCCAAGTGCCGGCATGCGATCCCTGCGCCCAGCGGCAGTGGCGAGGCCTTTGACCACGCCCTGCCCAATTTTTCAAGCCCCGGGGTTTGCGCATGTCGCCAAACCTATGCAAAATAGGTTCGGCACGCACAGGAAGGGTTTTAAAGGGTTACGTGCCCCTTAGTGTAGTTGGGTTTAAAAAAGATTTGGATAAGTTTCTGGAGGAAAAATCCATAAACTGCTATTAATCAATAGGGAATAGCCACTGCTTGTTGCTGGCATTAGTAGCATGGGATCTATTTAATGTTTGGGTACTTGCCAATTACTTGTGACTTGGATTGACCACTGTTGGAAACAGGATACTGGGCTTGATGGACCCTTAGTCTGACCCAGTAAGGCATATATTTTGTTCTTATGAAAGTGGAGCTTCAATAATAACAGAACAAAGACAGCCCAATAGATAATTTCAGTTGATAGAGGTAATTTGGAATCTTTTATCTCAGATGGTTCTTTATTTATAGACATGTAGGCTACTTTTGCTTTTATTGGAACTCTCTATCTGGATGCCTTAACTCCTCTGTTATATTAGTATTCTTTGAAAATTCCTCCTTCCGAATAATGTGCTGGTGAGCGACTGTCGGCTTTTCCCCATGTTCTTGTTTAAACATAGAGGAAAGCTGACAGTCGCTCAGCAGCATATGCTAGTGAGGTGATCATTATGGTCATGGAAGCAGTGAAGTAGTCCATGTTTAGCCTGCTGAATAAGCCAGGAGGGGCAGGGATCATCTGAGAAGGTGGCTTAACTATTAAGATTGATGTTTGATATTTCTTGATATTATTGTATATTTTATGAGGAAAGGTAAGGTATGTTTTTCCATTGTTGCACTGCATACAGATTCTGGCTTCTTGTGGTTTCCAGTTCAGTTTTTGTCTGCATATTTCTATTTATACTTTGTAGTCACTTTATTCTGAATTTGGTGAGAGTCTCTCTGTGTTTTGTGCTTTTGACACCGTGGTGAGGTATTCTACTGAAATGTAGTTTCTATGTAGGGCAGCTTGGCTTGTTCTGTTTTCCTAACAGGAGGTGCATTGGTGTTTTAGAGTTCAATGTAATATTTGCATTGCTGCCTTTTCATAGGTAGGGTTGTTGCTTGAGTGCTGACAGTTGGTTCTGTTTTGGCATGGGAGCTTTACTGTATTATAATTGTTTTTCATGATTTTCTGAGAGCCAAGCCCACACTCAATACACGCTACAATAGACCTATTACCGTATGAGTTCTGAGTGTCTTTTTTGCAGAGTTTTCTGTTTCACACCACACCACTGCATGTAAATATAATATACATGTTTAAAAGGATATTTTTACCTCAGAAGACAATGCTTTGTCCTTTTTCATATAAAATCTGTTGTTATAAATGCATAAATTTAAATTGTGTGGGGGGAGGCTGGAGAAGTGCTTAGAGCACCTGATACTTTAGCACCAGCCCTGAGAAGGATCGCTGAGAGCTCCTCTGGAGTCCTGTGGACTCCTCTGGAGTCTGGTCCACTACACCATCTACTCAAACGCTTTTTTGAACCTACAGACCAATGCAAAGAAGGATCAAAACCCCTAAGCACCTGGTTCTTATTTTATATACTCCTATCAGGATACGCCTGTTGTACCATGTCTTGAACGCATTTTTTCAAAAAGACGAGTAATAAACAAAACTGAATTTCAGTTTGGTTTGAATTTAGATCTAGCCCAGCCATTGCAGTGCCAGTCCTCTGCCAGGGGACACAACTCCTTCCGGAACCTTGTACATATGCATTCTGAGTCTGGCCACTAGGTGTCACTTTGGTGCAGTACCTGAGACTCTCTTCCTCCTGAGGAGGGCTGATTTGGGGGATTGGGGGGATGAATTGAAATGACCACCATGGGCTTTACATTTTTTTTTGTCGGAGAGGGGATCCTATGCCAGTGCTTTATTCATTAGTCCTGGGGGAATTCTGCGCTACTGTGGAGCACAGAATTTGTGCAGAATTCCCCCCAACCCTGCACAGAATTGCCATTTTCTGTGCAGAATTGCCAAATTCTGCGCAGAAAATTGCAGAGGAGACCCCGGCATGCCGCGAACGGAGCGCATCCCGCATGTGCCACGGGACGTGCTCCATTCGCAGTGAAGATGAAGGTCCGCCGCGCCGTTTGCGGTGAAAAAGGAAGGCCCCCATGTGCTGCGAACGGCACGCCTTCATCTTTGCCGTCCCGCAGCACACGGGGGCCTTCCCTTTTCACTGCAAACGGTGCGCTGGGCCTTCATCTTTGCCACGAATGGAGCGCGTCCCGCGGCACACGCAGGACACGCTAGGTTCGCAGCATGCTGGTGAGAGAGAATGTGTGTCTGAGAGAGGGGAGGGGAGGGTGAGAGCGAGCAGGAGGTTGTGAGAGAGAGCATGGGAGGTAAGAGAGCGGGGGGGGGTGTGATGCCGGTGAGAGAGAATGTGTGTCTGAGAGAGGGGAGGGGAGGGTGAGAGCGAGCAGGAGGTTGTGAGAGAGAGCATGGGAGGTAAGAGAGTGGGGGGGGGGTGATGCCGGTGAGAGAGAATGTGTGTACGAGAGAGGGGAGGGTGAGAGCGAGCAGGAGGTTGTGAGAGAGAGCATGGGAGGTAAGAGAGCGGGGGGGGGGGGGTGATGCCGGTGAGAGAGAATGTGTGTATGAGAGAGGTGAGGAGGGGTGGAGGAGGGGTGGGGGAGGGTGAGAGACAGCATGGTTGGTAAGAGGGGGGTGTGGTTTTCAGAGAGGGAGCCTTTATGAGGGGAGGGGTGTGGGGGAGGGGAAGGTGAGAGAGAGCAGGAGGGTGTGAGAGGGGGGTGGGGGGATGCTTGAGTGTGGGTTTAAGAGAGGGAGCCTATGTGAGGAGATGTATTTATTTATTTAAAATCTTTTATATACCGTTGTTAAGTTATTTACCATCACAACGGTTTACAAAAAGGCACATATGGTAACACTGAGTATATAAACCAGAAGAAACATTGTAGAAGTGCCAAAAAAAGTGATTCGGTAACAATGTGCCTTCTAATATATAATTATACGATGAGTTTGTCTTGTTCTTTCGCTACATGTGTCAGAGTTTAATTTACATGTAGGTCTCTCTTGCAATTCAAATTCTATGAAAGGTTATCAGTGAGATATTGGATAAAAATGACCACTAAGCACACAGTCACTAAGTGCTGAGTGTTGATTTTATGATGCTTGCCTTTACTTACTTTCCCCATTCTCTTTGTAAAACACCTGTTTGAACAGCCATGTTGTGAAGGAGTGTGTATGTGTGTGAGAGATTGGGAGCTCGTGTGTATGAAAAAGGGATTGTGTGTATGTGAGGGTGCTAGCCTGTGTGAAGGGATTGTGTATGTGAGAGGGAGTCTGTGCGAAGGGGTGCGTGAGAGAGAGACATAGGTAGCCTGTGTGAGGATGTATGTGAGAGAGAGAAAGGGAGCTTGTGTGGGTGTGTATGCAGGGGATGTGTGTGTGCGAGAGAGTGAGGGAGCCTGTATGAGGGTGTGTGCATGTGGAAAGGACACTCTTACAGTGAATTTCTAGGGAAATTCTGCTCAAAATATTTAACATTCTGCAACTTTAAGTAATAACTTTTTTTCTGTATTAATTTAAAATGTAGTTACTTAAAGACTGTCATGTAAATTGTGTTGTTTTGACCAATATAAAGTTTGCAGAATTTTCGGGTTTTGTGCGCAGAATTTTAAACTTTTTTGCGCAGAATTCCCCCCGGAGTAATTCATGCTCTATTTCTCAGATTCCTTATGGGCATCACTAATATCACTACCTTTTGAGATACTGGTGATCCAGACTGGCCACTGTCGGAGGCAGGATGTCGGGCTCGATGGCCCTTAGTTTGACCCAGCATGGCATTTCTTACGAGAGCACTGGCAGGACGGAAGCCTAACAAAGACGATCAAAGAAGGGACTACCCCAGCCACTTTTCATTCTGCTGGAGCCCTGCTTTTGCTGCCGCACCCTCCTAGGGGTCTGTCCTGCTCCTAAGGACCCCGAACCTGCCTCTGCAACAAGCTCAGCCCCTGCCAGCCTGAGAGCACAACTCTTACCACTGAGCCACGGGCCAGCAAAGCTTCAGGGCTCTGTTTGTTTAGTCAACTGAAGTATCTAAAAATACATCTTCTGCTGGCTGCTATTCCTGCTTTAAATAAGTACTAAGGAAAAAACAAAGTGTTAGAGATAAAGTAACAGAAAATAAGAAGATGTGTGAACATTTCATGATGTCTGGTTTCCTTCTTTAGTACAGAAATTTACATATGATTATGACAGCCTTCATTTTGTGAATTTCTGTGCAGTAAGTACATCATTAAATATTTGAGATGTTTTTTTCCTATTGGAATCAGTGGCTGATCACAGGCACCACCCAATAAGCATCTCAGTGTGCTCTGACCTCCCTGAACTTTCCCGTTTCCGTATGGAGCAGAAAAAAGGGGATTCTAAGTGCCGGAAGGGCATCAAGGCTACACAGTACGAGCTCTCTGGCAAAAATATGAATGAAATCGGATGAATGACTCAAAAGACAACCTCCAGGGATATTTACTCTCTTTCTCTCCTGCCTCCCGGATCTTCGCTGTGACCAAAGGCAGCACCACCCTCCCAAGGCCAGTTGCTTCAGTGCTGGTCACTTAGCCACCTGTCTCTTCCCACCACCACCACCAAACTCTGATCTTCTCTTCCCTGCCTCCTTTAGAGCCACACAGCCTTACTAACATCACGTTGCAGGGGGACTGTAAGAGACTTCTGCATGTCTTGTGGCCACAGCTCCTCCTCTGGACCCCCGTGGTGCATCCTTCCACTCCGACCTGGAAACCTGCGCCACAGGACGCCACAGGGGTTATTACTGCCCCTGGGCAATGCGCAGGCTGCTGCTGCTGCTGCTGGTGCATCCTTCCACTCCAACCTGGAAACCTGCGCCACAGGACAGCACAGGGGTTATTACTGCCCCTCGGCAATGCGCAGGCTGCTGCTGCTGCTGCTGGTGCATCCTTCCACTCCAACCTGGAAACCTGCGCCACAGGACGCCACAGGGGTTATTATTACTGCCCCTGGGCAATGTGCTGGCTGCTGCTGCTGGTGCATCCTTCCACTCCGACCTGGAAACCTGCGCCACAGGACAGCACAGGGGTTATTACTGCCCCTCGGCAATGCGCAGGCTGCTGCTGCTGCTGGTGCATCCTTCCACTCCAACCTGGAAACCTGCGCCACAGGACGCCACAGGGGTTATTATTACTGCCCCTGGGCAATGTGCTGGCTGCTGCTGCTGGTGCATCCTTCCACTCCGACCTGGAAACCTGCGCCACAGGACAGCACAGGGGTTATTACTGCCCCTCGGCAATGCGCAGGCTGCTGCTGCTGCTGCTGGTGCATCCTTCCACTCCAACCTGGAAACCTGCGCCACAGGACGCCACAGGGGTTATTATTACTGCCCCTGGGCAATGTGCTGGCTGCTGCTGCTGGTGCATCCTTCCACTCCGACCTGGAAACCTGCGCCACAGGACAGCACAGGGGTTATTACTGCCCCTCGGCAATGCGCAGGCTGCTGCTGCTGCTGCTGGTGCATCCTTCCACTCCAACCTGGAAACCTGCGCCACAGGACGCCACAGGGGTTATTATTACTGCCCCTGGGCAATGTGCTGGCTGCTGCTGCTGGTGCATCCTTCCACTCCGACCTGGAAACCTGCGCCACAGGATGCCACAGTGGTTATTATTACTGCCCCTGGGCAATGTGCTGGCTGCTGCCACAGATGGAGGGGGTGGGCTGGGGTCAGCAGAGGCAAAGAGGATGACAATCAGAGCCCCCAGCTCCCAAGAAACATCGGTTTTCCTCAGTGACAGCCTTGGAATTGTTTGTACCCCACTGGTTCTCAGTTCTAATCTTCCTGACCCCCCCCCCCCCCCCAAATTTTTTGGATAACCCCAATGAATATACAAGATATATTTGGATATAAACAATCTAAGAACCAGTTAAATTGCATATTTCGGATATTCTGCTAGGAGGAATGAGATTGAGAGCTACTAGCAGAGATTAAGGCCATTCTCTTTACTTGTGGCTGTTTTGCCTGTGGGTGTGAGGACTATGAAATCAGAAGATTCGTGTTTTTTATACTTTAAGAATGCAAAGCGATGACTTCAGTGACTGGCAAGGAGAGGGCATGCAGTTTTGAATTTCATCCATCCCCTTGCAGTCATAGAAGTGCATATTTGGTAAACGTTATTTCTGCCAAATAAGAGACCAAGCTTTTAACGCTGATCTCAGGCTCCTGCCATGGGAACGCTGCAGAAGTAACACACAGCCTCAGGTTTAAGGCTCAGTCAGCAAAGCGTTGCGTTTAAAATGTTCCCTTCCGGTCCCCGGCGGGACTAGTGAAGGGAGGCAAGCCCTCACTCGTACTCTGGAGCTTGCCACACCATGATGATGTCATCAGAGTGAGACCTCATCTAGAGGACAGTGCCCACTTCTGGAGGCGGCATCTCTAGATGGTCATAGGCAGAAGAGTCCCTCGAATGACTTATGAGGAGAGGTTGAAGAACCTGAATATGTACACCCTGGAGGAGAGGAGGAGCAAGGGTGATAGGATACAGACCTTCAGATACTTGAAAGGTTTTAGTGATCCATGGTCGTCAACAAACCTTTTCCATTGGAAACAATTTAATAGAACTAGGGGTCACGATTTGAAACTCCAGGGAGGACGACGGAACCAACGTGAGGAGATATTTCTTCCCTGTGAGGGTGGTGAATGCCTGGAATGCCCTTGTGAGGAAGTGGTGAAGACTAAAATTGTAAAGGATTTCAAAGGGGCATGGGATAAACACTGTGGATCCCTAAAGGCTAGAGGATGGGGGATAAATAAAAAAGTTTGGGGGTAACCTGCACGGAGCGGCAGTTACTACCCTTAACAGAAACGTGGGGTATCCTGCATGGAGCGGTAGTTACTACCCTTAACAGAAACGAGGGGGTAACCTGCACGGAGCGGCAGTTACTACCCTTAACAGAAACGTGGGGGTAACCTGCACTGAGCGGCAGTTACTACCCTTAACAGAAACATGGGGGTAACCTGCACGGAGCAGCAGTTACTACCCTTAACAGAAACATGGGGGTAACCTGCACGGAGCGGCAGTTACTACCTTTAACAGAAACATGGGGTAACCTGCACAGAGCGGCAGAAACGAGGGAGTAACCTGCACGGAGTGGCAGTTACTACCCTTAACCGAAACATGGGGGTAACCTGCACGGAGCAGCATTTACTGCCCTTAACAGAAACATGGGGGTAACCTGCACGGAGCAGCAGTTACTACCCTTAACAGAAACATGGGGGGTAACCTGCAAGGAGCGGCAGTTACTACCCTTAACAGAAACATGGGGGTAACCTGCAGAGAGTGGCAGTTACTACCCTTAACAGAAACATGGGGGTAACCTGCACGGAGCAGCAGTTACTACCCTTAACAGAAACATGGGGGTAACCTGCAGAGAGTGGCAGTTACTACCCTTAACAGAAACATGGGGGTAACCTGCACGGAGCGGCAGTTACTATCCTTAACAGAAACATGGGGGGGGTAACCTGCAGAGAGTGGCAGTTACTACCTTGGGAAGCTTGCTGGACAGACTAGATGGACCATTTTGGTCTTTTTCTGCCATCATTACTATGTTACTATGAAATTGTCCAATGTTTCCAGTCAGGGCCTTAGTTATGGGGCAGCAGGTAGTAAAGCTGGAGGTCAAGCAGGAGGAGTGGGCTGATGGTCTTTACCTACAGTCAGGAGGCAGGATTACCCAGTTTAGGTCCGGCTATTTTGAAACAGTGTGGTGCCCAGTTGTAAAGTGACCATATGTGAGCGGGTTTTATGCTAAGGCTTGAATGAAAGACTAAATCTTTTGAAAATGAAAAGGGAGAACATTCATTGACTTATTTACCTATTGCTGCAGATTGAGTATAAAAATAAAGCCAAACGCATGTTTCTGATTCAAATCTCTGCCTCAGCAAATGTATTAACTGCCTGCACAAAAAATGGTTTTTGCAATAAAAGGATAGTGCGTTCGCCTTTCTGCCTCCCCACTCTATTACTCCCACATCAAAGCTAATGATAAGCAAAAAGAGCCTTAGCTAGAAAAGACAACGAAGCATGTTAACTCCTTCATCTTATGGAAGTAAATTAATATGCACAATGCATCTCTGAATACAAAATGCAGCTGCTGGCGCTCTGTATGGCTACCCTGTGTTCCCCGTTAACCAACGAGGAGACGGACGTGATTGTGCTCTTCAGTATTCGTTGCCTGCATTTATGGCACATCGTTTGCTGGTTTCTGAGAAATAATTAACATTGTTTAATTGCCCTCTGTGTCATCTCTCCTGGTATTTTGTTCCACATGACTGGGCCTATCTGCTTAGACAGAAGAGCAGTCATTCATAATTGCACGCATACGGCTGGTAATCTGCACTCCACGCCAGAAAAGCCACCCTGATGCCACCAGGAGAGGTCGTACCTGACCAGGGCTGGCTCCCTCACTCCTAGCATGTGAAACTCCTGTCAAGTGATCTTGACACCCAAGGGAGATATTTATGGATTCTCCTCTTATGCGAGGTGCTTAAGAGCTCTCCTCACATAGCCCCCGAAATTTCAGCACAGTAATGGGTTTCTGCAGAGCACACAAAAAATCAGTTTCCTTTCTTAAGAGCATCAGGAGTTTGAGGTTGCTGAGCAGTGCCAAACCTCATGTACCGTCATCCTTAACAGGCTTTTCAAGGTTATTTCTCTCGCCCTAGTCCTTTTTGGGGATAAAGCGAATGGGGAGAGATTTTCTGATCCCCTGAATTCATGTTCTCCACTTACCTTTCTTTAAGCCCAGACTCCCTTCTCTGGCGGCTGCCTCAGGCCCACGTCTTAGCAGCAGGGCTGCCATGTTTAGGAGGGGGCGATCCTCTCTCGCTTGACGCGGCCAGGTTTTCATCGGCTCCCCTGAAGGGGGGGAACTGATCTTCCTCCTAGCAGTTTTCAGCCCTTGCCACGGTGCACAGCGCACAGCAGGAAGCTTCTTTTCTCTTACTTCCTGCCTTGGACTTGCTCCATTTTTTCATGGTTAGCTGCTGTCCTGCACATCCTCTAATCATTTGGTTGTGTCATGGGCAGGATGGAAAGCCCTGATAGGTCGTGCTCGCTCCTCCCACGTTTCCATCTCTTTTTTTGGGGGGGGGGGGGGGGGGGGCTCGCCTCTCAGTCGCTCTGTCGGCCGCCTGTTCTGGAGCTGTGGGTGCAGAAACGCAGCAGCCTGCTGCGATGGGAGCGACTGAGCAAGAGGAGGTTTCCAAACGTGGAAGCCCTTATTTTGGGCTCCTGAATGGAACAGGGGGATGCATTTCTTTGTTTTTGTCGCCCACATTTTTTTGGGGGGGGGGGGGGGATGGAAGGGCTTACTTTTGCTTTGGGAAGGCTCGGAAATAGCTTGATTGCTTTTTTTTTTTCTACACATGTGCTTGGTGGCCAGTGAGGCGCAGTAAATGATTTCATGGTTACAACGTTCTAGGCTGCCTGGAACGGTTGTCATTACACCAACGTGGGCACAACTAGAGTACCGGGTGCAATTCTGGTCACCGCACCTCATAAAAGGTAAAGTGGAGCTAGACAAAGCACGGAGAAGGGCGACCAAAATGATAAAGGGAATGGAATGGCTCCCCTATGAGTTTTAGGGCCCTTGAGCTTGCAGAAGAGAGAATTTTAGAGGGGCTGTGATAACTTTACAATATTGTCCTAAAGCTAACAGGTAGCAGATTTAAAACCAGTTCAAGAAATTTTTTCTTCCAGTCAGCGCACAGCTACGCTGTGAGACGTGTTGCCAGAAAATGCGGTCACGGCTAGTAATATACCTTTGTTTTAAAAAAAAAAAGACAGGTCCACAAAATAATTAGCCAGATAGACTTTGGTTTCCCGGGGAGAGCAACATGAAACAGACGTTCCTAATGGGCTTTGCAGGGTACTTCCAGGCAATGCGGGTTGGCCATTGCTGGTGGCAGGATTCTGGGCTTGGTGGACCATGCGCCTGACCCAGCATCTTCTTATGCCACTGAGGCCATCATGCACCTGCGATCTAGTGCACCTGGGCCTGCGATCTGTAAGCACTGTGAGGATCCCAAAATTCAGTAACTGTCCACTGGACGGTCCGATTCTCCTAAGCAGGTCCAAATCTCTTGTCACAGTGTGAAATATATTGCCAGATGTTTGTTCGTTTCTGGCAGGTCAGGAGCGTGGTAGAGTTGTGGCCACCTTGAAGGGGCTGACCAGTCATAAAAGGCCGAATATATAACAACAAAAATAATAATAATTGCTAGGGGGCTGCTCTCACAGCCAGATCTCTGGGACAGAGCAGGTACAGGATGTCAGAAAGCCCCCAGTTATTGTGCTTCTCTGCAACCTTCAGGTTTTTGTGCATCATCTTTGGCTTGTTTTACCCTAGAAACTGATTCTTTTTTCTTACTTTCTTCTTGCAATTGCCTTTGCTTGGAAGTTTTATACTGTGTATTGGCTCATGCTCCAAGCCATCTGTCCTCCTTGATTCCTAAGATCAAGGCTGCCTCGCCCATCTGTTGGGAAGCGAAGTGAATGTAGCCCTGAAGCACAGGCAAAATACAACTCTGCAATTTTTATGAACATATTCTGGAGTTTCTTACTGATCTTGCTTTCACCTGGGAAAAAAAAAAATGTAACCATATCAGGTGTCCTGCTGTGTCAGGAGACAGCAGTTTCTCCTAAACTAGATCGGACACCTTAGAAAGGGATAGCAGGGCTTCGACTCTCAGGTCAGCCAGGGCTGAGACTAACCCACAGTCTCCAAATGGCGCAAAGCCCCGGGTATTGCTCAGTGGCAACACCGAGACAACTAGATGTAGAGTCCACGTTAATGCAGTCCAAGAGCCGTGGCCTGTGGTTACTGCATGTAAGGTGACTTAGGGCAAAAAAATCCCAACACTGGTAGTTGCGAATCAATGCTTAATGTGTCGAGGACTAATAGAGGCCGGTTCTGATTGAGCTGTAACTCCAAGGCAACAGGAAGAATCTCCTGGGCCAAAAAAAAAAAAGAGATCCCAAGCAAATCCATGCTGCATTCTGCACAGGCATAGGCGTGCACTCTGCCTCACTTTGTTACCATGCCCTTATAAATAATGTTCACTGTACTTATCCAGATTCTGAATTAGATAAAAGGCTGACGTGAAAGCTAGGTGTCCATTAAAGTAGTCTGCAAGTGGAGTTTTGTATGGAGACAGGAGTTTCATGAAAGGTCGCCAAATCAAGACAGGTAGGGGAAATTCTGAAAAGATTTTCCCGTAGGTCAACTTGTGTTTTACCCGCTTAAAAGCACAGTTTGAAAATTGCCTGCTCCTCAATGTGGTTAAACGTGTGTGGGGGTTAAGTCAATGGAGGGGCTTCGCTCTGAAATCCCCTGCATTCTCTTGCCAGCCCATAATTCAAAAAAGAAAACTGCGTCGAGCGTTCCCCCTTGAAAATGAGCTTGCAAAGTACCAGCACCATGCCTAGTTTGAAGATTGCTCTCTTAGTAGGAGAGAATTGCCATGTGCAGCCGTGGTTGGGCCTTCTGTATCAGTGTAATGCTTTTTGTTTTTCCCACCTGCAGAGTACCCGAGTGGCCTTGGACCATCTGGAATCCGTTCCTGATAAACTGAATTTATTGGAAGACTTCAAAGACCTCGGGGTGAGAACATTTCTCTGACTTCACTCTTTTCTCTCCTGATCAGGGCGCGTAACCAAAAGGCAAGACTGTTTTCTCCCATCTAGGGAGCCAGTCTTTCTTAAACCCAGAGCAGACCTTCCAGCCTGCCTCTTTACTAACGGTGAGGACTCTGTTAAACTTCAAAGAAAAGGTGAGCCAGACTCGGTGGAATGGAAAGTTGCGAAGGAGGAGTGACGACTTAAAAGTAAAGTTACAACAGAGAGATGAAGGGGGATGTGGGAGATTTATAGGACACTCTTCGGCACCCATGTTTCTGTGTAATATTTTGTATTGCTGTTGAAATAATTTTGTACATAATCTCACTGCTTTTCGCACTCTGCATGTGTCAGGCGCCCGAGTGAAACAAGTGACTGGCTTGTGCATGGACATGTCTTCACACCAGCTAAGAACTCTGCAGGTCCAGCCACTGTGTATAATGACATGCAAAGGAATAACCAGGCTAGCTTACAGAAATCCAGATTTTATTGTTATCAGTTTTCATGAGTAGGTGGTCATGTGTTATCCCCCCACCCCACAAGCTCTGCACGACTTATTGTCACAGTGACTTGCAGTCATAGGCAGCTGATTTGATCAGTATTTAGCTGTGTGATCACCAGCAGTTACACATATGGGGCGGATTTTCAAAGGGTTACGCGCATAACTCCGAAAACCCGCTCCTGCGCGCGCCGAGCCTATTTTGCATAGAGCCAGCAACGCGCGCAAGCCCCGGGACGCGTGTATATCCCGGGGCTTGAAAAAATGGGTGGGGAGTGAGTGGGCGGGGGCGGGACCGAGGCCTCCAACATAGCAGTCATGCTGGGGGCTCGCGCGCCGGCAATTGGCCGGCGCGCGCAACCTACACCTGCCAAAATGCAGGCATAATTTCGCCAATAAAGGTGAGGGGGGTTTTAGATAGGGCTGGGGGCGGGTTAGGTAGGGGAAGAGAAGGGAGGGTAAGGTGGGGGGAGGGCGGAAGGAAAGTTCCCTCCGAGGCCGCTCCAAAATCGGAGCGACCTCGGAGAGAAGAGGGAAAGCCATCAGGGCTCCCCTAGGGCTTGGTGTGTGCAAGGTGCACAAGTGTGTACCCCCTTCCGTGCGCCGACCCCGGATTTTATAACACGCATGTTATAAAATCTATGCCCGTGCGTAGGTTAAAAAATCTGGCCCATAGAATGTCTCTGCTATAAATTCTCCTCTATACAGTGGCAGGTACACTATAGGGTACTCCATCTCACATATAGATAAAGCTTTGGCAGATAGAGTTTTTAGATCTGTTCGTGATAGAAGGAAGTGCAAAAGTGGCTTTGTGAAACTCAAAAGTTGGAGGGGAGGAATATGTAGAGGCTGAGGAGGAAGAAGCAAAATTGCTTTAAAAATATTTCTGTTTGGTGTTCACTGTGGAAGGGCCTGGAGCAGGACCACATAAAGCAAACACAAATAAGATTGGAAGTGAAATAAACCTCAATCGATTTTCAAAATAGTGTGTTTGTGAGGAGCTAACTAAACTTAAAGTAGATAAGGTGATGGGGCCAGATGAGATACGTCCAAGGGTACTAAGGGAACTTAGAGATATCCTGGCAGCTCCGCTGGTGACCTTTTCAATGCTTCCTTAGTCTGGAGTAGTCCCAGAGGACTAGAAAATGGTAGATGTGGTTCCTATTCATAAAAGTGGAAGTAAGGAGGAGGCTGGGAACTACAGGCCAGTTAGTCTGAGCTCTGTGGTGAGCAAACTAATGGAATCGCTGCTAAATCAGAGGAGAGATCCAATGGATTGCAAGATCCGAGGCAGCCTGGTTTTACCAGAGGTAAATCTTCTCAGATGAATCTGATCAATTTATTTGATTGTGTGACAGAGAGATGGCTCATGGGAGAGTGCTAGATGTCATACACTTAGATTTCAGCAAGGCCTTTGACACAGTTCTGCAGAGAAGATGTATAAATAAATTGTGCGCTCTTGGTATGGACCCTAGAATGACTGACTGGGTTAGAAACTGGCTGAGGGGGAAGCAACAAAGGGTAATGGTAAATGGAACTTTCTCTGAAGAGGGGGATGTTACTAACAATGTGCCTCAAGGAGTTTATTTTCAAACTTTTTGTGAGCAACATAATGGAAGAGATGTTGGGAAAGGTTTATCTTGTTGTTCATGATACCAAAATCTGTAATAGAGTGGCCAACCAGGAAGGAGTGGAAAATATAAGGAGGGATTTAGCTAATTTCTAGGAATGGTCTAAGTCTGGCAACTAAGATTTATTGCTAAAAAATGCAGCGTAATGCATTTAGGATACAAAAACCCAAGGGAAATGTACATTTTGGAAGTTCAATTCTTCTGAGCACAAAGGAAGAGCGGGATTTGAGGGTGATTGTGTCTGATGATCTTAAGGTGGTCAAACAGGTGGATAAAGCGACAGTAAAAGCCAGAAAGATGCTTGGCTACATAAGGAGAGGAATGATCAGCAGAAAAATGGAGGTGATATTGCCCCTGTATAGGTCCCTGGTAAGACCTCACTTGGAATACTGAGTACAATTCTGGAGACTGCACCTTCAAAGGGATATAAACAGGATGGAGTCAGTCCAAGGGGTGACTACTATAATGGTCATTGGTCTTTGTTCTAAAGCGTAGGGGGATAGACTTAAATATCTAAACATGTATGCCGTAGAGGAAAGGCGAGGTAGAAGAGATATGGTAGAGAAATTCAAATATCTCCAAGGTTTCCCTGCATAGGATGTGAGCCTTTTTCAATGGAAAGAAGGGCTAGAATGAGGGGTCATGGGATGAGAGTGAAAGGGGATAGAGTGAGGATTAATCTTAGGAAATATTTCTTAACAGAGAGGGTGGTGGATGCATGGAACAGCCTCCCAGTGGAAGTGGTGGAGACAAGGACAGTATCTGAATTCAGGAAAGCATTTGATAAATACAAGGGATCTCTAAGGTGGAAGGAAGGCAAAATGATTACCAGCATGGTTAAAAGGTGAAGTGAAAGAGGCTATTTTAGCCAAAAGATCTTCATTCAAAAATTGGAAGAAAGATCCATCAGATGAAAATAGGATAAAGCATAAGCATTGGCACGTTAAATGCAAGACATTGATAAGACAGGCTAAGAGAGAATTCGAAAAGAAGTTGGCCATAGAGGCAAAAACTCACAATAAAACTTTTTAAAATATATCCAAAGCAGAAAACCTGAGAGGGAGTCAGTTTAACCGTTGGATGATCAAAGGGTTAAAGGGGCACTTAGAGAAGATAAGGCCATCTTGGAAAAATTAAATGATTTTGTTGCTTCAGTGTTTACTGAAGAGGATGTTGGAGAGATACCCAGAGAAGGTTTCCATGGATGATGATTCAGATCAACTGAACCACAGTGAACCTTGAAGATGTGGTAGGCCTGATTGACAAACTGAAGAGTAGTAAATCACATGGACCGGATATACACACCAGGATTCTGAAAAAACTAAAAAATGAAATTTCAGACCTATTTCAATTAATTTGTAACCTATCATTAAAATCATCTGATATACCTAAAGACTGGAAGTTGGCCAAAATAACCCCTATATTTAAAAAGGGATTCAAGCCAAATCTAAAGCGGAAGAACTAGCGCTATTTTTCAATAACAAAATCAACAAACTTCTAACTCAGCTGCCCCCTAACACCGCATCTACTTCAACACCACCTCAGACCGCCTTCAAAAATACCCGCTTAGAAGAACTGGAACTCACTTCTTCCATTGAGATCCAAGGCATTCTACGGAAAATGAAACCATCTTCTCACCCTTCGGACCACATCCCCTCGAAATTGCTTCTATCAATTCCTGACTCCATCTCCAAATCCCTGTCAGACATCATAAATTGCTCAATAACACAAGGATCTTACCCAGATGACCTAAAATTGGCCTCTCTCAAACCATTACTCAAGAAACCTAATCTAGATCCTAATGACCCAAACAACTACCGACCGATCGCCAACCTCCCCTTCATAGCTAAGATTATGGAGAAACTGGTAAACACCCGACTCTCAAACTACATTGAAGAAAACAACCTCCTATTCCCATCACAATACGGTTTCCGCAAAACACTAAGCACGGAGTCCCTCCTCATTTCCTTAACAGATCACCTCATCCTGGGCCTCGATAAAGGTCAAGCCTTCTTACTGATCCTACTGGACCTATCTTCCGCCTTTGACACCGTCAATCATTCCTTACTCATACACCAGTTAGCCTCCATAGGTATCTCAGGCACAGCACTATCTTGGTTCATATCATTTCTCAGCAATAGAGGATACAAGGTCAAGATACAGAACAAAGAATCCTCTCAACATCCGTCGTCAGTAGGAGTCCCACAGGGGTCCTCCCTGTCTCCTACTTTATTTAACATTTACCTTATACCGTTATGCCAACTTCTCACCGACCTTAACCTCAAACACTTCCTTTACGCGGACGATATACAGGTCCTGATACCCATTAAGGATTCCTTCGCAAAAACTCTGGCTTACTGGGATACATGCCTTCAAAAAATTAAACTCCTCCTCACCAGCCTAAACCTGGTATTAAATTCCAGCAAAACTGAACTCCTGCTCATCGCCTCAGAAAATAGCACCATCACCTCTGCACAACAAGCCACGCCAACAATCACACAAGTGAGAGACCTAGGAGTCCTAATTGATAATCGCCTGAATTTCAAAGCCACCAATAACAAAACCATCAAAGACTGTTTCTACCAACTACAAGTGCTGAAAAGAATTAGACCTCTTTTCCATGCCCAAGATTTCAGAACCATTCTACAAGCAATCATTTTTTCAAAATTAGACTATTGTAACACCATCCTACTCGGCCTTCCCGCTTCATACACCAAACCGCTTCAGATGGTGCAAAATGCAGCTGCACGAATTCTGACAAATACCAGGAGAAGGGACCACATAACCCGGATTCTAAAGAGCCTCCATTGGCTACCTATACACTTTAGAATAATATACAAGGCCATTCTTACCACATACAAAATCATCCACCAACTGGCTCCCATTGACCTACAGATCCCTCTCCGACTACACAATTCGTCAAGACCGACAAGAGATGCATACAAGGGATCGCTACAGGTACCACCGTCCAAATCTACTAGACACTGCACACTAAGAGACCGGGCTTTCTCTACAGCCATTCCTCCGTTATGGAACTCCATCCCCTCAAATCTCAGAACAGAACCATGCATCTCAACCTTCAAAAAAAGACTAAAGACCTGGATATTCTTACAAGCTTTCCCGGACGCCAACATGGTCAACTAATCTCCAACTACACCTTGTTTAACCATATCTTCTATCGTTTACCTGTGTGAATTAATAACCTGTCCTTTCTCTTCCTTCTCAGCCAAGTTCTTATCACCCTGTTATATGTAACTGCCTTTTCAGCACCATTGTTATAGTTATGTTTACTATGCACCCCTGTTCTATGTGAACCAGCATGATGTGACTGCTGTCTCGAATGCCGGTATATAAAAATCTGAAATAAATAAATAAATAAATAAATAAGGGTGATCCAGGAAACTATTTGGATAATTGTCAGGTTCTTGTGGTCTGGTTTGGCCTCTGTAGGAAACAGGATGCTGGGCTTAATGGACCCTTGGTCTGACCCTGCATGGCAATTTCTTATAGACCGGTGAGCCTGACTTCAATGCCGGGAAAAATCATGGAGACTGTTATAAAGAATAAAATCACAAAACATTTAGATGGTCATGGTTTGATAGGACATAGCCATCATGGATTTACCCAAGGGAAAATGTGGACAGAGGTGAACTGGTAGATGTAGTGTATTTGGATTTTCAGAAGGTGTTTGACAAAGTCCCGCATGAGAGGCTGCTTCTGAGAAAACTAAAAAGTCATGGGATAGGAGGCGATGTACTTTTGTGGATTGCAAGCTGGTTAAAAGACAGGAAAGAGAGTAGGATTGAATGGTCAGTTTTCACAGTTGAAAAAGGTAAACAGTGGAGTGCCTCAGGGATCTGTACTTGGACCGGTGCTTTTTAATATATTTATAAATGATCTGGAAAGGGGTACAGCGAGTGAGGTGATCAAATTTGCAGATGACACAAAATTATCCAGAGTAGTTAAATCTCAAGTGGATTGTGATGAATTGCAGGAGGGCGTTGCGAGACTGGAAGATCGGGCTTCCAAATGTCAGATGAAATTTAACATGGACAAGTGCAAAGATGCATGCATATAGGGAAAAATAACCCTTGGTGTAGTTATGCAATGTTAGGTTCTATCTAAGGAGTTACCACCCAGGAAAAAGATCTAGGCGTCATAGTGGATAATACATTGAAATTGTTGACTCAGTGTGCTGTGGCGATCAAAAAGGCAAACAGAATGTTAGGAATTATTAGGAAGGGAATGTCAAATAAAATGGAGGATTTCATATTGCTTCTGTATCGCTCCATTGTAAGACTGCACCTTGAATAGGGTAAACAAGCATCGGGGTAACTTGCTTGATGCGGCAGTTACTACCCTCAACCATTAAGCCTTATGCTCACCTTTGATGCAACTCCAACATTACTCTCTGCGTCAACGACAGGGGATGGCAGGAAATTTGAAACAAACAGTTACCAACAAGGGCCCTGTACTTGGTGGTTGATGAAACAGATAAGTTTGGGAAAATAAATGTGGGAGCTTGCTGGGCAGACTAGATGGGCCGATTGGTCTTTTTCTGCTGTCATTTCTATGTTTCTATGAATAATGTTTGCAATTCTAGTCAACGCATCTCAAAAAGTATATAGTTGAACTGAAGAAAGTGCAGAGAAGGGCGACCAAAATGACAAGGGGCATGGAACCACTGCCCTATGAGGAAAGACTAAAGAAGTTGGGGCTGTTCAGTTTGGAGAAGACACGACTGAGAAGGGATATGATAGAAGTCTACAAAATCATGATAAGACTTGAACAAGTTAATGTAAATCGGTTATTACTCTCTCAGATAATAGAAGGACCAGGGGGCTCTCCATGAAGTTAGCAAGTAGCTCATTTAAAACAAATCGAAGAAAATTATTTTTCAATCAGTGCATAGTTAAGCTCTGGAATTCATTGCCAGAGGATGTGGTTACAGCAGTTAGTGTAACTGGGTTTAAAAAAGGTTTGGATATGTTCCTAGAGGAAAAATCCATCAACTACTATTACGGTAATTAATAAGCAATAGTGGCTTGTGATTTATCTAATGTTTGGGTACTTGCCAGGTACTTGTGACCTGGATTGGCCACTGTTGGAAACAGGATACTGGACTTGGTGGACCCTTGGTCTGACCCAGTATGGCATATGTTATATTCTTATGAAGTGATGATAATTATAATGCTAAATTAATTGGATGGATGGGTCATATAGTCTTTTTCTGCCATCATGTTTCTATCATTTCCTCTACAATCTCTACATTCTTTGGATTGTTGTCTTTCTTTCTGAAAGGGATTAAAGGCCTAGTCCTTCACTTAAGCCTATTCTTAAGGTTGTGAAGAGAGTAGGATAGATTTTGGTCTGCAACAGATTTCTTTGCAGAATTTTGCTGTATCATTTAATTATGCGAATATATTACGTTACTTGTGCTTTGGATCTTCTCTATTGCATCTGAGATCTTCAGTATCTCTTTGGTCTGTTTTTTGCTGTCTGTGATGCCAGTAATAGCTTAGGAGATGCTTTGTTTGTCTTGCACAAAGTGGGAGTCATTTTCAAAGCCCTATACATGCATAAAACCTGGTTTTGTGAGCATATCCGGACTCAGTGCACGCAAATGTGCATGTTTTACCCAGTCTTATACGCACTCTGGTGGGGGGGGAATTGGGGACAGAGTCGTCACTTCCGTGCATGCATTTTGATTTTTGGAAGGACTGCACATAAATGAACCTGTGTAGGTTACTCCCTTCAGAGAGGAGACCTTAGCATCGCACGAGTGAATGTGTGGCACACTCTCGGCCAATTACCCGAGGATTTTACTTTCACTTAGAGAATAGCCACTGCCATTAGCAATGGTTACATGGAATAGACTTAGTTTTTGGGTACTTGCCAGGTTCTTATGGCCTGGATTGGCCTGGATTGGCCACTGTTGGAAACAGGATGCTGGGCTTGATGGACCCTTGGTCTGACCCAGTATGGCATTTTCTTATGTTCTTATGTTCTTATTTTCAAAGCCAATTTATGCACATAAGTTCTCTTGGAAAAGGCATGCAGACTGTGCTATTACACAGGCTGTTTGCAAATCCTCCTCTTCATGTTTTGTGTGTTAATCCCTGTTCTATAATATGATCCCTGAAAGGAAACTTTATAGTGTACCTTGCCTGGAGCATTACTTTGATCAGACGAGAAACAGATTTCATGCATAAACAAATACATATCACTGAAATGGGTTCCCTTTATGACTACACTTTAAGAGGGTCATTTCCAAAGGGATTTCTGCAAGTTAAATGGGGATTTCTGAGCAGAAATGGGCTTTTAGAACTTTGCCCACCCGATAGGCAGATAAACTATGTGCGGATGTCATGTTCGCATGCAACTTTACCCCAGCTGAGAAGAGGTGCTCACACCCGGTAGGCCCTGTTTCTGACATGTTAGTTCGTGAATATAGAATGCCCTTTCCTGTGATGGAAGTAATGATTATTTTCAGGATGCTAAATTTATTTATTTATTTAAAGTCTTTTTTATACCGAAGTATAGCAAAAAATGCCTTCACTCCGGTTTACAGAATAACAACTTGATACATACAACGAGTTTGATACATATAACTAACAATATGAAAGAGAATCCAATTAAAAACAAACAATGAACGATATAAATGGGTAACATGTAAACAAGATGTTACGGGGACTATTAAGTAATTATTTTAGGTTGAACAGGTCTAACTATGTCTAAATATTGCTTATCGGGTTGAAAATAATAATAATAGTAAATATATATCTAACTATGTAAAATATTGCCTGAACCGGTTATAATAAAGTGCTGATGCAGTAATTCTATGACAAGACAGGGTAATGTCAGAATTACTTTACCAAGACAGGGTAATGTTAGAATTACTTTACCAGGACTTGTGATGAAGATTGCAGCTCTGTTCAGATTTGTGATAAGTTCTCAATATTATGAAGGGCTGAGCGTTTCAGTAATATGTCAACCTGAAAATACTGAAATTGTAGTTTTGAAGAATGAATGATTTCTATTTGCAAGGCCAATATATTATTTTAGCCAGATTTTTATTTAATATTTCCTGCAATTGTCTGCAGCCAGAACATAAGAACATGCCATATTGGGTCAGACCAAGGGGCCATCAAGCCCAGCATCCTGTTTCCAACAGTGGCCAATCCAAGCCATAAGAACCTGGCAAGTACCCAAACACTAAGTCTATCCCATCCTACTGTTGCTAATAATAGCAGTGGCTATTTTCTAAGTCAAATTAATTAATAACAGGTAATGGACTTCTCCTCCAAGAACTTATCCAATCCTTTTTTAAACCCAGCTATACTAACTGCACTAACCACATCCTCTGGCAACAAATTCCAGAGTTTAATTGTACGTTGAGTGAAGAAGAACTTTCTCCGATTAGTTTTAAATGTGCCACATGCTAACTTCATGGAATGCTCCCTAGTCTTTCTATTATCCAAAAGAGTAAATAACTGAGTCACATTTACCCATTCTAGACTTCTCATGATTTTAAACATCTCTAACATATCCCCCCTCAGCCGTCTCTTCTCCAAGCTGAAAAGTCCTAACCTCTTTAGTCTTTCCTCATAGGGGACTGTTCCATCCCCTTTATCATTTTGTTTGCCCTTCTCTGTACCTTCTCCAACGCAACTATATCTTTTTTGAGATGCGGCAACCAGAATTGTAAACAGTATTCAAGGTGCGGTCTCACCATGGAGCGATAGAGAGGCATTATGACATTTTTCGTTTTATTCACCATTCCCTTCCTAATAATTCCTAACATTCTGTTTGCTTTTTTGACTGCGGCAGCACACTGAACCGTCGATTTCAATGTGTTATCCACTATGATGCCTAGATCTCTTTCTTGGGTTGTAGCACCTAATATAGAACCTAACATTGTGTAACTATAGCATGGGTTATTTTTCCCTATATGCATCATCTTGCACTTATCCACATAATATTTAATCTGCCATTTGGATGCCCAATTTTCTAGTCTCACAAGGTCCTCCTGCAATATATCACAATCTGCTTGTCATTTAACTATTCCAAATAATTTTGTATCATCTGCAGATGTGATTACCTCACTCGTCATATTCCTTTCCAGATCATTTATAAATATATTGAAAAGCACAGGTCCCAGTACAGATCCCTGAGGCACTCTCCACTGCCCACTCCCTTCCACTGAGAAAATTATCCATTTAATCCTACTCTCTGTTTCCTGTCTTTTAACCAATTTGTAATCCACGAAAGGACACCACCACCTATCCCATGACTTTTTACTTTTTCTAGAAGCCTCTCATGAGGAACTTTGTCAAATGCCTTCTGAAAATCCAAATGCACTACATGTACCGGTTCACCTTTATCTACTTGTTTATTAACCCCTTCAAAAAAGTGAAGCAGATTTGTGAGGCAAGACTTGCCTTGGGTAAAGCCATGCTGACTTTGTTCCATTAAACCATGCCTTTCTATATGTTATGTGATTTTGATCTTTAGAACACTTTCCACTATTTTTCCTGGCACCGAAGTCAGGCTAACTGGTCTGTAGTTTCCCGGATCGCCCCTGGAGCCCTTTTAAATATTGGGGTTACATTAGCTATCCTTCAGTCTTTAGGTACAATGGATGATTTGAATGATAGGTTACAAATTTTGACTAATCTGAAATTTCATTTTTTAGTTCCTTCAGAACCCTGAGGTATATACCATCTGGTCCAGGTGATTTACTACTCTTCATTTTGTCAATCAGTTCTACCAGATTTTCTAAGTTTACTGTGATTTGGTTTAGTCCATCTGAATCATTACCCATGAAAACCTTCTCCAGTATGGGTACCTCCCCAACATCCTCTTCAGTGAACACCGAAGCAAAGAAATCATTTAATCTTTCCGCAATGGCCTTATCTTCTCTAAGTGCCCCTTTAACCCCTCGATCATCTATCAGTCGAACTGACTCGCTCGCAGGCTTTCTGCTTCGGATATATTTTTAAAAGTTTTTACTGTGAGTTTTTGCCTCTATAGCCAACTTCTTTTCAAATTCTCTCTTAGCCTGTCTTATCAATGTCATACATTTAACTTGCCAACGCTTATGCTTTATCCTATTTTCTTCTGTTGAATCCTTTTTCCAATTTTTGAATGAAGATCTTTTGGCTAAAATAGCATCTTTCACCTCACCTTTTAACCATGCCGGTTATCGTTTTGCCTTTCTACCACCTTTTTTAATGTGGAATACATATGGACTGTGTTTCTAGGATTGTATTTTTTAACAATGTCCATGCCTCTTGCACACTTTTTACCTTTGTAGCTGCTCCTTTCAGTTTTTTTTCTAACTATTTTTCTTATTTTATCAATGTTTAGCACTAGAGCCGTGGATTTGCTTACTGTTCCTCTTCTAGTTATTAATTCAGATTTGCCAAGCGGCCCCACCACCGTTACCTCTCTCACCAAATTCTGTGCTCCACTGAGAATTAGGTCTAATATTGCTCCCTCTCTCGTCGGTTCATGAACCACTTGCTCCATAAAGCTATCATTTATTCCATCCAGGAACTTTATCTCTGTAGCGTGTCCCGATGATACATTTACCCAGTCAATATTGGTGTAATTGAAATCTCCCATTATTACTGCACTACCAATTTGGTTAGCTTCCCTAATTTCTCTTAGCATTTCACTGTCCGTCTCACCATCTTGGCCAAGTGGACGGTAGTATACTCCTATCACTATATTCTTCCCCGACACACAAGGGATTTCTACCCATAAAGATTCGATTGTGTATTTAGTCTCATGCAGGATGTTTATCCTGTTGGACTCTATGCCATCCCAGACATAAAGCACCACACCTCCTCCCGAGTGCTCCTCTCTGTCATTGCAATATAATTTGTACCCCGGTATAGCACTGTCCCATTGGTTATCCTCCTTCCACCATGTCTCTGAGATGCCAATTAAGTCTATGTCATCATTCACTGCTATACACTCTAATTCTCCCGTCTTACTTCTTAGACTTCTGGCATTAGCATACAAACATTTCAAAGTTTGTTTTTTGTTTGTATTTTCATTCTGCTTTTTAATTGATAGGGATAAGTTAGAAGTTTTTAGCTCAGGTGAGTTTTTAGTTACAGGCACTTGGACTACTTTTCTTATTATTGGAACCTCACTGTCGGGATGCCCTAATTCTAATGCATCATTTGTATCCTTTGAAGATACCTCTCTCCGAACCATGCGCTGCTGAGCGACTGTCGGCTTTCCCCTTTGTTCTAGTTTAAAAGCTGCTCTATCTCCTTTTTAAAGGTTAGCGCCCGCAGCCTGGTTCCACCCTGGTTAAGGTGGAGCCCATCCCTTCGGAAGAGACTCCCCCTTCCCCAAAAGGTTGCCCAGTTCCTGTTTCTTAGGATGAGAACTCCTCAGTGTAGCCACCTGTGATGATCATTGAAGTTGGCAGGACAGAGCCCAGAATTCCGTGAGGAAAAGATTATCAGTCATAAAAATAGCACGCTGGTTGGATAAATGCATCCATTTGAATTTCATGCATTTGCCAGTGCACTTGCTCGTGATAGAAACTTATGAAAAATGTTATTTGGAAATGCTTCCTTTTGGGCGGGGGAGGCTAACTCTTCTCCTCCACTGCCCTTGAACAAGAAGGGAGGGTGGGGAGGGGGATACGCTGTTTGAGCCAGGAAGTCCTATAAACAACTGTGCATTAAAACCACACCAGAGCTGCAGTCATGCAGAACCGAAAACTAAAATGTAATTTCAGTTTACAATTCCTGCCGTTCTGCTGGCAAACCACTAATCAGCATGTGTGTTACAGCAAATCAAATTAATCAGCAAAAGGTACAATAACAATAAAGCATTGAATACGTACAGTACAATGCCAAATGAAATCAACATTAGTTAAATACTAAATACATCGTAAATAATACTTTCAAATCCCCAGGCTCTCACTCTGTTTCTAATTACATTAACCTCATTAAAATCAATCACTGTAATCCCCAATGTAGGTCACAGCGCCTCCTCACTCTGGCTGGGGAAGGAAGGAGGATGCTTTAAACCATCAGCTGTGCTAAAAAAAATCCTCACCCCACCCCCCCCTTCTCCACCAAGCCTTGTATGATATCATAACAACTAGTCAAGTGCTTTTATTAACGTTAGTCAGAAAGGCAATTTACAAAAAGCAGTCTATGAGTCCCTGGGATTAACACCAAACTCCCCAGCAAGCGATTCTTCCAAAATCAGGAAGCCCAGAGGAAGCGTTAGTGAAATGCACACGGGGTCCAGGGACCCAGAGACATTAACTGTTTCTCTTTTAATCGTTTCTTGAACAATAGTAATGAATTCTGCTCGGTAGTGACTTCACGTCGTCTTTTCTTTCTGTCTTTCCTTGGGTTTTAGGCTGCCTTTCTAATATTTATTTATTTTATTTATTTATTTAAAACCTTTTCTTTACCGTCGTTAAGTTATTTACCATCACAACGGTTTTCAAAGGCACATAAAGTAACATTAAATATTTAAAATAGATAAAACGTTATAGAAGTGCCAACAATGATCGGTTACAGAGTGTAATCTAATATAAAAGTATTTGCTGAATTTAGTTTACATGTAGGATAAAAGTCTCTCTTGCAATTCATTTTCTATATAAAGTTATCATTCTAAGATGTATCCAATAAGAACATAATAAAAAAAAAACTAAGTGCTGAGTTTACGAGCTTATTTACTTTCTCCATTCTCTTTATAAAAAGCCTGTTTAAAAAGCCAAGGGAGCTTAAATTCAGTAAAATTCAGTAAAATTCAAAATTATAAAATAAAAAAGGATCATTTAGAATAACAAAATAAAGCGGGGGAACCAAGATACATAGCAGACTACTGCTCCCATCTGTTGTGAGCGCGGTGGCACAGTCGCTTCGAGCAGGGGATTGTGAGCCCTTGGATCGCGACGCAGCCTGGGGAGGAGTCCCGAGAACCTTGCGAAAGGTGAGCGGATGCCAGCAAGGGTGGAACAGGAGCAAACAATGGAATGTCTGGGTCAGGACAAGCAGAATCCGCCCTCCGCTGGACCTCCACGCACCAGTGTGACCCAGCAACGCAATGCTGGTCACAAGAGTAGCCCTCAAGCCACTCTACAGCCCTTTCAGACCCACTGCTTGGGAACGACTAGTGCGTGAGGCCAGACGGAGGCTGAGGGCAGGAACAAGACAAGGACTTGGAACTTGGAAGGACTCAGACGAGGACTAGGAACTTGGAAGGAAGGACTCAGACGAGGACTTGGAACTTGGAAGGACGCAGACGAGGATTCAGGAACAAGGTACTGAAGATGAAGATTCAATATCAAGTACTAGGTTGAGGCTTCGATGCAGCGTGCCCTACACAGCCCACCCATGGGGCTGGTCGTGGACCACGCTGGATGCAGGGCAGACTCCACACAAGAAGTGAAGCAAGTGCGAGGAACATGTCCCGGATACTGTTGAGGCCTGCACCGGGGCGCGCCCTACACAGCCGCCTGTGGCTGTTTGTGGACCACGCATCTAAAACATGGACAGAGCAGACACAAGGGATTCCAAGGGCCGGGACGAGATTCAAGGCACAGGACCAAGATGGGACTTGTCTTCAGGCAAGGATGACCCTCCGGAGGCTTGTGCTGCAGATGAGATGGCAGGCTTTGTGCCACAAGGTACCCTACACAGCCTGCCCATGGGGCTGGTCACGGAACTCGACATGGCCCGCCAGGAAAGGTGGCGACGAGGAACCAGAGGTACAGGACATCAAAGCTGGATCACGGAACATCAGGGACATCAGGACTGGATCACGGAACATCAGGACTGGATTACGGAACATCAAGACTGGCAATGAAGGATCAGGAACCAAGATAGTACATGGAACAGGCTTACTAGGAACGGAACCACGGAACATCAGGACAACTGGAACAAGCAGAACATCTGGAACATCAGGAAAACACCGAAGGAGCTCCGAGGACGAACAAGACCAGGAACATGGAGAACACTGAACACGAAGCTATCTACACAGATGAAGACCACGGAGGACCTGGACCGGTCACGGAGCACAGACAACTGTGGAAACCCAATCCGAAGGCTCTGAGGAACTGGAGATGAGCCCTTTTATAGGGCTGGAGCAGGAAGTGAACTGAAGAGGACTTCCTGTGGGGCCGCAGGCTTTTCCCACCGCTGGCCCTTTAAATAACTTGAAGAGGCGTGCGCCAGTGCCCAGAGGGCCTGAAAGCAGGAGGGAGCAGGACCATGGACAGCGGCGGCCTCCAGGCCGTGAAAAACACAGATACAGGCCCTGGCAGCGGCACCTAGGCCATGAAGGAAGGACGTCCGGGTGGCGGCGTCTTCCCGTTGCGAGGGCGGTGACAAGAGCGGCTCCCCTGCCGCATGGAGAGCAGGAGCAGGCCCCGGCGGCGGCGTACAGGCCGCAAAGGAGGCAGCGGCAGCTCCCTGCTGCCTGAAGACATCCCGGCGATGTCTTCCTTTGCTGGAGGTGGAGTCAGCAGCGGTGGCGGCTCGGAGCCGCGAAAACAAACGTCGGCGGCATCAGCAGGGCCATGAAGAAGGAGTCAGTGGCACCCGGCTGTGCAGGCAAGGCGCTGGGGGCGGCGACTCCAGAGAGAAACAGCGCGGCAGTCCAGGCCGTGCCAAAACAGAGTCCGACGGTGTCGGCAATGGTAAAGGTGAGTGGGGCCTGTTCATGGGATGTGCTCCGCGAGCAAGATCCCATCACCACCTCTGGCCGCGATCTCAGAAATGTACCCACTATCTAATCATTTGTTTTTCCCCCATCCTGAAGAATCTTGTTACTCTCCTTCTTTGTAAGATTGATGCATTGTCTTGGTCTCTCCGTTCATCTGTCTGTGTATGTTCTTATTGTACCCCACTCTGAACGTAGGAAGGGTGGGTAATAAATGTTTTCAAATAAATAAATAAGTTGACAGCGTAGGCTGACACGATACCCTGCTGTTTTTCATTTTTACGCGTTTATTACTTTGTTTCCTTTTGATGTGCCTCCGAAAAGGAAAAAAAGGGTGAGAGTGTTATCCTTCCGTGACTTCACTCCCTCCTGAGCAGCAAACCATTGCAGAATCCACATCGTCCGCTCCATTTGTGTGGGCTACAAGCCCCATTGCTGTGGCAGAGAGAGGAGTTTTGCTTTTGCCTGGGGAAGTATCACTTAGCCCACAGACATTTTTACACAACCACCATTGGTTCTGTAGCAAGACACTATGGTAGCTACGGCGCATGGTGATGATCTCATTATTTATTTATTTATTTAGCACTTTTATATACCGATATTCATGTAAAAAATTTACATATCACTTCGGTTT
The DNA here is from genome assembly GCF_901001135.1 of Rhinatrema bivittatum. Classification (NCBI taxonomy): domain Eukaryota; kingdom Metazoa; phylum Chordata; class Amphibia; order Gymnophiona; family Rhinatrematidae; genus Rhinatrema; species Rhinatrema bivittatum. Next base: position 5,689,705 of record NC_042618.1, on the reverse strand, counting down.
ACAGCAAAACGAAAACAATCATGTAAGAATGCATTACATCGAACAAAGGATACTAAGAACTGGGATCAACAGAATAAATAATAATTAGGCTTATAGCATCGGACAAGGGAAACGAGAACTGTGAATCAACAGAACAAATAATAATAGGCTCTTCCAGAGAGCAAGAGATTAAAAACGGGGCAAGAGTCATTAGTTAACACTGACATGGAGGGAGCTACTGGCATTCTTCTTGCCACTGAGACTGTGTCTGCCTTCAAGGCACTTAGCGGAGAAGGCATCCCACTGTGGGTACAGTCGCTGTGAAGCCTTCAACATCGTTGTTATATCAAGAAGAGGGTGAGTTTTCTCCCCCCAGGGCTTTTATAGCACAGTCTAAACCCGCCATTGTGACTGTCGATGCCCTATGGGACCTGATGACCAGTTTATCCCAGTCAGTGATGGAACACTCATGTAAAGTAGAGACTGCGTCCGAGAGGTTAAACTGTGTAGCTCAAGATCACCAACGTATTTTATCTGAACCCGTTGGGATGCTTCAAACGTTGGGGAAGGAAATGCAAGAAGTCCAGGGAGTGAATGCTATGATATTACAAGAGCGAGTTTTCCTGAATAGGAGAATGTAGAATGAAGAGAATAGCCTTAGACTCGGGTTCTTCGGGTTCTTCGGGTTACACTGAAGAAATATATGTGCGAAGTTTTGAAGTTTTCTACAGATCAATAGATTTAATAGAGTTTATTTCTCCCCCTGTAAACCTCGCATTGGCTTATCAGGTTTACCTCAACCTACTGTGGATATTGGGAACTTATCTGCTTTTCTGGAGACATAAAATATTGAAAATTAGTGAGAGATCTACCTTAATTGTTTTCCTTTCTATATGAACATGATTTGAGTCATGTAATGAAGCACAATTTTCAAAATGTTAATGTTACTTTTTTAGGTGCGTTGGTTAGTATCTATCCTGTCAGGAAAGAAGGAAGGTTTTCTTACTATTGGAGCCTCCTTTCTTTTGCGATATCCATGCAAATGTTTGGTTCAGTTGAATGCAGATTGTTTCATTGCTTTGGATCCAGAACAGCTTAGAGATTTCCTGGATGCCAGATCTGGGAATGTTCCTTCAGGAACCTAAGACATCGAGAGGCTTAGTTTGATTTGTTATTTTGGGGTGGATTGTTTATGTTATTGCTTTTTCTGAAAGTCAAGTATATGACCGTATCAGCTTTTCCTGCCCCTCCACATTTATTGTTTGGACAAATTGAATGAGAGATTTATTTCCTGTTGTTTCTTTTCTTTGTTCTGATTGTTTCTCTTAACTCTCCTTTGTATTTACCTGGAAAAATTAATAAATAGAATATTTAGAAAAAGATAAAGAGCCAAGATGGGAATAGGAAAGTACTTACAGTGCACAATAAATAAATAAAGATAGATATGTATATACTTTATATACTAGATATACTATATATACTAAATATTTGTCAACATACAAGGTTCAAGAACCTATTGATAAAAATAAAAACTAAAACAAATCACAAATATGTAGAGCAGACCTTAGTTAATTAAGTGCCAGAGCTTAATCAATAAGATCATATGGAAAAACATAAAAGCTCATAAGATACTGAGCCAAATTGTAGCTTTTCGCTTCTGTTTTGTATTTTTCTAAATGTAAGCTAATCATGTATAATGTGGGCCTCCTATGGGAGACTGAGCCTCAGCTGTGGAGCAGTGTAAGAAAAGGGCCAGTTTACTGAGCACACCTCAGAGGACTGTCGGATCTGGAGAAAAGCTCCCTCAGCAGATCTTAAGAGCGCGCAACTGCCCCTTTTAGTACAAGAGTCAAGAGTTATTTAGGGCCTATGGGACACTGAGAGCATCTTAAATTTAGTACAGCACTCCTGTTCTAGTCCAATTACACTGGTTACTTGTTAGCTGGCGCATTCGATTTAAAATTATCTTGCTTTTTCTTAAGATCACACATGGCCTTGCTCCAGTTTGTTTTAACTCTTCCTTAAAGATATGTCAGCGAGATTGGATCTTGCAGTCATCATCACAAAACCTTTTAACTGTACCTTCTGTTTACCAGGTACAATTGGCGGAATCTAGGGAACGTTTGTTTTATGTGGCTGGGTCTTATTTTTGGAATGAATTACTGAAACCTCGATTGTTAGATTTTGTAAATTGCTTAAGGCTTACTTATTTCAGCAGGCCTATGAGCAAGCTGGTTGTAAAGTTGGTTCCAAGAGATTTGAGCTGGCTTGCTCTTGGCACCCTGCGGTACAGTATTTGTTGGGTTAAGCTGGGCGTGAAGTTTAATTTTTGTACAGTTCATGATGGGTTTTAAAATCTTAATTGTCTTAGTTTGGCAGGGATTGATTATGGTCTTTTATTACATTGACAGATGGCTGATGCACAACTTATTTGTGTTGATCATTTATGTATTTTATTTGTTTTATTGTCTGTTTTTATGCTGTTTCTATGTTGTCTATTTTATCTAAGATATTTATTTTAAGGACTTATCTTAAGCTGTTTTTACATTTATGTGCATAGTATTCATGATATTTGCTTTGTGTTTTGTTCTATAGTTTCTAACTATCATCGATGTATTTTTGTAACCAACCTAGTATTGTGTATAGACGGGTTATAAATATTTTAAAGAAATAAATAAAAAAATCCTGAGAGGCTATGGGTAACCAATGTAAATTTTTTAAAATCTGTGTCATATGCTTCCTAAAATTTGTGCCAGACAATAAGAGTGCCTCAGCAATCTGGTTTAACTGCGACCTCTTAGTTCTTCTTCTAGCTGAACCAACATAAAAAGAGTTGCAGTAATCTATATGCAATTTAACATCAGATTTCAATAAAACGTTTCAAGTGGTGTTATATAAATTTCAAAAAGGATTGGTAAAAAGTCCCATCCTTGGGGACCTTCACACTTCAGATGCTTTGCATTAAATGACAAATTGCTTAAATATACTTTCTGGAATCTATAATTCAGAAAGGATTTGCACCAGTTAAGATAAGTCCCCCATCCCTATGTCTGTAAGCCTGTTTAACAGAATCATGTTAATAGATCATGTTCTCTCCTTGAGTCATCTAAGAGAGTCAAAAGACATGCTGGGGGCATGAAAGACCAAGAGGCTTTGTTGGCTCACCAGGTACCATTGGTTGGCTATTTTCAGCTGAGGGTGAGCCCCAACGTCTAGACAGCCTAGATGAATTTTCTGTTGAAAATCTGGGCACCTAGATTTGGATGAAAATTAGCCTAGATCTGGTGCTCAGCCTTGGCCGAAAATTGATCTGCATGTAAATGAAGGCAGATGATAAGCAGCCGGACTGTCTACCCAGTTATCCTCCTCTTGGCTGGGTGGATGAGCATATAAATCTCTATAATTGTCATCCCCAGGCCCTCCCCAACTTTCAGGCCTCGTCTCATTACTGCTTTCTATAACTGTCCCAAGCATGCTCAGTGATGTTAGGGTTTATAGCTATGGCTGCTCTGTGCAGGTTACCCCAGTCACCTTGAAATCCAGAAACCGCTGTACTGCTATTATTAGCTGTAACTATGACTGCTCTGCTAGGAAAATCTAAACTTTTTAAACAAACTTGAACCAGGCTTAAACACACCTGGCTGAGCTTCCAGTAGCTTGCACATCTCTGATAAGCAGAGGTGGCTTCCATGGCATCTTTTGTCACTTTACATTATGATTGGGTCTAGGAAGGGTAAATTGGTAAGAGAAATTTCTTTTTTTTTATTTGTATTCATTTTCAACAATTACATCATAACAATCCAAAATAACCAATATATATTTCCTCATGGCATTTAATGTTAATACAGAAATTATTCTTTCCTTTATTTTCAACTTAATGAAAATTAAGTCAACATGGACCTACCTGCAATTATATTAGGAGATTTCAATCTCCATATGGACACTACTCCCCTCCCACCACAATGCAAACTCCTCCTTGATACCATGACCGCAATGGGTTTCTATCAAATCATAGATTCCCCAACCCAAAAATCAGGCCACACCCTCGATCTGATATTCATCAATAACAAAATCTCAAACCCCAACAGCCCTCCCACCACCACCAGCATCCCGTGGTCTGACCACAAACTCATTCAGACCACACTACAACTGAAAACCAACCACCCAGAATACAACAGCTCAAAAAAATACATAAAATTCCACAAACCTTGCTCCAGCGAAGACCTAACAGAAACCCTCCCCAATGCTCTAACAACCTTAAACCTCAATGATCCAAACATGGCTATCGAGTCCTAGATCAACATCAACACTAAAATTGCTAAAACCAAATGCCCGATTATCTCCAAAGCAATCACCAACAACAACCCCCACAAAACATCATGGTACAACCCAGAGCTGAAAAGCACGAAAAGACTACTCAGACAAGCAGAAGACATCCTACCCCAACCGACCTCGTCAGATACAGAATGCTACTCCACATCTACAGAACTGACACTGACAAAGCCAAGTGAGAATACTATGGAAAGAAAATCCACCAACATCAATACAGTCCCAGAGCCCTATTTGACCTCGTCTCCAAACTGACTCAACCCAGCCACCATTCACCCACCACAGGCAGCAACACAAAGACTTGCGAAGATCTTGCCCACTTCTTCTCAGATAAAATTACAAAGCTGATAGCTTCCAACCCCTGCAAAAACAAGGAAATCCCAATCCCACTCAACACTTTACTCCCTACTTGGTCCAACTTTGAACTTATTGCCTCAACCGAAGTTAAAAAAAAATCATTCAAAAAATAAACCCAGCCATTCACCCCCGTGACCCCATCCCTGTCAAGACCCTCAAACTCATCCCAAATCTCATCGCCAAATCCATTGCTGACATAATAAATATATCACTCGAACAAGGCATCTTCCCTGAAGCCCTGAAATGTGCCCCAATCAAACCTATTCTCAAAAAACCACAACTGAACCCCTCCGACCCTGCCAACTACAGACCCATCTCAAATCTATCATTCATATCATGGAAAAACATGTGAATCTCCAACTCTTGGAATACCTGGAAAACCATAATATACTGTACCCCACCCAACATGGATTCAGGAAATCTCTCAGCACCGAGACTCTCCTCTTATCACTCACACTCAACCACAAAAAAACAGAAATACTACACATTTCAAACAAACCCACCACAAAGATCATCCAAGACATCGCGTCCACACAACCAAACATTAAATTCACCAGTGAAGTAAAAGACCTTGGTATCACTCTGGACTCTGAACTCAACCTGAAGAAACACATAAACCTAACAATCAAAGAGGGCTATTACAAGCTCCAAGTCCTCAAAAAACTCAAACCCCTACTATTCAAACACGATTACTGCACTGTACTACAGTCCCTCATACTTTCCAAACTGGACTACTGTAAATCCCTCCTCCTTGGACTTCCAGCCTCCTCCACCAAACCCCTCCAGCTTCTGCAAAATGCAGCAGCCAGATCTCTCGTAAACATACTTAAAGAACTCCATTGGCTTCCCATAACCTACAGGTCACAATACAAAATCCTAACACTCCTGCACAAAACCATCAACAATAAAAATCTCAAATGGCTAAAGGACTCTCCCCACCATCATGACTCCCAGAGAAACCTGCGGTCTCAAAACACAGGCCTGCTTGCCATCCCTTACACAAAGCTAGCCCACCTCACCTCCACCAGAAAGCGCACCATCTCAGTAGCAAGCCCATCCCTCTGGAACAAGCTGCCCACCCAACTAAGACTGGAACCCTCCACCCAATCATTCAAAAACAACCTGAAAACCTGGCTATTCCAAAAAGCCTACCAACACACAGTCTAATCTAACCACTCCTCCCATGCTCCATAGCAGATCCAAGTATCCTATCCTCTCAGCAATCAAAGTCATTAACTCATACTGTTTTGATATTTCAATGTTACTATGTTACCATGTATCAATAATAAGACACCTTAGTCTTAAGTTAAATGCCTATATGTTATAATGTATTAATAAGTCTCCTTAGTTTTTGTTATTATGTTTTTCAATGTTACAATGTATCAATAGTAAGACACGTCAGTCTTACTATTTCCATCAGTTATAATGTAAACCGATGTGATATACTCCAATGAATGTCGGTATATAAAAACAACTAAATAAATAAATATATTTTAAGCATTATGGTAATTGGGGCGTATAAAAAACGGACAAAGGAAATTAAACTACTTTACTATCCTTACGGCATTAGCACGCTGGTGATATCTGTGAACTATACAAATAATGCAGCAAGCCTTAATCAGTTACTACCTGCAGCTGCGGGTGTCCATCCAAAAACTTATACAAATCTGCTGGTTCAAAGAACACATACTTATTATCCTTATAAGTTAAAATACATTTGCAGGGGTATTTAGCTATAAATTTTCCACCTCTTTTCTCTACTTCAGCTTTCATTGAAATGAATTTCCTCCTTCTCTCCTGTGTGGTTCTTGAAAGGTCTGGATAAATCCATACTTTGGCTCCATAGAACAGTTTTAACCTACTGCGCATAAAGGGGCAGATTTTAAAAGCCCTACACGTGTAAATCCAGCTGGATTTACGCGCACAGGGGGGTTACGCGCGCCGAGCCTATTTTGCATAGGCCTGGCGACGCGCGCAAGCCCTGGGACGCGTGTATGTCCCAGGGCTTGAAAAAAGGGGCGGGGAGGTCCGAGGCAGGACGGGGGCATGGCCAGAGCCTCCATAGGGCCTCTAGGCGGGGGCAGGCGCAACTTGAAAAATAAAGGTCAGGGGTGATTTAGGTAGGGCTGGGGGGCGGGTTAGGTAGGGGAAAGGAGGGGAAGGTGGGGGGGAGGGAACAGGGAAAGCCATCGGGGCTCCCCTAGGGCTCGGCGCGTGCAAGATGCACAAGTGTGCAACTCCTTGCGCGCACCGACCCCCAGTTTTATAACATGCATGCAATCCGGCCCAAAGTGCTTAAACACCAAATCTCTATCCGTTATCAGAGTAAAGGAAGCAAATATTACTGAGGATAATTCCAAAAATTGAGACAAATTCAAATTATCTTGTATCCGCAGAGTCTGTTGGTCTTGATTTTCAAACTTTCTTTCCTCTCTTTCTGGTAGATAGTATATTCGATTAAACACAGAGATTATTTCCTTAGGCAATTCAAAAATTTGAATAAAGTATTTTTTAAACATCTCGAGAGGAGATACCTCTGAATAAGGAAAGTTCAAAATACGTAGATTTGAGTATTTCCCCATGTTTTACAAATTTTCAGTTTTCTTTAACTTTATATCTTCCACTCTAAGTATTTCATTTTGATTCACCTCAAGCTTCCCCACTCTACATGTTAATTGCTCTATTTTAACCTCTTGTTCTTTAACCGAAGTATCCATTTTATGAAAATTTGATTTGTTTCTAGAGTTATTTTAGTCAGATTTATAATTACAGCCTCTAAATCTTTCAAGCCTCCCCACAGTGAGTCGAGGGTTATTACCTTAAGCTTCTCCATTTGAGGAACGGATTCCATAAGTTGTTTGGCAGGGCTTCCCCGCGTATCTGATAAGTCCCTGATCTCAACCTGCAGTTTTTCCTCCCGAGGAAGATCCTTCATCCAACCCGGTGGGTCTCTCGCCGGTAGCTCTTATTTTCCTTCTCGCACTGCCGATTTTTGCAGTACTCGACTGCTTCTCTCGGCTGTTCACATTCACTTCTCGTTCTGCTTCCTCCACGATCGAGGGCGGGGTGTTTGGTGCGCCAGGACTCAATGAGATGTCATCAGCCAGCAGGTTTGGCGCCTGAGTTTATAAATTACTTGTACTAGGTCTGAAATTTCATTTTTGAGTTCTTTCAGAACCCTGGGATGTATATCATCTGGTCCAAGTGATTTGCTACTCTTCAATTTGTCAGTGTGGCCTACTACTCTTCCAGGTTCACCGTGATTTAGGTCAGATCATCTGAATCATCACCCTTGAAAACCATCTCTGGAATGGGTATCTCCCCAACATCCTCCTTCGTAAACACCAAAGCAAAGAATTAATTTAGTCTTTCTGCAATGGCCTTCTCCTAAGTGCTCCCTTTATCCCCTCGATCATCTAAAAATCAAACTGACTCTCTCGCAGATTTCCTGCTTCAGGTATATTTTTAAAAGTTTTTATTATGAGTTTTTGTCTCTATGGCCAACTTCTTTTCCCATTCTTTTTTTTTTATTTTTAATTTTTTATGTTATGCTCAGGCTTGTGGAGAATGAATGACCGATAATAATTCGCATGGACGGCTCCGATCCCGGCGGCCAGCCCGAAGGCCCGCGCCGTCGCGCGGGGGTGCGGAGCTCGGGGCAGGGCAGTCGGCCCCGACGCTGCCCTGGTCGTCGGAGGAGGTAGGGGGCTGCGCCCGCGAAACACAACATTTTATTTATTCAGTTTCCACAAATTATCAAGAAAACATCTTGAATTAGAAAAGGGAGAGAGAAACAGAAGATTACAATAAGCAGTCAAAACAATAAAGAAATATCAAATTAGTTCTTCTATCCCAAAAGTCCGCAATAAAGGATCCAATAGCTACTCAAGGAAAAATCTCTCAATATAAAGGGAAAAAAACAAGCAAAATATGAAGCAGTGATAAACAGTGGGCTTATACATCACTAGGGCACTCAACTTTCTGGAGGAAGATCAGCCTGACCCGTGTTACTATCCTCAGCATGCACCAAGGGTTTATCACAGAGAAAAAAGGTCAACTGAGATGGACAAAAGAAGACATAAGAAAGGCCTTTATATTTAACACAACATTTACAATGAAATTTCAGAACAAAAGAAGCTCCAAAAGGGGCCTAAGTATCAAAAATTGCTGTATTCTTTTTGTATAGACCTCAAATTTTCTGGATATATTCTTATATTCAGATGGTAAAAAACTTCAGAGCGATGTTTAAAATACAATTTCAAAACCCAATCCCAATCCAGCAAAAGAGACCAACATTGTAGCCGGTTGTACCAAAACACTATCTGAGGTTTCCACCTGCTGAGACACATTCAGTGTACGAGGTATGAGCTCCATTCCTTGAGATGACCCTTGATTCTCACTTCTTTTAAAGGCTGGTAAATAGTACAATTTAGATACAGGAGGTATTGCCATCTCAGGAACTTTCAATACGTCCACAAGATATTTCTTGAACATTTCCTTTGCAGATATATGAGGAAGTTTAGGAAAGTTAATAAAACTTAAGTTCTTCCCACGCAAGACATTTTCTACATTCTCAACCTTGTTTTGCAATAAGTGATTTTCCTTAATCAATAGCTCCTGGACTGGCTTAAAATTAAGTATTTCTTGTTTCACTACCTCCAGTTCTTTGAGAAGGGATTCATTGGATTTTTCCAATAACATAACCTTAGATTCAACATTATTAACTTTATCAATTATAGGGTTAAGTTGCAAAGTCATAGAAGACCCCAGATTTACAATTGCATCCCAGATAGTATCCAAGGTAATTAACTTGAGTCTCACCAGGGTGGGTACTGAGATTTGTCAGAGAGCTCTTGATACTGGGGTAGAAACTGATACCCAGTGTTTGGGTAATTGCCAGGTTCTTGTGGCCTGGTTTGGCCTCTGTTGGAAACAGGATGCTGGGCTTGATGGACCCTTGGTCTGACCCAGCATGGCAATTTCTTATGTTCTTATGCTCTGATCAGAGACCTCCTTAGATGAGTTGGCTATACCCCAAACGGAAACAAATCAATGCCACTGCTGCAGCGATTAAACCTATAATTAATCAATCAATCAAGAGCAACTGCTCAATCGCTGAAATATGAGAATTATTCAAACTTCCAATATGACCTTATACATACTTATTGAATAAATATTGTAAGTGGTTTTTTGACACCTTTTCTTTGTATGATGTATGCTTGTGTTAAGATATTATGTATCAGTGATTTAAAAATTTATAAAGGAGTAGAGGGAAAGTTTCATATAAACTAGTTGGTGTCTCGGCACCACAGTTCTGTGGTTGTATAATCATTAACTGACCCCCTCCTCCTGTGAAAACTTTTTAGTGAAATAAAATGTTTTTCCTTCACCTATGTGTCCTCTTCCGTGCGAGCATTGAGCTTTTTTATATGCCAAAATCGTGCTAAATTTTAAACAGCTAAAAGCGCTCGATTATAAAACTGTAAAAGAGCAAAGTTCAGACTTCCCTGAATTGTGTTGGCGTACGCTATCCAATTTTCAACGCAAATCCCGACACTGTCGATCAGTGTTTCAGACGAGAAGTCTTTCCTCAGGGGTGTATGTCGTTGTGGAGCTGCCAATTTGCTAGGAATCTGGATAACTTCATGAAAAAAACCTCTTGTGAGCTTGAATGTGCGACTCTCGAGACAGTGTCGGGATTTGCGTTGAAAATTGGATAGCGTACGCCAACACAATTCAGGGAAGTCTGAACTTTGCTCTTTTACAGTTTTATAATCGAGCGCTTTTAGCTGTTTAAAATTTAGCACGATTTTGGCATATAAAAAAGCTCAATGCTCGCACGGAAGAGGACACATAGGTGAAGGAAAAACATTTTATTTCACTAAAAAGTTTTCACAGGAGGAGGGGGTCAGTTAATGATTATACAACCACAGAACTGTGGTGCCGAGACACCAACTAGTTTATATGAAACTTTCCCTCTACTCCTTTATAAATTTTTAAATCACTGATACATAATATCTTAACACAAGCATACATCATACAAAGAAAAGGTGTCAAAAAACCACTTACAATATTTATTCAATAAGTATGTATAAGGTCGTATTGGAAGTTTGAATAATTCTCATATTTCAGCGATTGAGCAGTTGCTCTTGATTGATTGATTAATTATACCCCAAACGGGCCTGCTCCAGCTTCTCCTCCATCTTCTTCGGGGAGACCTGACCTCTCAATTAAGGATGTCGTCAGCACTTCCAGTGAACGGCTCCTTGGACGGGGCTTCCCGATCCCTGGTGGCTGCTGGATTTCCCAGTGGAGCCCTGGAGATCGGGGATAGAGATACCGACAGGTCTGGTGGAGAAGCCGGTGACTCCATTCCGGCTCCCTCCCTCATAGACGCCTCACCCGATCGGATCCCGCGTGAAATGTGGGCATTCATAAGACCCGAAACAGAGGGTTCCAAAGAGACCGTGGGGAAGGCCTTCTCCTTAGCCCTTCGTTTACAGGCTGAATGCGACATTGTACAAGAATCAGACTTGAACCAGGTAAAAAGAATGACGCTGGCGCACACGCTTGCTTCAGGTAGCAGCCATCTTGGATCTTCAAATTCTATTTTAGCCTGTCTTATCAATGTTTTACATTTAACTTGGAAATACCTATGCTTTTTTCTGTTTTCTTCAAATGGATCCTTTTGAAAATTGCTTGGGGTGAAGGGCGTGTGCATAAAAGTACAAACAGAAGTGACTTCACGTGTACTTTTACATGCACTAGGAAGAGGTGCTCAGGAGTGGGGTAAGGGAAAACATTTATGGGATACAAGCACTTTCCGTATTTCAAACAAATTTTTAGTCAGTAAGGGGGTCATTTTCATAACGTATCGCACGCGAAAAGGTACTTTTCGCGTGCGATACCTAGATCAGGGCGGGTTCTGGGTGGCGTTGGCACCGGAAGGGGAGGAGTAGGGGCGGATGCCGCAAAGACCTCGCTGACGGCGAAAAGGTAAGGACCCTTTTTGCTGCCAGTAGCGCGCCCAATAGCACCACCTTTTACGATGGCGCTATTGGGTGCGAAAGCCGGCAGCCATCGCACCGCAGAGGTGCGATGGCTGCCGGCTTTCGCAGGTCCGCCGCCCGCTTCGCTCCCCATTACCGCCGGATTCTCTAAGGTCTGTGACCTTAGAAAATCCAGGCCTAAGATAAAGTTATTTATCACACAAAATTAATTGCAAAAAATTGTTACAAAAATATATTAATTTGATCATATCTCAGTATTAAATATACATTATATTCTCCATTTTCTATCAATTCAAGAAATTACAATTTACCTAAAAACACGGACCCTTTAATATGTATCATATCAAAAACTATACCCCTATAACACCATTCATAACCCATACTATACCAATCATACTATGTTAGCCTAACTTCAGCATTACTTTCCTCCTTTCAACTTGCTTATAATCACAGTTTATTAGATTATGTTATCACAGTGATATCCCTCAAATTAATTATTATAATGTAACATTTTAATAATCATGACACAAAGCCGGTGTTCTCCTTATTTGCCGTGAGGGATATCACTGTGATAACATAATCTAATAAACTGTGATTATATATAAGTTGGACTTAGCTGCTATGTGTATATATATATATATATATACACACAGCAGCTAAGTTGCAGGTGTAAATGTTTGCATCCATGATACCAGGGTGCATGCACACCCGCTGTTTTTTAAAGCAGACGTGCATTTCGTCCAAACATGTGTCTCCCTCGTTGCTCTGGTTACATTGGCGGCCAACAGCGTATCGGATTAGATTTAAGGTTGTAAATGACTTAGGTCCCGAGTATTTATAAACTCGGGTGATGCCGTATGTTCCAACGCGGAATCTGCTGTAATGAAGATGTGTCAGTTGAGATTTAGGACCTTTTTGGTTCATGCTCCTTCGTTGTGGAGAATGCCAGTCGCATTCCCTTGGAAGGCTGGCTGTCAAAGTTCATTTGGGCTTATGCCTGAAGGGGGCTGAGTTTAGTTAAAATCAATTAATGAATGATGGTGAATGTGAGGCTTGGGTTGCTATTCTGTGCTGTTTGAGGATTTTAGCAGGTGGATCTGGTGATTTGTTGGGGTTGGACTGGCCTGGGGTAGGTTATTTGTTTATGTTATGGATTGGATTTCTCTGGTATTCAATGAAGAGGTGTACTTTGACATTTTGTAAATCACTTCATGTGGTTCATAGAGGTGATTAATAGGTGTAAATAAAAATTAAAATGCATCAGCTGTGAAAATTCAGGCTAAAGTGTGCATGTGCTTTCTACCCCCAGATGCTAGCCTGACGTGGGCTGTACTAGCAGTCTTTAGCCTCGGGAAGCAGAGAGAGGTAGATTCATGTCACAGTAACAGAGGTGAATCCGCAGCTTCAGCAGCAGGCTGTGCAAGGGATTCACAGTTTCCTAGGGCCGCCTGCAAACTTCTCTTCATTCTAGAAAGCACTTCAAACTATCAGATTATTTTCCCACAGTGGTTCCCAGGATTGCACTGATACAATTTTGCATTTCAGCCAAACAATGCTGAACAATTGGACTCCTCCTCTCTCCTCAGCCCTGAGTGTGACTAATTGGAAAGTAGCAGCAGTTTATCTGTTTCATGCAGTGCATTACAATCCAAGCTAATGAGTAGCCAGATAAGGAGCACCCATCTAGCCTGCCCATTCCTGATGCAGTACTGTGGAGCCCGCCTAATCTCCTATCCCAGTTACTTTAGAGTAAACCTGCCATCTTGTCATGGGTTTTGTCAGCAATGACTGCAAAGCAGAGGGAATTTTCCTTTTGGGAGGGGAGGGAGGCCAGAAGAACCGGCACCATAAGCCTTCACTCAGAACCACCCAGGGATTTTTCTCGTCTTTTGTGAATCCCCACCTAGCTTGGCCTTATAGAGATAGTCCTTGGACATAAATATGGGATAAGCAGCATGGACTCTGTCAACCTTTTGAGATCCTGCCAAGTACTTGTGACCTGGATTGGCCACTGTTGGATACTGGGCGTGATGGACCTCTGGTCTGACCCAGTATGGCAAGTCTTAATGTTCCTATGGCTTTCTCCAGAACCCAGTATGTGTGGACACTCAGTCTGGCTTCAAGGTGTCATCATTGAGTGATGACAAAGGTTTCCTCCTCCAGAGATTAAAGATTCTACTTTCATATTGTCCTCAGCTGTCCCAAGGAGCAGAAGCTGGGAAGCGGAGGGGAGGGGGGGATCAAACCAATGCCACTGAGCCCAGGCAGACTGCTTCTCGTACCAGAATCAATAATGGAATGTTGATTTTGCCTTCAACAAAAGTCTTCCATTCTGTAAATGTTTTTGTGTAGGGGATTCTCCCAGCCCCATATACAACATGCTCCTACAGATGTAGCAGTTTTTTCAAGGGTTGCTCCATTGATTTTCAGTGGTGCAGTCTATAACTGAAATGTTGCTGCAGTAGCATGGTGTAATAGATCACACTTAGCCGCCATGCTACTCAGGAAATTTATGGCGCTGATATGCTGCAATACGTCACAGCATACTCTGTACAAACATTTAACCAGTGACCTTACAATCTGCGGTACAAGACTGACTTTGGGGCACCATGCCACAATTTAAGAAATAACAGACCTACAGAAGTCAGATATATAACACTACCTGAGAGAACAGGTTTAAAAAACGGCATGGAGTTAGGACTTATCTGGCTAAGCGATGGTGGCTGAATATCTGGCCGCATTTAGGGGCCACCACTTACCCGGATAAATACCTATTTAAATAGTTATTACCGGGCTAAGTGGAGGACGGGAAATGGGCATTTTGGGAAGGAGCTACTTATGCAGCTAACATAGCCGGATAAGAAACGATATTTAGATTGATCCATCTATATCAAGCATGTCATAAAACCTTTAAAAAAGACTTGAAGACATCTGTTTTCTCAAGCTTATTGCTAAAACTAATTTGGCAGAGTTTTTTAGTCTGAGTTTAATTAGCCTTTAGTGTTAGATACGGGGGATGTTTAGTGTGCCCTTGGGCCTCAGCCCGACCCCCGATGAATCCAGGACCGAACCAAGGGTTGATGGCGTGTTCCAGCATGGCAGACGGTCTTACCCTCTGCCAGGCCTGCAAGCTCCCAAGGCAAACAACATGATGTTGGAAGTTGATTGGTCCTCTGACCATTCCGAGCCCTTTCGGACCTGCCGCTTGGATCAGCATGGAACAGCAGGCCTGGCCTGAAGCCGAGGGCAGATGGGCCTTGACATGAAGACATGACACCAAGGTTGATGCAACTGCATCGCAGACAAGGGTTGAAGACATGACACCAAGGCTGATGCGGACGGCATCACGGACCAGGGTCGATGCAACGGCATCCCGGACCAGGGTCGATGCGACGGCATCAGAGACGAGGAACTTGACGAAGTCCAGACAAGACGAGAAATTGGGCGGAACGACATTGGCACTGTCTCTCAGGGCGCCCTACTCAGCCCACCTTCACGGGCAGACCCAATGGGCTGGTTGCGGACCACCCTGTCCCACTGAGCGCCCTATGCAGCCTGAGGAGGCTGGTCACAGACCATGCAGAGAGCGGGACAAGTGCAGGGAAGAATCCAGCCGAGGCAGAACTTCGACGACGGAGCCATAAGTCATCCGGAGCTCCACAAAGGCTGGCAGGACATGACTGCTCAGGAGCACAGGAACGAATTCCACCTGCAGGCCACTCCACACTCGGGAAAAACATCATCCGAGGAAGCAAGGCCTGACAGGACCAGAAGGCTCAGGAGCACTGAAGACACAGGAGCAAGACACCAAGGAACTTGGGACATCAGGAAGCAGAAGATCAAGACGAGACACCAGGATGAGGATCTCAGGCACGAAGACTTGACATGACATGACATGAAGACGAAACGATGAGGAGCTCAAAGAAGAAGACCTGTCGGAGCTCTGGCAGGCAGGAGTGAAATAACCTCCAGAGTG
Source organism: Rhinatrema bivittatum (assembly GCF_901001135.1). Lineage (NCBI taxonomy): Eukaryota > Metazoa > Chordata > Amphibia > Gymnophiona > Rhinatrematidae > Rhinatrema > Rhinatrema bivittatum. Next base: position 5,674,054 of record NC_042618.1, on the reverse strand, counting down.
AAGTAACTCCGATGCAAGGTGAAGAAGATGAGCTAGCAAATACTGTAGGCTTAAATATCTGGGCAGCGTGACATCATATCAGGGGGACGCCCCTGAGGTTCACGCCAACGTGGAAATAAAGATGAGGGCGGTGTGCGCACGCGCGCCCTAAGGTACCTTGGAGGAGCATAGCGGGAGGCAACACCAAAGCCGGTCCGGGGACGCCGGAGAGGACGGCAAACAGACGTCGCAGCAGCCAGTAGTCCGAGGTGAGCTGGAGGAGCCGCAAGTAGTGAGAGGTAGGCGGGGCGAAGCTATCAAAGACCGATGGTCGCAACAAGTTGCAACCCTCTAGTGACATGCCCCTTAATTGAGCTCTTTCCTTTGGAGGCTGTTTGTAAAATATTTCAATGAATGGATGAATCTGATCTTAAACTTTGTATTCATCAACCTGTGTTTTTGTTTACCTTCACCTGGATGCCATAGACTGTTTCTACTGTGCCAGTGCTACAGCTGCCATTAGAGGTGTTTAATTAATCAGGTTTTGGTCAACACGCTGACTTCCATTAAAAACCCCAGGTAGGGGATTTTTTCACCTATAGAGCATCCTTCAGCATTGCTTTTACATTGCTCTGTGTGATAAAATTGAATAGGATCATCAAGAGTTAAACATAATCCTGCATCAGAATCTCCTCACGCTTGAGGTATTAAGGACTGGCCTGGGTGGTTGCTCATAATATGGAGCCTAACAGGTTGTTATTCCCTATATGCATCACCTTGTACTTGTCCACATTAAATTTCATCTGCCATTTGGATGCCCAATCTTCCAGTCTCGCAAGGTCCTCCTGTAATGTATTACAATCCGCTTGTGATTTAACTGCTCTGAATAATTTTGTATCTTCTGCAAACTCATCATATTCCTTTCCAGATCATTTATAAATATATTGAAAAGCACTGTCAAACCACTGTCAACTCCCCTCCACTGAGAAAATTGTCCAATTAATCCTACTCTCTGTTTCCTGTCTTTAAACCGTTTGTAATCCACAAAAGGACATCACCACCTAGAAGCCTCTCATGAGGAACTTTGTCAAATGCCTTCTGAAAATCCAAATACACTACATCTACCTGTTCACCTTTATTCACAAGTTTATTAACCCCTTCAAAAAAATGAAGCGGATTTGTGAGGCAAGTCTTCCCTTGGGTAAAGCCATGCTGACTCTGTTCCATTAAATCATGTCTTTCTATATGCTCTGAAATAGTTTCTATTATTTTTCCTGGCACTGAAGTCAGGCTCACTGGTCTATAGTTTCCCGGATCGCCCCTGGAGCCTTTTTTAAATATTGGGGTTACATTGGCCACCCTCCAGTCTTCAGGTACAATGAGTATTTTAATGATAGGTTACAAATTTTAACTAACTAACTAACTAACTAACTTTCCCCCCCCATCGAACTGTATTCGATGGGGGGGGAAAGGCTGATGTGCACGGAGCAGGAGAGGGACCTTGGGGTGATAGTGTCTAATGATATGAAGTCTGCGAAACAATGCGACAAGGCGATAGCAAAAGCCAGAAGAATGCTGGGCTGCATAGAGAGAGGAATATCAAGTAAGAAAAGGGAAGTGATTATTCCCTTGTACAGGTCCTTGGTGAGGCCTCACCTGGAGTACTGTGTTCAGTTCTGGAGACCGTATCTACAAAAAGACAAAGACAAGATGGAAGCGGTACAGAGAAGGGCGACCAGGAAGGTGGAGGATCTTCATCGCATGACGTACGAGGAGAGATTGAAGAATCTAAATATGTACACCCTGGAGGAAAGGAGGAGCAGAGGAGATATGATACAGACTTTCAGATACTTGAAAGGTTTTAATGACCAAAGGCAACGACAAACCTTTACCATAAGAAAAAAATCAGCAGAACCAGGGGTCACGATTTGAAGCTCCAGGGAGGAAGATTCAGAACCAATGTCAGGAAGTATTTCTTCACGGAGAGGGTGGTGGATGCCTGGAATGCCCTTCCGGAGGAAGTGGTGAAGACCAGAACTGTGAAGGACTTCAAAGGGGCGTGGGATAAACACTGTGGATCCATAAAGTCAAGAGGCCGCCAATGAAGAGTGGGTGACTCGCCAGAATGATGGCTACTGCCTGGACACAATACCCTTATTCAATAAACATACACATGGTTACTGTGACTCCAACATCACTCTAAGCTTCAACAGCAAGAGGAAATGTGGAAAAAAAGGATTTGCACTCACAAAGCCGGGAGTAGCTGGCTTGTTACGGCGGTTACTACCCCAAACCAAATGTGCCTGATACTTCACTTTCGATGCACATCCAGCATAGCTCTCTGCTCCAACGGCAGGGGAGAAGAAAAACTGATACTTCACGCATACCCAGCATAGCTTCAACGGCAGGGGAGAAGAAAAAAGGATTCACACTCACAAAGCGGGGAGTAGCTGGCTTGTTACGGCGGTTACTACCCCAAACCAAATGTGCCTGATACTTCACTTTAGATGCATATCCAGCATAGCTCTCTGCTTCAACGGCAGGGGAGAAGAAAAACAACCAATAAGGGCTGTATAACATAGTCTGGGTTAAAACAAATAAGCATGGGTGTAGCTTGCTTATTGCGGCGGTTACTACCCCTACTACCCCCTAACTAATCAAGCTAGATATTTCACTTGGATGCAGCTCCATCACTGCTCTCTACATTAATGGTGGGGGAGGAAGGGAAATAGAACCAAGAGCTAAAAGAAACAGATAAGTATGAGAGAAAAAATGTGTGAAGCTTGCTGGGCAGACTGGATGGGCCGTTTGGTCTTCTTCTGCCGTCATTTCTATGTTTCTATGTTTCTATGTAATAGATCTGAAATTTCATTTTTGAGTTCCTTCAAAACCCTAGGATGCATAACATCCGGTCCAGGTGATTTGCTACTCTTAGGGCCTCATTTTCTAATCGGATCGCACGTGATAAGGGATGTTTCACACGCGAAATGTCCCTTATCGTGTGCAATACCAAAATGGGGGCGGAGTCGGCCCCGCAAGAGGAGGAGTCGGGGCGTCACCGGGGCCGATTCCGCGAAGACGCCGTGGACGACGAAAAGGTAAGGCCCTTTTCGCGTCCGAGTTCGTGCCCAATATTTATTTATTTATTTAAACATTTTTATATACCGGTATTAGTTGTGGACATCATACCGGTTTACATAGAACGAATCAAGTTTGGAAGTTACATTATAACAGGGAAAGGCAAACTGGGAGAGAGGGGTAACAAGAGGCAGCTAAGAAGAAAAGATTAACAAAAGATTAACTAAACAACTGGGTCCTCAATGTGAGGAACGCTGAAGCACCATGTGGTGATGCATAATTTGACATGTTTGTGGGCCAATAGCTACACCTTCTATGGTGGCGCTATTGGGTGCGAAACAGGCAGCGATCGCACCGCGACGGTGGGATCGCTGCCAGCTAGTGCAGGCCCGCCCCCCGTTTCGGCCCCCCACCCTTCATTCCCTAAAGTATCGCAGGCCTGCAAAGGCTATGGATTCGGTGGAGCCGCGTGCCTTCCAGGCCATCCCATGACTGGCTTCCAAGGTGCAAGAACAGTAGCCATTCCTCAAGGCATTGGCCTCTTCATGGATCGTCTTCATTCCCAGGTCAACGCTTTCGTCAATGACTCGGCTTCTCCTCCTCCACAGCCACCTCCTTCTTCACCACGTGCCTTGTTGGCACTTCCAGCACCTCCATGTTTCAACGGTGACTCCAAGCTCTGCAGAGGGTTCATAAACCAGTGCTATATGCAATTTGCTCTGCAGCCTTCTGTCTTCAAGGACAACTTGACCAAGGTTACGTTTATCCTGTCTCACCTCGAAGGGAAGGCCCTGGCCTGGGCTTCCCTTCTATGGGAACGTTCGGACTCCTTGCTAAGAAAACTGGTTCAATTTGTGGCTGTATTTTTTCTCAAGGTTTAATTTCGAGCTCCGCTACCACCCTGTGGATAAGAGTCTGCGGGCAGATGCCTTATTCCGGTCTTTTGAACCTGAAGACATCCCCGAAGAGCAACTCACATCATCGACCCAGCTTGTATTTCCTTGTCTGCTACCCATCTAGTTCCTACTGGGAAAACCATGGTGCCCCGACGACTCTGGGAAAGAGTTCTTCACTGGGCACATGATTCCATATTTGCCGGCCACCCAGGATGTGCGAGATCAGTGGCACTGCTCCAGAGGTTTTTCTGGTGGCCTACTGTGGTCTCCGACGCTAAGGCATACGTCGAATCCTGTAATGTGTGTGCACAACAAAAACCCCCAGTCGGGCGACCTTAGGGACTTTTACAACCACTTCCAGTACCCGAGGAACTGTGGACTCACTTATCTACAGATTTCGTCGTGGATCTGCCCCCTTCTAAGGGTAATACCATGATATGGGTCACCATAGACCGTTTTTCAAAAATGGCCCATTTTGTACCTCTACCGGGCCTACCATATGCACCAGAGCTAGCACGTTTCTTTTTTCATCATATTTTTAGACTGCATGGCCTACCAGTGGATATTGTTTCTGATCGAGGTCCTCAATTTGTCGCCAGATATTGGCGCTCCCTTTGCCAAAAGTTCGGTATTAACATTGGCCTCACGACTGCCTATCACCCCCAAGCCAACGGGCAGGCTGAACGGATGAACTGCTCCCTGAAGGCGTTCCTGCGGGCCTATATCAGTAACCAACAAGAAAACGGGTCGGACCTCTTATCCTGGGCAGAGTTTTCCCACAACTCTCACACCGCCACAGCTACTGGAACATCACCATTCTCTATAGCCTATGGGAAAAAAACCTTGACCACCACTACCCATACCTCTCTCCATGCCATCTCCTGTGGCACAGGCTGCTTCAGATACTCTCAAAACATTGTGAGAACAGACGAATCTTCGCCTGCGCCAGACCGCTTCCCAGGCCAAGAGAACTGCTGACAGTCATCATCGCACAGCTCCTGAATTCCTTCCTGGCCAGAAAATCTGGTTGAGTACCAAGTATATTAGACTCCGAATTCCTTCGCAGAGGTTTGCTCCAAGATTCATTGGATCGTTCCTGATTACCGGACGCATCGGACCTGTGACTTACCAGCTCCGGTTGTCTCCTTCCTTGGGTATACATATTACCTTTCACGTTTCATTGCTTAAGCCTGTAGTGTTGTCCTGGCCTACCCGGAAGGTCCCTGAGCCACCTGCTTTGGTGGCAGAGACTGATACCACGTATGAGGTCCATAAAGTGCTGGACGTCCTCCGTAGAGGCCGCCGATGGGAGTACCTCCTTTCTTAGGAGGGTTATGGACTCGAAGAAAATTCGTGGGAGCCTGCTCGCAACATCTTGGACAAGATCCTCCTCTTGAGTTTCCATCATGCCCATCCGGGCAAACCCAGACCTCCAGGAGGGGGGCATAAAGGGGGGTACTGTTACGCTTGCTTCCAGGGCAGCCCCACGATGCAGCCCTCTCATCTCTCTACACAAGCTTCAGGTTCCAGCTCCTCATCGCTGGTGGCGGTGGGCCGCCAGTCTCGACCTCAGACTTCCACCAGCTCCTCCAGTCTTGCTCCGCTTTCCGGGACCTCCATCCAGGATGCCTCCATCCCTCGGGCCTCTCTGCGGGGTTCGTGGACAGACACCGCCGGCAGCACTGCACCCCTTCCTAGGCGCGTGCACCAGAAAAACCTTTAAAGGGCCCATGGCGGGAACCTGGCCGCGGACCCGGATGTTGACATCAATTCCCTCAAAATATAAAAGCTCAGGCAGCGCTCCTCAGCGTTGCCTTTGAAACAGGTCACCTTGGTCTCCTGTTCCGGTTTCCGAGTTCTTTGTGCTTGTCTTGTTCCTGTGATTCCTGGTTCCTGTTCCTTGTGTTCGTCTCATCTGTCTACTGGATCGACTACCTGATTCTGACCTCTGCTATGCCTGACCTCGCCTGCCTTCTCCAAGCCTGACCTCTGCTACGCCTGACCTTGCCTGCCTTCTCCAAACCTGACCATTGCTACGTCTCACCACGCCTGCCTTCTCTGTGTCTTGACCATTGCTACATCTGACCACGCCTGCCTTCACCATTGCTACGTCTGACCATGCCTGCCTTCTCTGTACCTTGACCATTGCTACGTCTGACCACGCCTGCCTTCTCCGTGCCTTGACCATTGCTACGAATGACTTCGCCTCAGACTTTCTTGAGTCCAAAGTTCCACGTTGCTTGTACACCTTCCAAGTGCCGCCAGCTTCCATTCAACTCTGACAGTGACGCCTCTGTCCCTATCCTCTGGACGCAGACTATTAATGCTTCAGCCTTCCTTTGCTCAGGCACCTTCAGTTCCTTCTTGTCCCTTGGTGCTTGAGTTCCTGTTCCACATCCCATCCAGGATAGGACCACGCCACCTGCTGGCTGCTGACTCTGGGCTGAACCATCTCCTACCTATACTCAACCTTGAGGCCCACCTAAGTCCTGCCGGCCCCGGCACCCGAAGGCTCAACCCGAGGGGAACGTGGGCTGGTATAAGTGAAGCTCCAGTGGCCTCCAGCTTCAGCCCACTCCACCTGCTGACGGTGGGGACCCATACACCCTCACCTACAGGTTGCGTCAACCCCACCTCAGCCCAAGGATCCACCTCCTACGCAACAGAGTGATGAGGCCAAAATTGAACTTTATGATCACAACCATAAACGCTATGAAGAGAAACACACATCCCTACCGTGAAGCATGGAGGTGGATCTCTGCTGTTTTGGGGGAGAGGGGCTTGAGCTACAGCGGCACAGGGAATTTAGTCAAAATTGATGGCAGGATGTATGCAGCATCTTATTAGAAAATATTGGAGGAGACTTTGTATTCATCAGCCAAGAAGCTGCGCATGGAGCACACTTGGACTTTCCAGCATGACAATGATCCGAAACATAAGGCCAAGTCACCCCTTCAGTGGCTGCAGCAGAAGAAAGTGGAGGTTTTGGAGTAGCCATCGCAGTCTCTTGATCTCACTTGGGGAGAACTCAAACATGCAGCTCATGCTAGATAAACAAAAACTTTACAGGATCTGAAGGCTTTTTGCCAAGAGGAATGGGCAGTTTTGCCACATGAGAAAATAAAGGGCCTCAAGTTCAACTATCACAAAAGACCGCAAGCCCTCATTGATGCAAAAGGGGGGCATTACAGCAAGGTGCGCAAATGAAAGAATCCAGGGGTCACAAAGGGTGTACCATGGGGGAAGAGACAGAGGCCGTGTACCCACCAGCGGCTGAGCAGAGAAGGACACCCCATCTGTGCAGGCCCGTGGTATTAGAATTTGTGAGTAGCACTTTCTCTATGCTGATCTCGCAATGCATGATATCCGCACAGAGGAAGTGCTAGTCCCACCAATTTTTAATATTGCGGGGCCTGCACAGAGGCGGAGGCAACAGAATGGGCAGTGCCAGAAGTAGTGACAAGGGATCGGCTCCTCCCTAACAGCCACGCAGAGGGGGTGACAGCGGCAACAGGAATGAGAGAGGCTCAGAGGCTGCCAGTAAAACAAAGAGAGGGGATCTGCATTCAATGTGTGTGTGTGTGTGTGAATGGGAGCTTGTGTGTATGTGAGAGAATGGGTGCCTGCCTGGGGGTCCGTCTGTGTGTGTGAGAGAATGAGTGCCTACCTGGGGGTCTGTCTGTGTGTATATGTATATGTGAGAGAATGGGTGCCTGCCGGGTGGTTGATTTATGTGTGTGTGAGAGAGAATGGGTGCCTGCCTGGGGTTTGGACTGTGTGTGGTGTATGTGTGAGAGAGAGAATGAATGGATGCCTGCCTGAGGGTCTGTGTGGGTGAGAGCCTGTCTGTGCATGAGGGAATCTAGGGGAGTAAGAGCTTTTGTGTGCATTGGGGGGGAGGGGGAGAGGGATTCAGAGCCTGTGTATGAGAGTGTGTGGATATGTATGAGAGCATGCATGTATATATGTATATATATATATATATGTGTGTGTGTGTGTGTGTGTGAGAATCAGCATGTGAGTGTGTGTGAGCAAGAGAGGATAAAGTTTGGGTGGCCCCCTAATCCTCAACAGTCTCAGGGTAACTGGAAATCAAGTTCCCAGGTGTGGACTGCAGGGGCTTTTTTTAAATCCTTAGTTTTAATTATTGGGTGTTATTTGATATGTGTGCTGTTTTGAAATATTTTATTGCTGCTTGGGAAATTTAAAAAAAATACATATATATATATATGACTTGAATTAATAGAACTTATTCTATTCATCAGTAGTTTTGTTTTTTCCTATTTATTTAGATCAACTGTTCTTACTTGTTCCAAGATTTAGTTTTGTTCCAAGATTTAGTTTTGTTCCAAGATTTAGTTTTGTTCCAAGATTTAGTTTTGTTTTTTCCTATTTATTTAGATCAACTGTTCTTACTTGTTCCAAGATTTGTTCCATGTAAACTGCCCCCCGGCAGTAGTTCTTCTGTTAATTGTGAACCGGAGTGATATGTATTGTATACAGGAACTCCCGGTATATAAAAACTATAAATAAATAAATAAATAAATAGTTTTGAAATATTTATTCTTTTATTAGTATGTATGGTTTTACTATTATTATTGATGTTTATGTTTCTTGATTTTGTTGTTTGTTTTATGAGGCATGGTGGTTCTGATTTTCCATTGTTACACACAGTCTGGCTTCTTGGGATTTCAGTTTCAGTTTTTGTCTGCATATTGCTGTTCTAATTTGGGATCCTTTACTCTGTATTTGATGAGGGACTGCCTCTGTTATGTGAATGTGACCCAGGTGAGAGATTCTGCTAGCATGTAGTGTCTGTTTTGTTTCCCCAGTGGGTGGTGTATTCTGGGACCCAGTGTAATATTTACCTGTGCTTTTTCACAGGTAGGGTTCTTGGTGTTACTACTGTTACGTTATGATTTGCTGTATAGATTATGTCTTTTTTTGTAGGGTTTTGTTAGTTCACAATGTGTCTGGCAGTGGAAGGAGTTTGTGCTGCTGTTACCGTGAGGTGCCTGCCTGGATGTGGTGTGGTATCTGCCTCTCTTTGTGTTTTTGTGTATCTGATTTCTCCTTTAGCAACCTGAAGAGAATCCAAACTGGAATTTTGAGTTTCTGGCTGGCAGAGTGGTTGCCTGCTATTTGGTAAACGGTTCAATAGCTGATTATATATATATATATATATATATACAATGTAAGCCAGCTTTGGTGGGTGGGGGCCCAACAAATTGTGTGGATGAAAGGGGGAGCGAGGCTCCAGAAGTTTGCACACCCGGCCCTACATTACACAAAATTAAGAACTTTTTTATTATTTTCTTTATTGCTATGGTTTGTTTAATGATTGTGCTATTCTGTGATGCATAATAGTTTTATTTTAAACATATTAAAAATCACAGACGTGTTTTGTCTGATCACTCATGTTTTCTTAAAATGCTGGCCATCTTACAAATTCTGCCGGGGTATGTAAACTTCTGAGCACATCTGTATATACACGCAGGTTGTAAAATACAGGAGCAGATCTCTGCGTGCCCATATACATGCATGCCACTGTTTTAAAGTTTTCCTTCCTATGTACCTTCATGAATTGGGGCCTAAGGGAAGTAAGTATATCGTAGTTGACTCGTAGCAGCTGGCAGAGTGTCGCTACCAGAAACAGAGTCTAAATGCTCAAATAGGTTCAGACACCCTGGTCTGGTAAGTCCTCCCGACTGAACGCGCTGTGTAATCACTGGCTTTAACAGCACTCAGTAAAAGGACTTTTTTTGGTTATTGTTTTTAGTTCTCTGCTAAAAGACCAGAGTATCTGGATCTTTTTGGAGATTGGGAGCAGTTTTTTCTATCATGTTTGAGACTTGTAGCTCATCAGTCAGAGCTACTTGTCTCTACCCATATTCCTAGGAGCTGCCGCAGTTGAGGTAGGGGGCCGCGCCAGTGGACAGCTACGGGCGCAGAACACAACACCATTGTTGCACTGTATAGAGTCTGGCGTGATATGTTTTACAGTTTTGTTTTTGTCTGCACATTTCTGTTTATACTTTATGTGGCTTTATTCTGTATTTGGTGAGAGTTTATGTTCTGCATGCAAAGACTGAGATGAAGCATTCTTTTAGCATGTGGTTTCTCTGTAGGGATCTGTAGTAGCTTGGCCTGTTCTGTTTTCCTGATAGGAGGTGTATTGATATTTTAGATTCTGGTGTAATATTTGTGGTATTCTTTTTCATAGGTGGGGTTGTTATTCTTTGAATTTTGGCAAATAGTACTGTGTTGATACGGGAGGACCATGCCGAAATATAGGGGTGTGTACATATATATGTAAATTATATATGTAAATTATATTGTATGTGTACCCATGGGCCAGTATGGAGAAAAATCCCCCGGGCCACTATTTTCCCACAATCCGCCCCTGCTGGTAACGGATCTTGTCATACTTTGCCTATTTTTCTGAATAAATCCAGATGAGAATTTATTTCAGCAGCAATCTGTGTGTTCAGTAGCTCGGGACTTTAGACCAAATTTTCTACTTCCCCAGAAATCCATAGACCGTGCTCAGTCACATTAAAAGGAAATAGGACAGGAGCAGACACTAGGGGAGAAACCTAGAGCAAAGCTGGCACTCTGTCGTTGACGCTGTCTGGAATGAACTTTTATCAAATTATCATGTAACAAGTCTCTAATCATCTTCAAACTCCTTGCAGACTGAGGAATATTTATGACAGTGTTGGCAAGGATCTGCCTTCTTCCTTAAATGTTGTTTGAAATCGTTTCAAGGATAAAAGACAAATAAACCATTTTTAGCACAGCCTTAAGCAATCTGGAATGCAGGGTTTAACTTCCCAGTCCCAAGCCTGTGTCCCCTCCAGCTGTGCGCAGAGCCCCAACCAAGCCAAAACTGTGGCAGCCTGTGAGCAGTCATCCTGAGGTCACAACATTTAGGATTTATCTTCCTTTAATTAATACACTTTCTTCCAAATGCTTGCATAACCACTTCTCGACTCTGTTGCTGCCTCTTTTGGTTTTCTTGTTAGGTCTCCTTTCTTTTTTGGCCTGAATATGTAGTGTTTCTTCCATATTCATGTATTTGGAATTCAATGTGTGCACAATTTATTACGGTCCTGCATATGATTTTTTGCACATCTCTCTACTCAGTGTCTCTCTTCAGTTCATGCTGCATTTCATATTTTCATAACAGAGCAGTTGGCCAGGTATTAGGGAGGCTGCAGTACATCTGCAGACTTCTCCCAACTGCCTTGGTGGTCAACTTCAGAAGTCACCACAACCCACCTCAGGCCTGGGCTGCTGCCAGCCCACATTCCTCAATCAGCTGGGCAGATACTGTGGAGGTTTATTTATTCATTTACTTATTTACTTAAAAGTACTTATTTTTCTCCTGCAGCAGACCAGCCATGCTAAGCAGATAACAAAAATGAAATGTAAAACAACAATAATAATAACATAAAATTAAAAAATACACAACAGATATAAATAATTCATGCTCGGCAAATGCTTATAAAATACAAAACTCTAAAACACTCAGCCACAATCCTAAGAAAAGGCCTCCTGAAACAAGAGAGCCTACAACTGCTTGCAAGGCATTCTAAAGAACAGGGCCCACCACCTATAACACACGATTTCTTGTCGCACACAGTTGAGCCTATTTAACTGGTGGTTCAGATGAGTATTGCCTATGAGCAGAATGAAAACTACAAGAGGGAACATAAGAAACAAAGCCGGAGCCACGTGATGTAGTGAGGTGACCTGCACCTGGGGCCTCTACCTCTTTTGGTCAATTTTCTGCAGTTTTAATTGGAGAGTCATTTAATTTTTTTACAATACCTCCTCCTGGACGTTCTCAATAAGGGATCTTTACCTCTGTTGGATTAATTGCCAAAATAATCACTACTAGAACTACAAAGAAAAAGAAAGCCCTGGTGAAAACGGGGGACACCAAGGTGGCTGACAAAGCAGAAGAGGCTTCCACTTCATCCCTTCGAGACCTACAAAAAAAAAAAGAGGTAGCAGATGCCATTGTAGTAGCATTGGAAGACAAGTTTGAGAGAGTGTACCTGAAAATTGAAGAAACACATGAGAAGCTCACCACTATCTATAAACAGATTTCTGAGGCAATGATGAGATTCTGAACCGCAGAAGAATTGGGGACTGATTTTAAAAAGCATTTACTCGAGTAAATCTGGGTGTAACTCGAGTAAGTGGGCTTTTGAAAATTGCTACAATATATGCCATTGAATTGTCCATGGGATTTACTCGTCTAATTGCACTTTCTCCGAGGAAAAGCAGGATGCTGGTCCTCACACATAAGGGGTGACATCATAGGATGGAGCCCGGCCCGGATCTTTGATCTCAAAGATTCTAGAACTCTCGAACATGCACTACTACTTTAGGCCTTCACCTAAAGTTACCAGGCAAAAAATAAGTTATATGCTACGTTAACTGTAACATACATATTTAATGTTCTCCATGCATAATACTTCAATGCACCACATACTCAATGTCTACCCTGTTTGTTGCATGCTCACAGTTTATTGATTTTTATTTTATTATTATTATTAACATTTTTACTATTATTATATCATTTATATTTGTATTATTTGTTTAATGTTTATTGTTCCATGTACACCATGCCCATGGTATTTCTAATTCTGGTTATCTGTAAACCGAAGCGATATGTACTTGTACATGATCTTCGGTATATAAAAGCTTTTAAATAAATAAATAAATAAATAAATAAATACTGAGCACGTGCAGCTGTAGTTATCACCCTGCTCCCTAGGCAGAATCCCTCAGTCTCTTTTGTTCCGCGGAGCCGTGTAGTTGCGAAGCTGTGTGTCACGGTATTCAGCTTTGCCCTATTCTCACAGTTCTTGTGAGTTTTTCTAGAGCTGCAACTGTTTTCTTTCCTTTCCTTATGGTCCAGTGTGATCTTGGAACAGATTGCCAAGCACCCAGCCATGACTGCATATACTTTCCCAGCAATGGACAATTGTCGCATGACCCAGGACTCCCGTGTCCGAACCTGAATAGGGAAAGAGTTGCTTGCAAGCTACCACAAGCAAAAGCAGCGCCCCTGTTACAGGGTCACTCATAAGAGAGCCCGGAGTCGAGTTAGACAGCAGAAGGTGCCTGCAAGCCGCCAAAAGACTACAGTTCCCAGATTCCGGGAGCCTCAGATCAGCCAATGAGAGCAAGAGAAGTCTGAGTATGCAGCTGTGCAGGGCACCTGAACCCATGATTATAGGAGAGTTGGAGGCAGAAGAAAAGCTGAGCTTCTCGTGGGAGGAGATCTGCAGCACAACGAAGGGGAGTTGGGGAGAGTTGTGCTGCTGCCAAGCAGGGCGGTGTTTTGCTGGCTGAGGGAGCCAGGCAGAGGTGTTTCCCCAATGAACTGCGAGTTTGGGGACTTACTGTGGTGTTCCAGTTGGAATTATAAAAAGGACTGTTTGGTGATGCAAACTGTGTTTTGCATTTATTTTGCTGAGAGCTGGTATGGACCTGCTGCAGGGGACTTTAGAGCACTTGTGCAAGCCCTGTAACGGTACCGGTGGCCCATGTCAGGGTCGGAAGAGTTAATTGCTGCTGAGTTTACAGAGGGGGGTCCGCCGGGAAAAGAAGCATTGATGGTCCGGAGCAGCTGTGGACCTTCCTGGGAGTGGCAAACTTGACATAAGATAGAAGAATTTGTGGATATCCTTACAACTATAGAAGGGTAAAAGTTTGGAAGAATGGCAATCGTTGATTGCAAATTTGAAGGTAAGCTTCTTGTTGTAAAAATATTTGGTATAAGAGTAGGGTAGTGGTTTCGGTATAGAGATATTGTGGTAACTTCTGTGTTTTTTCTTTGTAGGAGATATTTGTGGATGAACGGTAATTTGTCTGTGGGTGTTCGTTTGCGTTGTTGAAAGAATTGGCAATGAGCAGTGTGCCAGGTTAGTCCTTGGTTTTTTGTTGTTGGTCTGACAATTCAGTTAAGAAAGTTATTTATGTGTAGTGCATTTTTGTCTTTGTAGAGTTGGCTCTTCCCCTGATGAAGCCGTCGTGGCGAAACGAGGGTCCCTTGTAGGGAATCAGTTATTAGTGCCCATTATTCAAGGACGGAATCCAATTACCCATTCGTATTGCAAGTGGAACATTGTGGATATCAATGAGAACTTCAGAGGATGCATACAGGACCATCAGCAACAGTGGACATGTGGGGTTTTTCCTGTTATTAGTACATGAAGTGATTAAGTTGCGGTTTGTGGCCATCACCATGGTCCCTTGAGTATAATTGGTATTTACATATGAGTTTAAATAGGATGAGATCCTACAATACATGTGACAGATGGGATAAATGAAGAGTTAGATATTTATATGTTATAGTTCTGTTAAGACAAGTGGTATATTTATTCACATGTTTTACATGTCCAGCATAAGTATATTAATTTCTATGTTTTCACATGCGGTATGCTCCTGTTTGCATTATAACAGATGTGAAAGCGTGTTTCTATTTTCCATCATTGATGTAAAGGTTTTTTGCAATACTGTAAGTTTTACATTGATATTTTCAATGTTTCAACTATTGTTGTATGATATATATATATATATATATATATATATGACAACTGTTTTAGTCCAGCTTTGTAAAGGACTTTTTTAAGGAGTGAATGTGGGATGAATGAAATGTGTTTTGTGTACAGTGGTTTTCTATCTGTAAAGCTTTTTGGGGTAGATTTTATAAATTTGCGCGAGGGCGTACTTTTGTTCGCACACCAGGCGCGAACAAAAGTACACTGGATTTTATAAGATACGCGCGTATCTTATAAAATCCGCGTATCTTATAAAATCCGGGGTCGGCGCGCGCAAGGGGGTGCACATTTGTGCAACCTGCGCGCGCCGAGCCCGGTGCGTGTTGCCTGTTCCCTCCGAGGCCGCTCCGAAATCGGAATGGCCTCGGAGGGAACTTTCCTTCGCCCTTCCCCCCACCTTCCCCTCCCTTCCCCTACCTAACCCACCCCCCCCCCCCGGCCCTATCTAAACCCCCCCTACCTTTGTTGCCAGATTTACGCCTGCTTTCAGCAGGCGTAAATCTTCTCCAGCCTGGACCCCTGGTGGGTCGGCTGCCTCTCAGGCAAAGGAGGGAGATAGTGCTTCAGCACTGTGCGGTTTCCCACATTGTCCTGCTCGGACAGCCTATAGCTAGGGATTCACCCATGTGTGAGGACCACCATCCTGCTCGTCCTAGAAGAAAGCAGAGTTGCTTATCTGTAACAGGTGTTCCCCGAGTCCTCACGAGACTCTCCCACCTTCCCTGGGAGTTGGTTTCCCCATGTATTAGCTATATCATGGACTGAGGGACTCTGCCTAGGGGACAGAAAGAGGTTCATTGAATTTCCATTGAGAAGCAACATTTTAAAACAGCAGCATTTGTAGATGACATTTCATCCATGTAACAAAACCAACAACTTCTTTGAATTTGACACTACAGGAATTTAGAGTTTTGGGAATGTGGCATGCCTTATGTTGAATTTAGATAAGTCTGAAGCTTTGCCAGTGGGGAGAAAATACGCAATTTGTGGGCAGATGATTTCTCATTAAGGTGGGCAGGGGATTGCATTAAATATTTGGGTCTATGCAACCCATGGATATAACTAAGCTTTACCATATAATTGTCTTCTTATTATCTCTTACTACTCGGAGTGTGTTTTCTCTTTCCTTATTGGGTAAAATTTCTCTTTTCAAAATGATTCTTTTACATAAATGGATTTATGTTTTTAGTTTACTGTTCATCTTTCTAACTAAGGCCTGGATTTATCAAAATGCACTAAATATTGCATGCGATAGGAAAAGGGGCATGTTTTATGGTAACAGGCTGTTTATCACAAAGTGTGCTATCTTAGGGCTTCGCATAGACATTACTGCAGACTGCGATAACTTTTATGCGGTAAGTGCCAGAATTGTTGTAATTCCTACCTACAACTACTGGGGGAGAGGGAGGGAGGGAGAGAGAGACTAGCTATAAGGGCTTCATACTAGGTAGGTATTTATATCTCTATAGGACGCCCACCTAGCTACTCGAGGTGAGGTTTAGGTATTAGTGTAAGGGTTAGGGGCCACTTTGACATTCAGAGTGCAACGTACAAACAGAACAGTGCACTCTTGTGAAGATTTGTTGACCTTCGGAGTGAGGAAACTCACCCAAAGATGAGATTTGTGCAATGTTCTCTCAACCTACGCACTCTGAATGTCAAAGTGGCCCCTAACCCCTACACTAATACCTAAACCTTACCTCGAGTAGCTAGGTAGGCCTCATATAGAGGTATAAATACCTACCTAGTATGAAAGCCTTATAGCTAGTCTCTCTCTCTCTCTCTCTCTCTCTCCCTCCCCCTAACAGCTTAAAATACTGAAAACGCTATTTGCAAAAACATCACAAAGTGCAATAAAGCCATATCACACAGCTTAATGAAAAAGGTGTAGGCAAAGTTGGCCCACTTAACCAGAAATTCCTCCCCTTTTCCTAATTTGCATCGCACCACGCGTTATGGTGTTTTCGCATGCGTTAAAGGTGCTTTTCGCATGCAAAAACGCCATATAGCACTTTGATAAATGACCCCTAAGAAAGACTTGAGTTTGGTGGGGAGATCTATTTGAAAATTTTTGTAGCAAGGGAAGAAACCACACATTTCATTCACCCAGATAGTTCATTCCTGGGCCAGTGGAGGCCTGGGTCTTCCAAATTTGAAATGTTACAGTATAGATATGAACTTCCGTCATATAGGTCATTGGTTAGTGGACAAAGAGTACTATTCACCCATTGGCATAGAAAGAGAGATTGAGTATCCTTTGTCACTAAGATTTGTACTTCATATGAGAATGATAAATCAAAGTTATGCTTGTGCCTTTACTGAAAACATGGTAATGAGTTTGAATTATAGGGTCTCTCATTTTCTTCCTTTCTTTGGAAATAAAGATTTTGGTCCAGCGATTGGATGCAGTATTTTTTGAGGAATGGCGGGGTAAAGGTCTTCATCAAACCTCTAATATGCTTTCTGATCAGAGAATAGAGCATAGAACAAAAGCAGTTTTTTGGCTATTTGCAAGCGAGGCATTACATATTTTCCTTTGGTGTGGTATTTTGTGCTCCAAAACAATGGGAATCTCTATTAAAATTGTCTGATACAGAATCTCAAATTATACATAAGCTTTTTTAACTACAGACTTTAGGATGGAGATGGCAAGGTGAATATGATTGTCTGACCCATTGGGTGAAATGGACTCAAGAATTGCAACTGGTGTTATCCTTAAAGAGTTTTTAGGGTCTTATTGTTCTGTTGTTCATCTGTTATACTTGTGTTGCAGGAGCGCTAGGGAGCGGTCCCGATTCTGGGGAGATAGTGTTCCCTTTAGGCCACGGCACAGCCCCAGAGGGCGAACTCCGGAGAAGCACCAAGGCAGACGAGGCACATCCGAGCACGGGCAGACAGGCTAGAGATTTGGAACCCTGACCTCTGCCGAATCCGAACGCACCAGAAGAGACCCAACAACGCAATGCTGGTCTCTGGGGTAGCCCTACAGCCACTTGATAGCCCTTTCAGACCCACTGCTGGGAACGGCAGGTGCGACAGGATGGACAGAGGTCGAGGTCAAGCGATGGCACTGGAACAAGGATAAGACATAGGCACTTGGAGACTTGGTCAAAACGTAGGCACTTGGAGACTTGGACAAAACAAGGCACTTGGAGACTAAGACGAGGTTTCAGGACACTTGGAAAACTCGGACAAGGTTTCAGGATTCAGGATTCATACACTAGTACAGATTGAGTACTGCACAGCAGCACGTCCTACTCAGCCGCCCATGGCTGGTCGCGGACCATGCCGGAAGCGAAGCAGACTCCGGGCGAGAAAGTGGAGACTTGGAACTGCAAACATGTCGAAGATTCAGGAGAGGCCTGCACCGAGGCGTGCGCTACACAGCTGCCCGTGGCTGGTCACGGACCACGCTGGTTCTGGCTTGAGTCTTGGGCATAGACGGAAGCAGGAACAAGGTACTCTGAAGACCGGGAACAGGATTCAAGACTCAGGATTCAAGACTCAGAACTCGGATTCAGGAACAGCCCTCGGCATTAAAAACAAGAGCCTTCCAGATGTGAAGACAGGTCTTGTGCCATGAAGCGCCCTACACAGCCCCCCCCCCCCCCCATGGACTGGTCACAGACCACGATGGTGGCATGCCAGGAAAAGTGGACAAGTAGGAAACCTGGAAGCAGGACGGAGAGCCAGAGAGGAGGACATCAGGATCAGGACTGGAATGCAGAACACCAGGAATGTCAGGCACATCTGGAAACATGAACATCTGGAGACAGGAACACCAAGGCACAGGATGGACGAGGACACAGGATCCGACGAGAGACCAGGAACCACGGACAGAGACAAGGGAACTCCCACGATGAACAGAGGACCTTGAAGGAAGCAAAGGTGGACCTCGGAGCCTCCTGGAACGAAAAGCTGGAAGAGACAAGGAATCCAGGAGCGGAATGGCTCCTTGCGACGGCAACGAGGGACTGATGAGAAGCCCTTTTATAGGGCTGAAGAGAAGACGGCCAGATGAGGTCATCAGGTGGGGCCGCAGGGCTTTTCCCGCCACGGGCCCTTTAAATATCCAGGAGAGGAGTGGCCGCGCGCCTAAAGAGAGGCCAGGACCGGGGACAGTGGCAATGGCATTCATGCCGTGAAGAACGAGGCTGGAGATGGCACTGAGCCACGAAACAAGGCCCGGACGTCTGCGGCTCCATGCCGCAAAGAAGGAGCATGTCGGCGGCGGCACTCGGGCCACGTGGAAGGAAGCGGCGGCGGCAGCCTCCAGGCCACAGGAGAAGGATGTCGGCGGTGGCCTCTGGGCCGCGAAAGAGGAATTGCGGCGGCAGCTTTGCCCGCCATGAAGAGTAGGCGGCGGCGGCACTCAGGCCACATGGAAGATGACAGTGTCGGCAGCAGAGAGCAGACGGCAGCGGTGGTGCTCAGGCCTCATGGCAGGTGAGAGGCTGCTTGCGTCCAGGCCCACAAGCAGCGTCATAACAACTTGTATTGCTGTCTGTATGGTTTTGTGAAAATTAATAAAATTATTTAACATAAAGAGTTTTATAAGAATTTTTGCAACGGTAAAAAATAGTGACAAGCAACAGTAATTTGAAATAAATGCAGCATACATTTTTAACAAGGTTTTATTTTCCTCAAACGTGAGCATTTCATGCATATATTGCCGCTGACACATATGTATTAAGTGTGCCACCAGTGAAGGCACTTTAAGTTATATATTTTGGTCTTGTACTGTTCTTCAGCTATTTTGGCAGGATGTGTTTGTGATCTTGGAGAAAGTTTGGGGTTTTTCATTACCTTTTTCTGATGAATTAGCTTTATTTGAAGACTTCTCATGAAACTCAGCAGGAACTTCTTCTACTAAACTTTGGTTGTGCAAGATGTTTTTGTTGGCCAAATGCTCAATTCTTTGTTATTGGCATTCCATTGAGAGACCCTCATGAACACTTGATTATGGAGACGATGGCAGCAAAGCACTCCAATGTACTGAGGAAGAAGAGGGAAGCATTTGCTGTCTGGGACTCTTACGTGTAGTTTTTACATCATTTATTTTATTTATTTAAAGGTTTTTTCTATACCAAGGTATGGCGATGTGCCTTCACCCCGGTTTACATGTACAACAACCAAATAAGCACGAAACGTCATAGGGCCAGACGTTTAGTGCTTAATGATTTTGGATGATTGTTCTAATGTATTTTTTTGATATGAAGCGGGCTCCAACTAGAGAATGTATTTATTTTATGTGGGAGGAGAGGGGGGGTTATAAGGGATTATAATCTTCAATTGTTGCTAAAATTGGTAGATTCATTGTAAACATTTTGGGGTAGATTTTACAAATTTGCGCACACACGTACTTTTGTTCGTGCACCAGATGCAAACAAGAGTACGTGGGATTTTAATAGATACGCGCGTAGCCGTTAAAATCCTGGATCGGCGCACGCAAGGCTGTGCAAAATCGGCAGTCTGCGCGCGCCGAGCCGCACAGCCTGCCTCCGTTCCCCTCCCCCTTCCTTCCCCCTACCTAACTCACCCCCCCCCCCAGCCCTACCTAAACCCCCCTACCTTTGTTGCACAAGTTACGCCTGCCTGAGGCAGGTGTAACTTGCGCGCGCCGGGCCGGCCGCCGGCGCACAATTCCCATGCCCAGGAGCCGTTTCTGAGGCCACGGCCCCGGGCCGGAATCACACCCACGGCCCCGCCCCAAATGACGCGCCGTCGTGACACGCCCCCCCCCCCAGGAAAGCCCCAGGACTTACGCACGTCACGGGGCTTGCGTGCGCCGCCAAGCCTACTCAACTTAGACTCGGCGCGCGCAGGGGGAACTTCGGGCAGGTTTTCGGGGGTACTCGCATATCTTACGTGCATACCCCTTTGAAAATCTGGCCCTGTATGTTTTGTATTTAGACGATCTCTAAGAAACAGATTTATGTATAAAATTAAAATCAAGAAAAAGAAAAGCAAATAAGCTTGTTAAATATATGAGGGCCTTCCCATCTTAATGGCCTTGAATACCAAAAGTAGGACTTTAAATTTGATTCTCTGCCTAAGAGTCAGCCAGTGTAGGCACTGCAATAATTGTGTAACATTTCCCTTGGTAAACCACTAAAAATTAGACGAGCAGCAGAATTTTGAAGTTTCTGCAATGCCCGTAAATGAAAGAAAGGAAGTCCTATATAAAGAGAATTGCAATAGTCAATTGGTGTTAGAACAAAAGCCCAAACTTTCCATAGTAAGATAGTATTGACAGCAGAAAAAGACCAAATGGTTGATCCAGTCTGCCCAGCAAGTTTCTTATGGTTGTAACTGCCGCTCTGTGCAGGTTACCCCCAAGCCTTATGTTAAGGTTAGTTATATTTACAATCAAAACCAAGCAACTTTCAAACCCATAACAAAATTACCGCTAGCAACACTTTTACAGGGTGAGCAGCCTTCTTAATACTTGAGACAATGCTGTTTGAACGTGCTTAGCTTTTGGACTTGGCCTTGGAAGCAGTCCTGTGCTTTTTCCCTAATATTTGCCTATTAGTATCCCAGACTGTAAAAATCAGGTTCATTGTTGGCTGTCATCTGAATCACTTCCCCTTCCCCCACCCCCACTCCCATCGACGTGGAGAGCGATGTTGCAGTTGTGTCAAAATCATCAAGGCTAATTGGTTGAGGTAGTAATCCCCGTGCCTTCTGTTTAAATTAGTAACTGCCGCTCCATGCAGGTTACCCCCATGCACCCTTTTCTTCATTTCCAATCTCCAGCCTTTAGGGATGCACAGTGTTTGTCCCATGCCCTTTTGAATTCGTTCATTCTTTTCGGCCTCACCACCTCTTCCGGAAGGGCATTCCAGGCACCCACCACCCTCTCTGCGAAGAAATGTTTCCCTAAATTGGATCTGAATCACCCCCCCTGGAGTTTCATTTCATGTCCCCTAGTTCTACAGTTTCCTTTCCAATGGAAAAAGTTTGAGGAAAATGCATCATTAAAAACGTTCAGATATCTGAAGCTCTGTATCCTATCTCCCCTGCACCTCCTCTCTTCCAGGGTATAGATATTGAGATCCATATTTCAAAGGGAATATTTCTTTACAGAGAGGGTGATGGATGCATGAAACAGTGTTTCAGTGGAGGTTGTGTAATCAAGAATCTGAATTCAAGAAAGGAAACAAGTACAGGGGATCTCTGTAGAGCTGAGTAGTTGGGCAGACTAGAGAGCCTGTCTGGTCCTTTTCTGCTTTCTCTCTTTCTATATTTGTTATTGCAGTCCAAACAACCTGAGATTTCCCCCTTTGTTTTCAGGAGACTCATCGTGAAAG
Source organism: Rhinatrema bivittatum (assembly GCF_901001135.1). Taxonomy (NCBI): domain Eukaryota; kingdom Metazoa; phylum Chordata; class Amphibia; order Gymnophiona; family Rhinatrematidae; genus Rhinatrema; species Rhinatrema bivittatum. The sequence continues at coordinate 5,652,208 of NC_042618.1, read as the reverse complement.
AGAGATGATCGAGGAGCGATATGCCAAATACAGAGAGATAGTGGGCTCCCTACAGCAACAGCTAGAAGACTCCAAGCGCCGCATCGAGGAATACAGAGTAACGTTTCCCTTCCTACTTCTTCACACACACATAGAGATGTCCAAGGAATTATGTGAAATGCATACAATACTAGGAAATTATTCATGGAAAATTCCATATAACTAAAGAATAAAACAGATTTTTGTCATGTATATCATGAAATAACAAATGCAATGCCATAAATTTCTGAAAACGTTCATGTTTTCCCTCGAGGGGTTTCGTTCATTTTTGTCATTCATACTCTCCATAATTTTTTTTAAATTTTGTCTTTTCTGAGAAATAATTTCTGACTTTTAAATAATTCTCTGAATTTGGCCATAACTTTTGAAAAAAGTCTGTGGAGATTTGTGTTATAAAAAGTCAGTGAACATATCTTGGCAGGACACAAAAATAATACTGAGTGTCTTGGAATAATTTACTATTGCCATTGCTGGGAAGAATCAGCTTATTAAGAAGAGTAATACAGGCACAATTAAATGTACATCTTGATTTCTTTACAATATGGGATCTCCTAAAATATTTTCTAAGGATTGATAAGGCCCATAACAGATTTATTTGCAATGGCGAGCAGTGTAGGCTATAGAAACAGAGATTGCAACTTCTATGTTATCTTTATCCAACCGTAGGCAACATTCTCTGTCGACGAGCCATGACATATGCGTAATGTCATCTGGTGGCACCAAATGGACCCTTCTCTCTAAACTCATAGAGTTTTTCCTCTTTTGAGCATGGGTGTGAATTCCCATGCAGGTATTGTCTTGTGAGTTCCCTCACTCTTTTTTTGGCTGAGCAGCAACACGGATGAGTACCCTATTTCTCTGAAATGTTTTCTTCAGTTTTCTATAAAATTCTTAATTTCTTTTTTCTTCAATGTTGCCTCAGTAGACTCCAGACAGCATTTTTTAGTGCTATTAAAAACAAAAGATTTTTTTTCAAGATATCTGACAAGAAAAAGCCCTCTGTTAGCAGCTTTAAGGATTGTGCATGCAGTCGGAAAATGACCATTATAGACAAACATGACCTTTGTTACCACTGCCTCAGACTGAATCATGCCAGGCTAACTATTGCCATTGTGAAAAAGTCAAGGGCCTAGAAAATGGAGGAACTGCATAAGTCTCTCAGAAGCCGCAATTGGTCCTCTTCCTGGAGCACAGCCTCATCTGCCTCCTGGATATTAAATTAAGCAGGAATTCCTCAAAAATATCTCCCGCTTTGGCAGAGCAAGTCGAATCATTGGGTTCGAGCAAGCATAAAAAGTAATGAAATGCACTGAAGAAGAAGAAGAAGCACCACTCAGCAGAGCCACCAAGTTTCGGCACTATCATCTCACCCAACTCACCATTCTCCGGCACATCAACCCTCACCGCACAATGCATCAACACCATCAATGCATAAGGATCTGGCACCATTGACTCACAAGTCCTCAGTGCCATAGATGAATAAATCCAATGCATCGAACATAGGAACACAAAATGCATCGAGCCTCAAGACCATTGCCATTAGACCAGGGGTCGGGAACCCATGGCTCGCGAGCCAGATATGGCTCTTTTGAGGGCTGCATCTGGCTTGCAGACAAGTGTCGCCACACTTCGCGGTTCCCCGCTGACCCAGCTGCTCCCCGGTCCTCCGCCGCCCGGGCTTAAAATGCTGTCAGCCCGGGCGGAACGCGGCGGGACAGCTGGAGTCAGCGGCACCGGCGTGCTCTCTTCTCCTCCTCCTCCCCCCCCCCCGCGGCCCGGAAGTGGAAGTGGTGAGCATCGGGTGCCTGCGCGGAAGAAGAGACCACACTAGTGTGGTCTCTTCTTCCCGCGCAGGCACCCGATGCTCTCCACTTCCTCTTCCGGGCCGCGGGGGGGGGGAGGAGGAGGAGAGAGCATGCCGGCAGCGGCACAACTGGAGTCAGCCGGGTGCCAGCGCTGGAGTCATCGGGTGCCTGCGCGGGAGTCTTCCCGCGCAGGCACCCGATGCTCACCACTTTCTCTTCCGGGCCGTGGGAAGAAGAGAGCACGCCGGTGCTGAGCGGCACCGGCGTGCTCTCTTCTTCCCGCGGCCCGGAAGAGGAAGTGGTGAGCATCGGGTGCCTGCGCGAGAAGAAGAGGCCACGCTTGTGGGAAGAAGACTGCAGCGCGGCTCGGAGGAAAATGAAGAGTTTCAACCGCGGCCGATGGGACTCCGCCTCCGCGAGGGCTGAAAATGAAGGAGGTTAGTGTTGGGAGGAGGCTGCTGCTGCCGCGAGTTCCTGGGGTGGGGGTGGGGGAGAGAGAGAGTGAATGAGCGAGCAAGCATATGTGTTTGAGATCCTGTGTGTGTGAGTGAGATTGCATGTATGTGAATGATTGAGAGCCTGTGTATGTGAAAGAGAGTATGTCTGTGATTGAGAGCCTGCCTGTGAGAGAGAGAGCATGAATGTAAGTTTACTATTGGGAACCTGTATGTGTAAGTTTGTGATTGAAAACCTGTTTGTGTGAAAGAGTATGTGTGTATGATTGAGATCCTTTGTGTGTGAGAGAAATCATGTGTATGTATGATTAAGAGCCTGTGTGTATAAGTAAGAGAGAGATCATGTGTGTCTGTGTCTGATTGACAGCTGGTTTAGGTGATGGAGCATGTGAGTATGTGATTGAGAGCCTGTGTTTAAATGAGAGAGAGAGACCATGTGTGTCTGTGTGTGATTGAGAGCTGATTTAGGTGAGGGAGCATGTGAGTATGTGATTGAGAGCCTGTGTGTAAATGAGAGAAAGAGACGACATGTTTGTAAGCATGTGAATGAGAGTCTGTGTGTGAGAGAAAAAGACAGCATGTATTTATGTGATTGAAAGCCTGTGTGTGTGTGTAAGCGTGAAAAGATAGACAGCATGTGTGTAAATGTGTAATTAAGAGCCTATATGAGAGAGAAAAAACATGGGTATATGTGAGTACTGAGAGCATGTGTGTATAGGTGTGTCATTGAGAGCCAGTGTGAGAGAGAGCGCTGGTATGTGACTGAGAGAGGAGAAAGTTCCAAGCAAACCACCCCACCTCCTGCTAATTCAGAACAATCTCAGGACACCTGATATCAAACGTTCCCAGGTATGCAGAGCAAAAAAATTTTTGTATCCTTATTATTTTTCATTACTGGATCTTTGTGTCTGCTATTTTGAAATATTTTGTTGGTATCTGGAAATGTTTTATATGAGTTTTAATTATTGGATATTCCTCTCATCAGCTGTTTCGAAATATGTTCTTTTTGTTAGTACAGTTTTACTGCTGATGATTTTATATTTCTTGATTTGTTTTATAAGGATGGGTGATGTTTCTTTTTTCCTTTGTTACACTGCATACAGAGACTCTGGCTTGTTGCAGTTTCCAATTCAGTTTTTTCTGCATGCTTCTTGTTATGCGTTTTGGTCTCTTTATTCTATGTTAGGTGAGGGACAGCACGTGATTCAGGTGAGGTTTTCTGCTGGCGTGTTGTTTCTGTGTAGGACTCTATAGCAGCCTGACTTGGTCCGTTTTCCTAATAGGAGATGTATTGGTGTCTTAAGGCCTGGTGTAATATTTTCAGAGACTTATTGTACATTAAAAGTGGGATCTTACATAAAATGCACACATTTACTTGTATTTAGTTTTAAACATATTGTATGGCTCTCATGGAATTACATTTTAAAATATGTGGCGTTTATGGCTCTCTCAGCCAAAAAGGTTCCTGACCCCTGCATTAGACCATTGGAACAGGCTGCTCTATCATCGACGCATCATCTTATAACATTTACAGTGTGGCTGTTTGCTGACTTTTTGAGAGTTTTGTCAGGGACAGAAGGGGATATGATTCACCTGCCCCCACCAATTACCAGAACATTTATACCAACAAAGTTAATAAAACATAGGCTACGTCTGGAGATGTGAGACTTCATTTGTTCTCTGGTACTGCTCACATCTAATCGGTCTCCAGCACAAATTCTATAGATCCCAGAAAATGTGCAAGATTCCATTCTAGTATCAAGAGAGGATGTTCCACCACCCATGCCAGGACAGAGGGCACGTTAGCCTTTCAACCAAGTAGCGGAGTTGGTAAAGGATTTCTTAACCTCTGTAGGCACTAAAGATAAGGAGGTGACCTTCCAACCTCTCCTATCCAGAACATCAGATTTACTACCTCGAGGAGAAGTGCTGCTGTCTCCAATATTTAGGGACACTCCATCAGAACCCCTGCAAGGTGGCTCTAGCCAACAACTTTCCCTTGCAGCTCTGGAAAATTCTTTAAGGGAAGACCTGGTGGGATAGCCCAGGGAGGCCCGCAAAACTGGCTTTGTTTACCTCCTGTCTTATTCAGTTCAAAAGCTTAAAGAAAAAATTGCAAAAACTATTAAACAGAAGATGGTCAGCAACTTCCTGAATTTATTAAACCTTATCAGATTGTATATAAACTGATGAATTATGCCATCAGCAGCAGCCAAAAACCTGAGAGCTCTGAGTGGTGCAATAAAAATTCATACCTTATAAATGATCTTGGTCTATTGATAACAAGCCATAAACAAATCAGCTGTCAGCATCTCATACACTACATATTTAATTAATTCCAAGCTAATTCCAAGCTAATAGGTAAGTAATACCTATGCATAAGCTTACGTTTTGCCTACGTGATCTAACGGTCCTATTTGCAGTAAACAATTTTATTGTTACTATATATGGTAATAATTTAGCTTCTAATGATTATTTATTTATTAAACCTAGCATGCTGTAGCTACGTCATTATGCAGTTTTCTTGCCTTTAGCTGTTATTGCCAGCTTGCCTGGGCCCAAAGCACTGTTTCAGATGTTATGATGGCTGTTAGCATAACCTTAAAAAGGAATTCAAGCTGGAATTCCTGAAATTTATGACACAGAGGAGTTTAGCCTGTCAAAGGACATAAACCAGGAATATACCTCTCTGAGGCGACCAAAGACTCTTCCTTGAAAGACTAGGGGGCACTCCATGAAGTTAGCATGTGGCACATTTAAAACTAATCGGAGAAAGTTCTTTTTTACTCAACGCACAATTAAACTCTGGAATTTGTTGCCAGAGGATGTGGTTAGTGCAGTTAGTATAGCTGGGTTTTAAAAAGGATTGGATAAGTTCTTGGAGGAGAAGTCCATTACCTGCTATTAATTAAGTTGAGTTAGAAAATAGCCACTGCTATTACTAGCAACGGTAACGTGGCATAGACTTAGTGTTTGGGTACTTGCCAGGTTCTTATGGCCTGGATTGGCCACTGTTGAAAACAGGATTCTGGGCTTGAAGGACCCTTGGTCTGACCCAGTATGGCATGTTCTTATCTTCTTCATCATTGGGGTCCTGGATTAGTGTTCCCTCACTACTAAGCTCTGAGAAGGTTTTGATGGAAATACTCTCCAACCCTCCAACCCCCTTCCAGAGCTTCCGGAAAACTTGGCGCCACTGGAAGACCTCTCTTACTCCAGATTTCTGGACAAGTTGGGGAACGTACTCAGAGTTAATATACATGAAGACTAAGATCTTCGTGCAGATTTTAGAAACATTGCTGGAGCCAGCAGCCATTTCAATTCATGGGATCCTATAAGAATTACAAACAAGAATATGGGAAAACCATGTTTCCTGTGCCCCAATTGCAAGAAAACTAGTGTGCCGAAATCCCCAAGATTTGGAACAATACAACTCCTACATCAGTCAGTTTAGTAGAATCAGCTCTCAAGAGGACTTTTCTAACTGCTGAGAAGTCACAAGATAATGCAGCTCTGCAAAGGCCTAAAATATGTTGTAATTTTTAGCTTCCTCTGCATTTTGTTTCTATTGAGGCTGTCTATGGCAGTTTTTTCTGCTAAAGCTGTGAATTTTATCTGATACTTGTCATGTTGACTAGAAAAATACATACACTGAGAGAGAAAACCCGATCTCAAAATGGCTGCTGAAATGGAGAGATATCTTATGGCTTTAAAGGAAGAGATGGTGAAAGATATTTCCAAGAATGTTTCAATGGTCCTGAGCGACCATTTGTCTAAATTACAATCCCCCTTTGATGACATCAAGGAAGGGTTCAAGAAGCATTCAGAGAAGATCTAGAATCTGGACAATCGTGTACCAGTGCTACACTGGTGGGTTTAAAAAAAAAGAAAATGCAGCTGTTTTAGAGCAGCTGAAAGACGAAGAAAATCAGGCTAGAAGAAACAGTCTTCATATCATTGCTTCTGGAGCAGGAACTAATGCAAATCATACAGATCCAGTTATCAGAGATCTTGGGCCTTTCGATGGTAACAGAGCCATAGTAGCAGAGAGCATGCATAGGATGGGTCCATTGAAGGAAAACACTCCTTGGCCACAACTCCTAATAGCAAGAGTATTAAACCATGATGATACAGTTAAGAGCCTGCTTTCTTATAAGCAGAAAAAGGCCCTGGAGTATGAAGGGAAGTGGCTCTTGCTTTGCAATTATTTTTCCAATTAAACGTGTCCAAAACTCATAGAAACTTAGCTCCTATATGTTCTGATTTATGTTGCAAAGGTGTGAAGTTCCAATTGCAGTTTCCATCTAAAATATAAGTTTTTCTAATGGCAAAGTGATCGTTTTGCAAACAAAGGACCAAGCTCAGCCTTTTTTTGGACACCATTTGGTATGTGTTCAATTCTCTGGGAGTGAGTAGTTTTACTACTTTTGCGGCAAAATATGGGTCACATTTTTGGTTGCTCTTTTTGCATTGCAGATGGAGGACACATTAGTTTGTGACTGTGCGACTTACCAGACTGAAGTGTTCTCTCTGTGTTACTTCAAAAATTTGCTTCTGAATATCTGGTTTTGATCTGCTATCAGTACTGGATTAAAGCCAGCTGCCAGTTTGTACTTCATTTTTGGCAGTTGCAGGGACTTGATTTTGATAAAACATATATTCTTATTTTCAAGTTGTTTGTCTTTGCGGCTAAGCCGGGTGAGTTATACTGCGGTGACGCAGTTTTTTGTTTTTTTCGGTGCATCCTTAAGCACTGCCTATCCTCATTAGGATTAGAGTACCTTTTCCCTTCATCTGCAGCAAACTCTGGGCTACATCTTTTGTTTCACTTTTGCATTGCACCTGGAGGGTGAATTAGTTTGTGGCTGTGTGATTTACTTTTCGAGTGCACCTCTATGAACTGGATTCTGAAAGATGGAACCGGCAGACCTGCACTTCACCGAAGCAGCTTTATTCAATGCACTAACAAGCTCTGCTTATCCTTATTTAGAGTGGAGTGCCTTCTACTGGGTACTCAATCAGCACTGTTTCAACCGATTCAGAGGATTCTGTGAGTTTCTTTAGGCCCATGGGTGTTTGTTCAGATCAGGAGAAAGAAGACAGGGGAAGAAAATGACGATGCAGTCCCTGGGGATGAAAGGACTTATTTTAGTGTTTTGTGTGTGTTGTGGTTTGGCTTGTGTGGTGTGAAAGGTGTGTGTAAGCGTATTTTGCTTGCTTATATGTTGAGAGCAATTGGTGGAAAGCATTGGCTGCTGTTGGTTCTTAGATACAGACCGGGCCATCATGCTTTTTTTTTTTTTTCCAATGGTGAGCATAGGGTGGAAGATCAGTAAGGGAGGAGTGCCTGAGCTGGGGCCACACTTAGCCAGTTTTATTGTATTGTCCTGCAATTTTCAGGACAGTAAAATGTATTTCATATGTCTCTTGGGTTTATGACTATGACTGAGATTAAACTATGCTCCCTTAAAGGTGAACTGTCAAAACACGCGCTTAAAGGTTAGCACACGCATGCACAAGTAGCCTCTACTCACATAAGGGTAGATTTTAATAGCTGCGCGCGTGCATCCATATGTGCATGCTTCCCAGCACGTGCACATGGGTGCGCCGATTTTATAACATGCGTGCGCCGGGCATGTAAAATCTGCTCGATATTCCATAATATAAACATCGAACATGCACGCGTATTTTCATTTTGACGTGCACATATACGTGCGTAGAAAAAAACCCAAAAACAAAGCAATGGGAGCAGATAAAGACCAAATGGTGTTGCGTGTGCCGGCCGCAGCAGGCCCGCGGCCAGGCCCTCTTACCCCCGTTTGCCTCCTCCAGCACCTGGTTCTTCTGCTCTTGCGGCCGGTGGCAGCCGCCTCCGACCCCAGGCCACTCCTCATGCTCCCAGCTCCACAGCGGACGCCTCTGCTCCACGGTGGGCCTCCTCGTGCAGTCTGCGGGGAGACACCACCGTCTTGCGCCGCGCTCCTCCCTAGGCACGCGCGCGCATCAACTGTACTTTTAAAGGGGCCGTGGTGGGAAACTCACCCGCGGCCCCGGATGATGACGTCACTGGGTCCCGGTATATAAGGCCGGGCCCAGCCAGTGTTTCCTTGCCTTGGCAACAGGTCTCCACGCTGGTCATGTCCTGAGTTGCTTGTTCCTGCATCTTCTCCAAGTTCAAGTTCCTGATTCCTGATCCGTCTGTGTTCCTGTTCCTGTGTTCCGTGTCTACCTTGCTTCTTCCTGACTGACTTCCTGGCATTGACTACTGCTTTGTCTGACCATGTTTCTGCTTGTCTCCTGGCCCTGACTACTGCTTCGACTGACCACGCTTCTGCTTGTCTCCTGGGATTGACCTCTGCTTCATCTGACTACGCTTCTGCTTGTCTCCTTGTTTGACCTTTGCCTTGCCCGACCATTCTACTGCTGACTTCTGGTATTGACCCATGCTTGCCTTGCTACACTTCCTTGCCTGCCACCTGCCTTGACTCCAGCCTGTTCTACGACGCTCCTCTTGTCTTCATTCTGGACTTGGCCTTTCAGGCTTCAGCCTGTTCTTACTCGGGCGCCCCCTGTCTGTCTTCTGTTCCTATTGGCGCCCAAGTCTCCAGGACTCCGCCTCATCCAGATTGGACCATCTACTCCTACTACTGCTGCTGGCCCCTGACTGACCTCCTCGTTGTCCCTGAGAAGACCTCGGACGGAGGCCCACCTAAGTCCAGCCAGCCCCGGTACCCAAGGGCTCAACCTGCGAGGAACGAGGGCTGGTATTGGCGAAGCTCCAGCCGGCCTCCGTCAGTCAGCCAGATCCACCTGCCAATGGTGGGGACCCATAGGGCTTGCCCTGCAGGTAGCGTCAACCCCACCTCGGTCCAAGGGCCCACCTCCTGTGCAACAAATGTCCATCCAGTCTGCCCAGCAAGTGGCTTATTGTAGTAACTGCCAATTCGTGCAGGTTACCTCATGAGCTCTGTTAAAGGCAGTAATTGCCGCACCATGCAGGTTACCCACATGTGTTAAATGTGTTACCCACATTTAACACATGTGGGTAACGCACCATTCAGGTTACCCACATGTGTTAAATGTAGAAACTACCACACCAAGTAGGTTATCTTTATATGTTCTATAAATGATAGTAACTACTGCCACATGCAGGTTACCCACATGTGTTAAATGTGTTACCCACATTTAACACATGTGGGTAACGCACCATTCAGGTTACCCACATGTGTTAAATGTAGAAACTACCACACCAAGTAGGTTATCTTTATATGTTCTATAAATGATTGATTGATTGATTTATTTATTTATTTATTTATTTGAAGCTTTTATATACCGAGGTTTAGCGCATGCCTTCACCCCGGTTTACATTGAAACGAAACAATGATACATAGAACAAGTAGTGAAACAAAAGTATATATAACAGGTCATGGAGCAGGTTGTAACAGGAAATAACTAAAATAGTTTAAGCCAAATAACGAAAATGAATATAGAAACGAAAAACGAGGAAGGTATATACAATAGAGGGGGAGGCAGTGGGAGGAGGAAGGGGTAAATATCTGCAGAAAAGAGAAGAGGGGAGAAGTAGGTGGAGGCTTAAGGCATCATAATTGTAATTTGCTTAAGTCATCATTGAAAGTCTGGCTGAAGATCCAGGTTTTCAGTTCTTTTTTGAATGCTTTATTATCGATGATATTGGTTAGGTAGTATGGTAGGGCATTCCAGAGTTTTGGCCCAGCTATGGAGAGAGCTCTATTTCTGGTGTTCGTAAGCTTTGCCATGGGATATGTGGGTATTTCGAGAAGTCGTTTGTCAGAAGTTCTGGTGTTCCGTTGAGGTTTGTGGGGGTGGAACATTTTACTGACTGCAGAGTTATCTGTATTGTGTACTGCGTTATGGATGATAGTCAGGGTTTTGTATTCTATTCTCTGAATGATTGGTAGCCAGTGTAGACTTTTTAATACTGGGGTGATGTGATCCGATTTTTTATTTCCGGTCAGTACTCTAGCAGCGGCATTTTGCAGTAACTGTAGTGGTTTTATGGTGGATTTGGGGAGACCTAGTAACATTGAGTTGCAATAATCTAGGCTGCTGAAGATCAGGGATTGTAGTACTGTTCGGAATTCTTGATGGTGGAGGAGCGGTTTTAGGTGTTTTAGTACATGAAGTTTATAGAAACCTTCCTTGGTTTTGGTTGCTATGTTTGTTTTTAGGTTAAGATCTTTGTCGATCCATACGCCGAGGTCCGAGGTCCTCGGATAGTAACTACTGCCACATACAGGTTACCCCCATGCATTCTGTTAAGGGTAGTAACTGCTGCCACGTGCAGGTTACCCCCAAGCCTTATGTTAAGGGTAGTAACTGCTGCTCCATGCAGGTTACCCCCATGCCTTATGTTAAGGGTAGTAATTGCCGCTCCATGCAGGTTACCCCCATGCATTCTGTTAAGGGTAGTAACTGCCATTTCCTGCTGTTGGTTCTGAGTTAGTCCCCTGTATTTTCATTTTGTGACCCCTAGTTATACAGTTTCCTTTCCAAGAGAAAAGGTTCGAAGTTCGTGCATCATTAATACCTTTCAGCTATCTGAAGGTCTGTATCCTATCTCCCCTGCACCTTCAGCCTCTCCTCACAAGTCTTCTGAAACAGACCCCACATCATTTTAGTCGCCTTCCTCTAGACCAGGGGTAGGGAACCTATGGCTCGGGAGCCAGATATGGCTCTTTTGATGGCTGCATCTGGCTCGCAGACAAATCTTTAATAAAAAAGTAAAAATCTTAACAAAACCCTCCTGACGCCCCCCAAGACCTCCAAAATTAATTTACTACAACCCCCCACCCTCCTGACTCCCCCCCCCCCCCAAGACCTGCCAAAAGTCCCTGGAGTTCCAGCGGGGGTCCAGGAGCGATCTCCTGGACTTGTGCTGTCGGCTGCCAGTAGTCAAAATGGCGTCGACGGCCCTTTGCCCTCACTACGTCACAGGGGCTACTGCCACCATTGGTCAACCCCAGTGACATAGTGAGGGCAAAGGGTCGTCGGAGCCAATTTGACTACTGGCAGCCGACAGCCCAAGTCCAGGAGATCACTCCCGGACCGCTCCTGGACCACCAGGGACTTTTGGCAGGTCTTGTGGGGGGGGGGGGATTGTAGTAAATTAATTTGAGATCTTGGGGGGGTGTCAGGAGGGTGGGGGTTTTTGTTAGATTTTTACTTTTCTATTAAAGATTTGTCTGTGAGCCCTGGACCACCAGGGACCACCAGGGACTTTTGGCAGGTCTTGGGGGTGGGGGTGGGGGGTTTGTAGTAAATTAATTTGGCAGGTCTTGGGGGGCGTCAGGAGAGTAGGGGGTTGTAGTAAATTAATTTGGTAGGTCTGGTATGGCTCTCACGGAATTACATTTTAAAATATGTGGCGTTCATGGCTCTCTCAGCCATAAAGGTTCCCGACCCCTGCTCTAGACCTTTTTCATCCTGTCTCTGTTCCTCTTGAGATGAGGTCTCCAGAACCGAACACAGTACTCCAGGTGAGGCCTCACCAAGGCCCTGTACAAGAGCATTATCAGCTCTCTCTGTGCAGCCCAGTATACTTCTGGCTACCACCTTGTCACTTTGCTTTGCTGCCTTCGGATCACCAGACACAGTCACCCCAAGATCCTTCTCCCGCTCCATGCATATTAGACTTTTGCCCCCATCTCATACAGCTCTTTTTGAATCCTGCACCTTTGCATGACCTGGCACTGAATGCCAGCTGCCAAATCTTCAACCACTCTTCAAGTTTTTTTAAATCGATCTCAGGCGGTCTAGGGGCATTCCAGGTCGGGACTAATACTCATTCGTGTAAATTGTAATTTTAAAAGACCTTTATGTCTGTGCATTTTCCAACTTATTTGTGTGTTTTTAGATCTCTCCTTATCTGGTATAAGTGATCATAAACTTGTTTATTGATTATTACTGGCTGGGTGGGAGGTCTGGGTGAACTGAGGAGGGGGTGTTCAGGCTGAGGAATCCAGAGGGTGTAGTTGAGCTACAGAAGAACTTGGCAAACTGGTGAACTAATTGGTAATACTGGTAATTTCATCCACGTGTGCATTTTATAAAATACGACTTATGAGCGCAAATTGGGACTTATGCAAGTAAGTCTTTATTTCATGCTTAAAATATATGTGCATATTTTTTTAAATATTTATATATATATATTTTTGTATATATCTATTTGAAAAGTTACTAAAGTACGTGGTTTCAATGCATTGTAAGTATTTACACATGTCTATAAATACACATATGATGTAGAGCAGAGATACTATAAAATACGTGTACATAAGATGTGTTTTATAAAATATTATAGCAATTCTATGTGTAGCTACATACACGCATATATGACACCATGTGCAGTTGTTTAACAACATAAGACTTGTCATTCTGAGTCAGACCAAAGGTCCATCAAGCCCAGCATCCTGTTTCCAACAGTAGCCAATCCAGGTCACAAGTACCTGGCAGGATCCCAAGGGGTTGATAAATTCCAAGCTGCTTATCCCAAGAATAAGCAGTGGATTTCTGCAACTGTATCTTAATAATGGTTTATGAACTTTTCCTCCAGGAATTTGTCCAAACCTTTTTTAAACGCAGCTATACTAATAGCTTTCACCACATCCTCTGGCAATGAATTCCAGAGCTTAATTATATTTTGAGTAAAAAATATTTTCTCTTATTAGTTTTAAATGTATTACTTAGTAACTTCATTGTGTATCCCCTGGTCTTTGTACTTTTTGAAAGAGTAAACAACTGATTAATATTTACTAGTTCCATTCACTCATTATTTTATAGACCTCTATCATATCCCCCCTCAGCCGTCTCTTCTCCAAGCTGAAGAGTCCTAACCTCTTTAGCCTTTCCTCATAGGAGAATCATTCTATCCCCTTTATCATCTTGGTCACTCGCGCACTCCCAGACCTTCCTTTGAAGACCCAATGGCGGGAACCTCAGGGGCGTCCCCACCGGATGACATCACTAGGTTGGGATTCTTAAGCACCGCCTTCACCCCTAGCAAACTGACTTGGCAATGAGTTCCTTCACTACTGGTGTTCCTGCTATGTCTCGGACCGTGGTTCCTGTTCGGACCTTCCTGCGACTCTGGACCTGGGCTCGGGTACCCGATCCTCGGGGGCCCACTGCGCTCTACTCGGAGATTCAGTTTCCTGGCTTCCCCCGCTCCTCGGGAGAGTACCTACACCAGTAAGTGCACCTGCGCGTCCCCGCTCCTCGGGGCAGTATCTACATTCTACACCAGTGACTGTGCCTGTGCTTCCCTGCTCCTTGGGGCAGTGCCTACGTTATACACCAGTGACTGCACTTGCACTTCCCCGCTCCTCGGGGCAGTATCTACATTCTACACCAGTGACTGTGCCTGTGCTTCCCTGCTCCTCGGGACAGTGCCTACATTATACGCCAGTGACTGTGCCTGTGCTTCCACGCTCCTCGGGACAGTGCCTACGTTCTGCACCAGTGACTCTGCCTGCTCGTCCCCACTCCTCGGGGCAGTATCTACATTCTACTGTACTTGCGCTTCCCTGATCCTCAGGGCAGTGCTTACTTTCTACACCAGCGACTGTACTCTGCACCTCCCCCGCTCCTCAGGGCAGTGCCTCAGTTTCTCTATTGGAGATTCCTTCGTGCGCATACCCCGCTCCTTTCTTGAGATTCGACTCGGGCTTCCCCGCTCCACGGGACGGCCTATGTCATCACACCAGAGTTTCTCTCTCTACGCAGCTCCGCCCCTCGGGACAGTCTTTGCTGCCTAACTCCAGAAGTTCCTATCTCGCACTCCCCGCTCCTCGGGGCCTGCCTAGTGCCTCACCGTTGGAGGTTCCTGCTCTGGCACCTGCATCTCCAGCTTTCCTTGACTACTGTGAGTTCCTCTCCAAACTGTGTCTCTTACCCCGCTCCTCGGGAACCCTCACAGTACTCTCTCTACAGGCTCCTGCAGTCACGTGGCAGTGACGCAGGTTGCTCTTCTCCTCTACTGCTACTATCATCTCCTGCTGCAGCTGACCTCGCCTCCCAATGGTGAGGACCTGTGGGGCTCCTCCCCACAGGTGGTACCAACCCTCACCTCGGGCCAAGGGCCCACAAACCCATAAATCCTAACACCAAAAAATGTAGCAAATTTGTAAAGCAAGACTTCCATTGGCTAAATCAATTCTGACTTTGGCCCATTAAACTATGCTTATCTATATGTTCAGCAATATTGTTCTTTATGATAGTTTCTACCATTTTGCCTGGCACAGATGTCACTCACTGATCTGTAATTTCCTGGATCACTCCTTGATCCCTTTCTAAAAATTGGCATTACATTGGCAACCCTCCAGTCTTCAGGTACCAAAGATGATGTTACTGATAGTTTACAAATTTCCAATGGCAGATCCACAATTTCATTTCTCAGTTTTTTCGGTACTCTGGGATGTATTCCATCTGGTCCAGGTGATTTGCTACTATTTAGTTTTTCAATTTGCATAGTACATCTTCCGGATTCTCTGAGATTTGTTTCAGTTCCTCTGAATTATCACCTTTGAATATCATTTCTAGCCTGGGTATCTCTCTTACATCTTTCTCAGTGAATTCTGAAGAAAAAAATCAATTTAATCTCTCTGCTATGGCTTTTTCATCTATAAGTGCCCCTTTTACCCCTTGATCATCTAAATGTCCAGCTGACCTCCTCACAGGCTTTTTACCTCTAATGTACCCGAAAAAGTTTTTATTATGAGTTTTTACTTCCACAGTAAGCTTCTTTTCAAATTCTCTCTTTGCCTTTCTAATCAATGCTTTGCATCTGACTTACCGGTGCTTATGCTGTTTCCTTCATTCAAGTCCCTTTTCCATTTCTTGAAAGATGTTCTTTAAGATATTATATCCTCTCTCACCTTACCTTTTAACCATGCTGGTAGTTGTTTTGCCTTCCTTCCATGTTTTCTAATGTGTGGAATACATTTAGTCTGGGCTTCCTAACCATTTTCCTCATTTTATCATAGTCACCTTTTTTGAAAGTTAAATTCTGTCAAAGTAGATTTCTTTTTTTTGCGCTCCCTCCAGTTAAGACAAATGTGATAATGTTGTGATCAGTATTGCCAAGTGGCTCCAACACTTACCTTTCACAGCAAATCCTGTGTTCCACTAACGACTAGGTCTAAAATAGTTTTCATCTTGTTGGTTCTTGTACCAGCTGCTCCATGAAGCAGTGATTTATTTCGTGTAGGAACTTTACTGCATGAGAGTTGGGAAGTCTCCCTCAGTGTCTGCTTGGATCCAGAGAGTGGAGGTCCGCAGGATGGGTCTGTAGTTCGATGAACGCAACAGCAAGTGAAATTTTTTAAAGCATATATGATTGCTCTCAGTTTTAGGTGGTTGATCTGAAATTGTCTTTCTAGGAATGACCAAGTTGCTTGAATTCAAAAGGGCCCTATATGGGCCCCTCAACCCTTTGGGGAGGCAGCTGTCACCAACATAACTTGGTAAGGAAGTGATCGGAGTGGTGCTCCCTCCTAAAAGGATGCAGGCATCTAGCCTCTAGTGGAATTCTTGTTTCATTTTTTGTGAAAGTTCTACTTGCTTGTCAGGAGTTGAGTTAGCTGGCCGCATTGGGATTGGAGGCCCCACTGCAGGAGCAGTATGTAAAAGCAGGTTAGTGAAACTACGTGAATCGCAGCCGCCATGTGGCCCAGAATGACTAATATTTCTTTGGCTGTTGACTGATCCATGTTCAAAAGTCTGAATACAAGAAACCTGAGAGTGTTCGTCCTTTCTGACAGAAGAAAAGTTTTCTCTTGCAGACAATCTATGCATCTTTCAATGAATTTGATTTTCTGGGAGGGACAGAGTCAATGTCTCGAAATTCACCAGAAACCCTAGAAGCTTAATTGATTTTAGCAGGGAGGTTAATACACCTTCCCAGGAATTTGCTGTTATAAGCCAGTCATCCAAGTAAGGGAAGAATCAGATGCCCTGTCACTGCAGATGCGCTACTACTACTACAGCCAGACACTTGGTGAAGATCCTCAGTGCTGCTGATAGACTGAAGGAGAGAACGCTGTACTGATATTGAGAGGAGTCCACCATACAGCGCAAGTAAAGTTTGCGATAAGTGTAGTGTGTATCCTATTCTTCTGCTACTTGAATCTGGCACAGCTTTGTCATTATGGGTTTCTTTTCTTTCAGTTTCTAAGAAAGAGCTTCTTCAGATCATAGTAAAAATGAATACATCCAATTGTCCACTGAATCAATGCCCCCTGCATTGATAAAAATTCTACATGAAGACCTCCGTGAATATATATTAGTTGTAAATCATTTACCATCTAGCTTAAAAAGTTCCTTAATCAAGCTTTACTGAATGAATCGTCATTTGACCTTCGGTTTTTAGGAATTACAGGTTGATCTCTACATTACCTTTCTTTTCAAAGATCATTGAGAGCGCCATATTATCTCAGTTGAATGGCTTCCTCGAAGAGCACAATTTTTTAGACTAATTCCAGTTTTGCTTCAGTAGGTTCTTTAACACAGAGACCCTATTATTGAGTAACCTTGATACCATTAGGCAAGGGTTTGATCACGGAACCAGTTATCTAATAGTATTATTGTATATTACTGCTGCATTTGATACCCTCAACCACTCCATCTGGTTTAATCATCTCTCTCAGACTGGCATTTCTGGTATGGTCCTGATCTGGTTTAAATCCTATATGTTGGACTGAGTGCAATGTGTGTCCATTGGAACACTTTGTCTAAATAGCATAGAATGTCCGTTGGAGTTCCAAAAGGCTCTGCCCTCTCAGCAGCTTTATTTAACATTTACCTGTCCCACTATAGTCAGGGAATGAACCATAAATTATATGTGGACAATATTCAATCGTTCATGCCTATACTGTCCTAATCAGCTACCCAAAGCTCTCAGGTTTAAACAAATCTTTACCTTACTTGAGAAAAACGGTAGTGAATCCTTGATTAGACTCAGAGAGAAAGATCCACATTTGGAGCATAGGATCTATTAAGCTATTTCACAATATTTTATAAAATTCTGCACCAAGACCATCCAAACCTGCTGCTTTTTCTAATTTCAATCATCTAATAGCATTGTCTAACTCAAGCTTGGATATGGGAATATTCAATTCATCTTTTTGCTGTTCTAACAATTGTGGTATAAGTTACACTTTCCAAAAAAGATTCCCTGATATCTTCTTCCGGAGATGGTTCAGAATAAAGTTTCTTATAAAATGGTTCAAAAATATATTTGTTATATCCGTTGTTTCATGATTACCCTGACAGTTATGCATACTTGTAATATAATATTTCAGTTGTGAGATTTTAACTAATCTTGCCAGTAAACTCCTTGGCTTATTGGCATAACAAAACATTTTAGCTCTCAAGCTTCATATGGATCCTATGGCCTGTTGGTGTACCAGATGGTTTTCCTCAGAAAATCCAAAGAAGCTTTATTCGACTCTACCATAGATTGAGCATATTGGCCTTTAGCAACACACAACTGATGTGTAAGCTGTAAAATTTCTACATCTTTAAATTTATTTTTATTTGCTACATACTGTGATGATTTAGTGGTATTAGTATTAGTGTCTTAACAAAAAGTCAGCTGACAAATGATAAAAAGAACTATGAAGCAAGGTTTTGTTTTGGTTTTCCTCTTTAAGAAAATGTACGGAAATCAAGATGGATTCTCAGTGGAACTACATTGCCCAGAATTCCTGGTTCTCTGAATTCTGGGCGGGTCTGAGTAGAAGACTGGAGTCCTAATGACTCAGCAGAATTGTACTAATAGGCAGGCAGGTGCTAGAAATGAAGGAGAGAGTCAGGCAAAGACAGAGTTGAATTGGACTTGGAGGGGAGAGACAGAGGTAGAGCAGCCAGCTCAGCTAATCCTGCCATGCAGGAGGACTTGGACGAAGGTGACGAAGAGATTGACTGGCCACTGCAGCACTAAAGTTGTGCATGATGCCAGAATGATTAAGGGAAGAGACTGACTTTAAACCAGAACAGTGACCTGGGCACAAGCCCTTTGACAGATAAACTAAAGGAAAAACGGGAATTAAGCAGGGTTTGAGCAGCACAGTTGGATTTGTACAGGGGGATTGGTAATTTAGTAAACTCAAAGGGTAGACCTACAAGTGAGAATCTGGTATACGCTAGTTCTTTACAGAAGCCGTGCAGCAGCCAAACTCTGCTTTAAAGTAAAGCGTAAATAAATACAAGGGAAATTCTAGAGATCCCTGGCAGTGCATCAAAGATATAATTAAGCACTGGTACACAGAAGGTGTAAATACTGTGAGGGATAGTGAGAGAGTGTGTATGGGGCAACGAGCATATGTTTGTATGGGGCATACTGTGTGGTTGTTGAGGGGACAGAGCTAGTGGAACTGAACTAAAGTTGGGTGCTAGAGTTCTCAGCTCTGTGCGATTTCCTTATTGCTCTAGTGGAAAGGTTTAAAATTTAAAGCAGATTGAAAGTGGCCCAGTGACGGGGATTGTAGGAACCCTTGAATTACTTCTTCTTTAGCATAACTGTTAAGGGAGGCAGGCTGATAACTGGTAAGGAGTTAGCGTTGCTGCTAGCCAGGTCCTGGTATCCCTCCATGAAGGAACTTAATGTAATGGAAATGAAAGAGCAGCAGAGCTCTCTATCTGAATCCCAAGACGTGAGATGAAGTGTGATTCAGCTAAGAGAATCAGGCTCAGGGACATGTGGATACTGGTAATGGTTCCTGCCACTGGCTGATATTACCTGGGTCTAACTGGGCCTAGCCGGAGAGTGCTGTGATGTATTCCTGCTTTAGAGTAAAGCCTTCAGTGGAAGATTGGTTAAAAGCTGGAGAGACGTTCTGGGCCCCTCTCGTTCCCTTTATGGTATAAAGAATTGGATGATTGGGAGTCTCATGTTTCGAACCTTTATAAATGGGACGCTGCAGACTGCCAGGACCTGAGCTGAGAGAGAGGGGGTCATTATTAGAAACCCTTTGCAGAATTCAGGAAGGGAAGGAAACCCAACTTGTGACTGACATTGGCTAAACCCTGTGCGACACTGGCTGTTCACTATGGGGTAGATTTTATAAATTTGCGCGAGCGCGTACTTTTGTTCGTGCACCAGGCACGAACAAAAGTACGCTACGCGCGTATCTTATAAAATCCGGGGTCGGCGCGCGCAAGGGGGTGTACATTTGTGCAACTTGCGCGAGCCGAGCCCGGTGCGCGTTGCCTGTTCCCTCCGAGGCCGCTCCAAAATAGGAGCGGCCTCGGAGGGAACTTTCTTTCCACCCCCCCCCGCACCTTCCCCTACCTAACCCACCCCCCCAGCCCTATCTAAACCCCCCCACCTTTGTTGGCAGATTTACGCCTGCTTTTAGCAGGCGTAAATCTGCGCATGCCAGCAGGGTGCTGGCGCGCCATCACCCAACCCGGGGGCTGATCCGGAGGCCTCGACCACACCCCCGGGCCGGCGCCACGCCCCGGTCCCGCCCCCTGATGCCCCAGACATGCCCCTCCCTGCCCCTTTTATTAAGCCCTGGGACTTACGCGCGTCCCGGGGCTATGCGCGCGTGCAGGCACACGAGTGCCCTGCACGCGTAAATCCGGCTGGATTTACGCGTGCAGGGCTTTTAAAATCCGGCCCTATAAGTCTCCCACACAGGTCCTAAGCAGATTGCAACGCCCCCTTGAGGAGGAAAGCCAGTACCTCATCACATTACAAAATAATCTTCTCCCTTAAAAGCTTCATGTACTTATTTCCCAATCTGAATAACTACGGAGAAGGAGTATGATCTGAGACCATCATAACCCCAATCTTAGCCCTTTTAATAAAAGTAAATACAGAAGAAGATACAAACCAATAATCCACACAAGAATATGAATTATGAGGTGCAGAATAAAACGTATAATCCACCTCTTCTGGATTAAGCTCCCGCCACACACCCAACAGAAAAGGAAGAATTTTTTCAAGTTCCTTTAGGGTCTAAAAGATTTGACTGGGTGAATGTTACATCTGACCACTGCCTACATCCACTTCTGATTGAACTCCACCTAGCCCAACCACTGCCTGGACTATGACACTGCTAGAACACTGCTTGCCTCAGACCACAACCTGACCCTGGCAATTGCTGCCTGCCCCGGCCGTTGCTTATCCAACTTCATTTCCTTCTTCATGCTGGCCTGCAGCAACTTCACTTCGACAGATCTTCACCTCCACAGAGGCCCGCACCTAAGACCAGCTGGCCCCGGCACCCAAGGGCTCAACCTGAGGGGAACATGAGCTGGTACTGGTGAAGCTCCAGTTGGAAGTCTGCTTCAGCCAGGTCCACCTGCACAACAAGAGCATTGTCATTCAAACTGACAACTATGTAGCCATGTTCTGTGTGTAAAAGCATGGAGACACAGAGTCATGGACTCTCTGCCAAGAGACAATAAAGATAAGGAAATGAACATGCAAATATCAAGCTGTCCTGGAAGCAACCTACCTTCCAGGGATCTCCAACATATTAACAGATCACCTCAGCAAAGATTTTTATCCACAATCAACAGCTGACAGACTGTTCAGTCAATGGGGACTTCAAACAATCAACCTCTTTTTATCAGAACAAAACAGAAAACTTGAAAACCTTTGCTCCATTCTTCCCAGCAAACTCAGATCCACTCAGAATATGTTTCTACTCAACTGGAATGCAGATCACTTTTCTACCAATTCCACTGACAGAACTGTGCAAAAAGTGCTAAAAGAACAGCCAATCTGATCCTCATAGCTCCAGCGTGGACCAGACAGGATCGGTTTGTGTACCTGGTACAGTTGTCCAGCAGTCCTCCAATCCCTCTCGGTTCAAATCCATCTTTATTAACTCAAGAAGAGGGTCACCCGAACCTTCCCTCCCTCAGCTTGACAGTTTGGATGTTGAATGATTGCTGACCACCGAATTGTCCTTACCCAAGGAGGTTGAGGAAATAATAGTTTCTGCCAGGAAACCATCAACTAGGAAAGCCTACGATTTGAAATGGAACTTGTTCTCCACTTAGTGTCAGCTTGGTTCCTTGGCTTCATTCATATATGAATCCAAAGAGTTACTGATCTATTTGCTTTCTCTAACGAATCAAGCTAGATATTTCACTTGGATGCAGCTCCATCACTGCTCTCTACATTAAAGGTGGGGGTGGAAGGGAAATAGAACCAAGAGCTAAGAGAAACAGATAAGTATGAGAGAAAAAATGTGTGAAGCTTGCTGGGCAGACTAGATGGGCCATTTGGTCTTCTTCTGCCGTCATTTCTATGTTTCTATATGTTTCTATGTTTCTATGCTTCAGATCTTAGCACTTCATCAGTGCCATAGCAGCTTACCATGCTCAAACTGAGGATAAGCCAATCTCTACTCATTTGTTAGTTTCTAAATTCACAAAAGGCTTATTGCATACCAATCCTCCAATTTCAAAACCACTTGTTCCAGTAGACCTAAACATGGTTCTGGCACAACTGATGAAGCCGCCATTTGAACCACTGGAGTTGGATTCACTCAAATTTTTAATCTGGAAATTAATGTTTCTTGTAACAGTTACGTCAGCTAGAAGAGTCAGCGAACTTTGGTTCATTATCCTCCTTTCATGGAGTTCTTCCACCAAAGGATGATGCTGTGAAAGTAGTATTAGCTCCCAAATTGATTAAACCATTGTGTTGCCTACATTCTTCCCAAGGCCATGCGCACATAAAGGTGAGAGAGCCGTTCATACCTTAGACTGTAAAAGGGCCTTGGCTTTTTACAAAAAAAGAACTCAACCATATCAAAAGGACATGGGTTAAATGCTGTGGATCCCTAAAGACTAGAGGTTGGAAACGAAGAAAAAGGTGCATGGGGGTAACCTGCATGGAGCAGCAGTTACTATCCTTAACATCAAGGCTGCTCAAGTTAGAGCTATGGCTGCATCATTGGATCATCTGTGAGCCGTTCCTCTCAAAGACATCTGTAAAGCTGCAACATGGTCATCAGTACACACCTTTCATCCATTACTGTCTGGAAAATCTCTCAAAGAGTGACAGTAGATTCAGACAAGCAGTTTTGTGTAGCCTGTTCACCCAGTAGCCTAGCTTCCATGGTAGGGTCCAGCTTACTTATTCAGTAAATGCTCCGCAGCAGCCTTCAGCTTGGAACTCCCTACCTGTCATGGCTAATTCAGCTCTGCTTGTTGGCAAAGAAAGCAAGTTTGCTTACCATAAACGGTTCTCCATAGACAGCAGGATGAATTAGCCATGCTAAATACCCGCCCGCTTCCCTGGAGAGCCAACTACCTAGCTAGAATTAGCTCTAAAATTGACAAAGGAAGCTCACGAGGCAACACTTGAGTGGGAATTCCCTAACATGTTCAGTAGAGCAAAAGCTTTTTGAGCTTAGAGAGAAAGGTCACTTCGGTGCCTCCAGATGATGTCACCCACGTCATGGCTAATTCATCCTGCTGTCTGCAAAAAATCCAGTTTATGGTAAGGCAACTTGCTTTTTGTGCTCTCTTTATGTGACCCCATGGTGCATGATTGTGGTTAAAGAGTGCTGCAGCTCATAATTATATGGATAAAGAAAGCTATTATTCTTTACCTTTATGGAAATTTGGAGGCTATCGAAAAGGGAAAATTCTAGCAAGATCAGAGAGAGTCAGTGGTTCAGTTACATTTTTAAGCTTTGTAATTCAAAAAATTCATTTCATCTAAAGTCTGAAATACTGTTATGTTTTAGGGAGTCAAAATAAGAACATACATTGTAAAGCTCAAATAAAGAGTTTGCCCTAAGGACAAGCTAATAGTAAAATCTTCCTGGGAGACTCAACAAAAGGCAAATGTTTTCCTGAGCAGATGCCTCTTCCTGCTTCGGAAAGCGATTAATCACAAAAGATGAAAGATTTGAGTCAGGGATGAGACTCAGCAGGTCTTGGCTAGTTATGGGTTTATTTAAGGAGAATACCCTAGCATCCTTTTTGGAGCTGTGCTCTAAATGTTTAAACTGCTAAAAATGACTTTCGGCAATATCACTGTAAGAAACATTTCTGGACCTTAGTTGGAATGGATATCCTAACTTTTTCTTTCTGCCTTAAAATTAGACAATTGGAAATGTCTGGGCCTCCTTCCCCAAGCTGTCTCATCGTCCCTGTACAGTTGTATATTTCCTCTTGAAAGGAATCATGAGAACAGGATCTGGAAATCAAATTCAGTGCTAGATTTACTAAAGCCATGATAGAATGGCTGCAGTGTGCTAAACAATTTCAAAAATGGCATGGACTGGACCCAGCCATCCACTGCCCCACAAACAGTAAACAGGGAGGGTTCCTGGGGTGGCAGTGGGAGTCTGGAGGCTCCCAAGGCCACCGTGTCCTTTTTGGATGGAGGGGGAAGGGGCCTACCAGGCAGCAGGGATTCTGGCCTATTTTGGGAAGAGCTGCCCTCGGCGGTGTCAGGGAGTATCGGGAGGGTCTGATAAGGGGAAGAGTATGGAAAGAGGGCAAGGCAGCTCCACACAACTTCAAATCTTTCTTTCTGCGTTTTTTTTTTTACTTTTTGACTCAGTGCAGTCTTGATAGGCAGCAGGATGTGGGCAGGGATCTCGGGAGACCCCCCCCCCCCCAGGAGAGGTTTTGATACTTTTAAGGAGGGGGTAGTTTTCAGGCCATGTGACCCTTTAAAGCATGTTTTCGCAGCCTCTGCCACGTTCTTTTTTTTTTATTGCAAATTTTATCCGAGATAAATTAAGCGGTGATATCACCACGATATTTTGTCGGGGGTGGGGGGGGAGATCATGGGGCCACCCTCCCGTGATAAAATATCGCGGCTTGATAAATCTCCCTATTAAACAGGTAGGATAAAATGAAGACTTGGATGTCAGGCAGCAAGGGAAATCTTTTCTAAATAATCACTTAGAACATATTGTGAGAGTGTGTTGGTCATCCGTTTTCATAGAATAGATCCAGATAACTCTTTGTTGTTGATTTGGGTGTAAGTAATTTGATACAGTGGTTCATACGCTATGAAATTATTTCTTGATAAAAGGGGTCTGTCTCTGTATTGATTTGGTGGTGGGTTGTCCTGTCCTCCATTCTCTGGAACAGGGTATATTAGGAACAGGAAGGCACAGAATCTTTTAAGAGAGACACTTGTTTAAATTATGAGCTTGTGCACTACTGAAAACCCAACGTACCTTTTTGAGAAATTGGAAATTCATTAATGGAGACTTAAGGACTGGGTGGATCTTTTAAATGAAATAGCCTTTTATAAAAGAGTAATTGTTATGGTTTTGTAAGAATGTGAACCCTGGGTCGAGATGAGAGATGTCTCCGCCCACAGGCAGGAGCCCTGTGAGCCTCACCGTCAATGGGCATGGTCTTAGCGACGTAGGACACAGCTGTACAAGAGACTTTATTAAGAAGAGAAGCAAGGTATAACCCGCGAAGCGGGAAATGTAAATAAACACAGTTCTTGAACAATAGGGTATACCCAGGGTGAACCGCTGATGAGAAGATCCGGTAGTGGCCTGCAGCACGGGGTACATCAGGAGATTCCTTCAGATGTGTGGAGGTTACCTCAGAAGTGCAGATCCGGTAGTGGCCCGCAGCGCGGGGTTCGCCGAGGATGACTGTACAGAAGACACAGATGTAGAATAGTCTGAAGTGCAGGAATCCGAAGTGGGTCTTGTAGTGAAGCGGTAACACACTGCTGCTCAGGATATGCTGGAATGATATCTACTGAAGAAGAACGGTAGTGGCCCGAGGCACGGAGTACGCTGTAGGGAACTTCAGTAATGCTGGTATAGAAGACTTGAAGTGGGTACTCACAAGAGGAAGTTCCAAGAGAGAGTCCAAGGCAGGAAGGCTCTCCGAGGAGCGGATAGCCAGGTACGCAGAAGGGCCCCCATGGAGCGGGTACCCAGAGCGTCCGAATACCAGGACAGGATACTGGAACTGGAGATCCAAGAATGGAGTGGATTCAGCAATGAGAGAACTCTCTGCTAACTCGTAGTAGCAGAGGGCTGGTCGGTTTAAGTACAGCAGTGGGTTGACGTCATTGGGAGGGGACGCCACCGAGGTTCCCGCCATGACGTGTACAAAGGAGGCCCTTGCGTGCGCGCCTTAGGTGATTCCGGAAGTAAGATAGCGGTCAGCAGCACCCACACCGTCCTGGGAATGCCGGGGAGGTCGGCAGTGGCTGGCGGAGGCCGCCATTCGTCCTAGGATTGACGGTGTGGGGAAAAAAGAGGTGAGCATGAGAGGTTGCAGCCGTAACAGTAATAGTCTAGGTTCATGGTACATGGATCTTCTGGGTGCACCTTTATCTGTCTTTAGTTAAACCAGTCACCAGATTTTGGTTTTGTATAAGCCTTTCTTGCATCTGGCTGCATGATTTCAATGCTAAACTGATAGATCATGTGACCCCTATTTTGAAGAAGCTGCATTAGTTGCCAATTGATAACTTTCAAACAACTGTGTGTGGCAGCATGAATGAGTGTATATGGTCGCGTGCATATTTGCTATAGTATTTTATAATGTGTTTATCTGATATGGGCATGTCTCATAAAATACACGTAATTCTTCCATGCAACTCACACACAGGCTTACGTGCGAATACATGCAATGTATTGAAACCAGTATACCAATGGACTGAACGCGTGCACTTACACACCTGTTTTAAATATATGCATATATTTTACGCATGAAAGTCCCGATTTTCATGCATAAGTCAACCAATTTTAAAATATGTGCACATCGAAGATATGAATCAGTTTACTGATTAGTCCGCCAGTTCACCCAATCCTTTTCCATGTCGTCAAGATCCTCCTGGTTCTTCAACCTGAACTCCCCCCAGTCCTCCCAGACTTCCCACCCTGGTAGTGCTACATAATAAACGCATTTAGCAGGTGTAAAAATATGTACACATGTGTCTTTTAGAATAGCAACTTACACATGTAATGGTTAGCCCCATCGCAGAAGGCCCCGGACCACCCCTTTTTTTACTCGTACATATATGTGTGCAAAAGTGAGCATACACACGTGTTTTGGATTTTTATAAAATACGGGCACAGAGGCTGCATACATGTGTATTTGCAACATTTTCAAACTTCGCCCTTTTAATACCTAATCCAGTTTAAAACTGCGACTGTAGTGTACAAATTTCTTAATGGAAGAGGTTCTTCTTATTTAGCAGATTTACTGATCCATTCCTCCAGCAAGATCATCTTGGTAGTACCCGCACCTGATTCCGTACACTTTGGAATGATCTTCCGCTAGATAATCAAATTGAATCTTATTATGCTACTTTCAGCAACTAATTAAAGAATTGGCTCTTTTGCAAATCTTTTCTGGCATAAATCCCAGGTCAGAATAATTATAGTATGGACAGTTCAGTTTTTAATTATCGAGTTAGGCTGGTAGTTGATAAGGCTGGGTTAGGGGCAATTTATGTTTGAGGGGAGGGATAAGGATGCAGGGCTACTTATTTTAAAAGAGGTTATGTTAGATATGGGAGGAAGGAGGTGGGGGATTGTTATAGATTTGTGACTTTCTTGTTTGTATAACCTGAGAGATGGGGGGTGGGGGGTTGTATTTAAATCACGTTAGGTTCCTCGTGGCATTAGGTGAGAGAGCAAATAAACCAAATAAATAAAAAATACAATGATTTCCTTGGAAACACAACAGTAAAACCCAGGAGGAACAGGAAAGAAAAGATTGACGGTATTACAACGTGACTGCATCTGGAATCTTTATTTCTGGTGCAGCTTCACAGTACACCCTTTATGTTTTATAGCTCAGCTTATACTTGTCTGTGTGGTCGGGCTAATACAACCATTCCAGAGAAGCCATCCAATTAATACCTCATTCCTTCATAGAATCTCACAGATGTAAATCCTCTTCCGATTGATCAGTTTGATGATATAGCCAACAGTTTTTGCTGATGGCTAATATTTGCTAGATGTTCC
Source organism: Rhinatrema bivittatum (assembly GCF_901001135.1). NCBI lineage: Eukaryota > Metazoa > Chordata > Amphibia > Gymnophiona > Rhinatrematidae > Rhinatrema > Rhinatrema bivittatum. Next base: position 5,624,935 of record NC_042618.1, on the reverse strand, counting down.
TGTATAATAATGTCATTGGCATGCAAAAATTGGGTCCTCTCAGGGTTAATGTGTCCAAATGGATTCGTTTTATGTAAATCATGACAAGAATAATCCTCGCTGTTAGGCCAGGTAAAGTTGGGTACAGAGTCAGTCGCTCAAATGTACTTGTTATGCTCTTATGTTTATGCTTAAATCTTTTTATTAGTATGATGTTAAATGCAACTTATCAATAATTATTCCTAGGAAGTACAGTGTTGCTTATGCACATGCAACTTGAATAATTTCCTCCCAAACAAATCAAACCAACAAAACCATCACCCAACCTCTCCACTCCTAATAAGTCCTATCCCCCTGGTTTCTGATTAATTTTGTATCTTTCTGCCATATTTTCTTGATCTCTGATTGCATCTCTTGGTACATGATGATCTCTCTCTCTCTCGATATGTTGTAGAGAATAGTCACTTGGTACTGACTCTCCTATTAGCAATGCCATTCTTATGGTTTCTCCTTTACCGCAGTATCCAGTCTTCTAACACTGAGCATTTTATCGGCTGGAATAGGAATGTCCCAGGTGATCACAGCTTCTTCAATCTCTGCAATTCTGTCAGGGTTGCAACCCCAGTGCTTTTTCGGTGCAGCGATGTTATAGTATTTACACAGTTTCCAGTGCATGAGCCAGGCTACCTTCTTGTGCCTGACTGCATGCAGGCCTTCTGACATTAATATGTCACATCCAGCAAGAAGATGTGTAACTACTTCCAGTTCTGTTTGAGGCACCTACTGTAATTTTAGTCTTTCAGAATTGAAATGGGCAGTAAAAGCAATTTGAGGGAGTAATTAGGAAAAAAATACAAATTTAAGATAATTCTGAATTCTCCGAGGACAAGCAGGGTGGTAGTCCTCACAAATGGGTGACATCATCAGATGGAGCCCTGACATGGAAAACGTATGTCAAAGTTTCTAGAACTTTGACTTGGCATACTAAGCATGCCCAGCATGCCCTATACCACGCATCCACACAGGGTCCCTCTCCAGTCTCTCTTTCTGTGAAGCTGCGGCATCACGGTGTGAGTGAGCTCACTTTGGCTTTTTTAGCCTCATTGGAAAACTTTCAATTTTCTTGCATTTTTCACGTTTTTCTTCACGGTGTTCAATGGCGGGTCTCTCTCAGTGCTCCCCCATAGTATTCCTAGTCAAGGTTTTCGATGCTTCCTGGTAAGTTTCCTTTCGCAGTCAATTCCCCGTGGCAGCAGTGCTTTGATGCCAGCTGGCCATCGAGGCCCGTCACCATCGACTTTGATATTTCTTCCCTTTTACTTCATCCCGTCATGGTTTAAGCGATGCCCTCGATGCCTGAGGACCATGTCCATCATGAACCCCCATGATTTATTTATTTATTTATTTATTTTATCGAGTTTTATATACCATCGTTCGGTTTTGCCATCACAACGGTTTACAATTTTCGATGGGATACATTAGTTAAGGAGTTAACATGTACATTAAGAACCGAATCACAGTTAGTGTAGCATACACTAGATAAGGATTTAACATATACATTAGGAATGGAATAACAGTTAATGCATTATTGGGTTAGTTGTACATGTTTGCTGTAATTGTTACAGTTTGAGAGGGTTGTTAGGAAACTTTTAGGAGATAGATCATGTGGAAGGCTGTGGTACGTTTTGTTCATGTGGAGGGCTGTGTTACGTTTTGTTCAGCTTGATGCAAAATATCGTTTATGATGATGATGAATGTGTCCTCTGCCTGGGGGCATCGTATGACGTCCGGGGTTGCCGAAAATGCATCTTGATGACCCCTGAAGAATGTCGTCTTCGTTTCGATTAGATGGAGCACTTCTTCAGGTCGAAGAAGACCAAGCCATCGGCATCGAAGGGCTATGCAACCGTACCACTGGATACCAAGCCATAAACATCGGCAGGACCATCGGTGCCATTGGTGGATATGGGCACCGGAGACCGGCCATCATAGGGGTCCTCCAGGCCGAGGGCATTGAATTCCTTGTCTTTGGCCTTGGCACCGGAGAAAAAGCATGCCAAGCATTGATGGAAGCCGAAGAAGCATCGGCATTGGTCTCCATCGATGTACGGTGCTAGGTACAGGGATGCACAAGCCCATGCTGTGATGCCCCCTCAGTGAGGAGTGCCAATCCTCTATCGGTGCCGGGGGGTCCACAACGATTTCCACTGGTTCTGGTGCCAGTCACTGATTCTACTCTCAGTTTTGAAGAGAATCTGGCCAACCCTCCTTTCTCCTAGTCAGTGTTGGCATCGGCAATGTTTGAGGAGGCAGACCCCCTGCCAGTACAGTGGTCGTAGCCTCCCCTGCCGATACAGTGGTTGTGGACAGTTCCTCCTCCAAGGAAGCTCTACTGAGGCCGGCTGAGACACCGAGGCCTGCACCTCTGGCTAAAGCTGAGCAAACAGGTCCCCATCTCCTGTTCCTTTCAGTGAGGACAGCAGGATGTTAGTCCTCACGATACCCGCCCGCCACCCCGTGGGGTTAGGTTTCTCCTGTTTTTTGTTATATGTCTAATTCTATGTTATAAGACTGGAGAGGGACCCTGCGTGGACTTGTGTTATAGGGCATGCTGGGCATGCTCGTTGTGCCAAATCAAAGTTCTAAATGGGACTCCATCTGATGATGCCACCCTGTGTGAGGACTAGCATCCTGCAGTCCTCGGAGAACACCTGTTACAGGTAAGCAACTCTGCTATCTTCTTCAAATATAATTGAAAAAAAGGAAGAGAAGGGGCTACTGTGAGGAATACTGTCATCCTCATCCATTCACTGCCAAAATGTTTGTCATTGGTATGGCCAAAGGAATTTTTTGGGTTTTGCAATTACATTTTGAAACCAGAATAACTTATTTCCCCATACATGATTTGCCTAGGTTAACATGAATCTTTTAATTTCAGCACATCCAGGCCTTTTCATTGGTGCAAAGCTCTTGTAGCTGCCGTGTAACGTTCACCCATAATTCCTCTAAGTGGCATACAGTAGTGAAGCTGAAGCATTTTTCAGCAATAATGCTCTACTTCAAGGAGGCTTAGACTGTAAGTAAAATGAAATTGCAGGGGAAGGACCAGTCATCCACTCTTAAAACTCCTATTTGCCTGGTTTTAGAAGAGATACCCCAGCGGCAGACTCTGCTTCCATAGGACTACAGGCAGTGGGCTTCAGACAGCTGAGACGCATCCTGTTACCCACCTCTCTGACTATGAATTCCCTGCCTGAACAATGATGTATCTGTGCAGAACTTGGATTTTCTAAAACAAAATACGCAATTTCAGAAATAGGTGAAAAACATTTCTGGTCTGTCTTTACCCGTAATCCCTCTTAAACTAGAACAGAAGTGTGTAAATACAGCGCTTTGCTATAGTAATCCTCCATTTCAATGATCACAGGCTAAAAATAAAACTTGCCATCCATGCCTGAAACCCTGCCTTTGTCTGCTTTCAGGAAATATAACGTACGATAAGATTCCTTGGGGCTCAGACGCGTTCCAGGTGGTCTGCAAAGCAGAGCTGACAATTTGGGAGCACCCCCCTGCTGCACAGTTACCAGACAGTGCGCGAGGGGTTAATATTCTATGAAACGGGGGGAAAAAGAAGATGTCCGGAGCTGGGGAGAGGCCGTAGCCTCCCGGCGTTTTCTTACCCACAGTAAGGCTCTAGCAAGTGGTGGGGTTCAGGGGTGAAACAGTTTACAGAGGAAAGAACTTTCTCCAACTCCGGTCCAGTTTCGGAAAAGCTAACATGTGACAGGAGGAACAGTGCTGGAAATCCTTAGCTCAGGCTAGAGCCTGAACTGAGGAAACTGAAGCACATGATAGGGAGAGGAATTTATGGCCAATGTTCTTACACAGAGCTTTCCAGTGGCTCCCTCAGAGATGCATTAAATTATAATACAGGGGCTCCACATCTAGGGCGCATTGTGCAAGAAAGTGGGGTCTTGTATTTTTTTACATAATGGGGTAGATATTCAGAAGCCATTCAGACAGATAACTCACAAGGTTTATTCAGACTCTTATCTGTCTAACTTATAGCCAGATATAGAAACATAGAAATGACGGCAGAAGAAGACCAAACGGCCCATCCAGTCTGCCCAGCAAGCTTCACACTTTTTTTTTTCTTCTCATACTTATCTGTTACTCTTGGCTCTTATTACCCTTTTGGTTCTATTTCCCTTCCACCCTCACCATTAATGCAGAGAGCAGTGTTGGAGCTGCATCTAAGTGAAATATCAAGCTTAATTAGTTACGGGTAGTAACCGCCACAATAAGCAAGCTACACCCATGCTTATTTGTTTACCCAGACTATGTAATTCAGTCCTTGTTGGTTGTTGTCTGTATATAGATCCACTTTTCTTCTTAGGTAATAGCGCTGGAAGCGAACGGCGAGGTGTAGAATTGCTCTTGCAGCGTTGCTACCTAAGGAACGTGGAAGCGTACGCTGGCATCGCTTAGCGCAGCGATCCCGGCAGATCACGAGGGGTGACGTGTGGGGGGGAGGGGGGCCTGGCTGGGAAGGGGTTGTGAGTGGATGTTTAGGGTAGGGTGAAAGGAGGGATAAAGTAAATAATTTTTTAGCCGGGGGAGGGAGGCTGGAGGCCTGGGCCAGTGGCAATCAACTTCTTACACTTCAGTGTTGCTTCTTAAAGATTGGAGACCATTTGTTTGCTGAGTGGGGGGAGGGGGAGGGATGAAACAGGGGGTGGGGGGTGGGCATCATGCCAGGAGGCCCGCGACTGGGTGTGTCTTTTTTTTTTTTTTTTAAATAAGACACCACTTTCTTGCACAATGCGCCGTTGGCCACAGCCCCCCAGAACTGGAGCCCCTGGATTATAATTTAATGCATCTCTGAGGGAGCCACTGGAAAGCTCTGTGTAAGAACATTGGCCATAAATTCCTCTCCCTATCATGTGCTTTAGTTTCCTCAGTTCAGGCTCTGGGATACCAGGATATCTCTGAAGACGTTTATCCCACTGAATATACTGGGCAAGATATCCGGATAACCTACCCGCTGAACGGCCTACTAAATATGGGCCTCATTCTTGTTGCCTCCTTGCAGAATACGCAACTCTCGGCTGGTGCCTCACTGTTGAGTCACTGGTTCAGAAGCTGGCACCCAGGCTCCTTTTCTGAATTCTGGCTTTATTTTCAGAAAGCAGAGGAAGTATTGTCTACTTCAGATTTATCACACATAGTGGAGATACCCAGAGCCAAGCAGGATCAAATGTACCATAAGTAATATAGCATAGAATCCATTCATTCTCCAAAACCTTCTGCTAGAACGCTCTGCCGGCCATCTTTTCTACATTCATTAGACGTGTTTCAGAAAACACATGTTCTGCCGCAGTTATGTAGTGTTCAAATGATGTTTTTATAGAGGAAAAAAGGGAGAGGGCTCCAGACGGTCTTGAAAATTCCTGAAAGTTCATAGGAAACTTTCAAGGAAAAACAATGACTGAACAATGAGGCATCAGGATGCAAGTAATATATTCAGAAAGTAGACAAGATTATGTTTTCAAAAACATACTGAGCTCAATATTCAGACGCCAGATAAGTAGGGCTTATCCTGCTCTCTGGCGGCCACAGAATATCCGGTTATATTCAGCACTGCTAGATATCCAGATAAGTCACTTATCCAGCTATATGGTTAGCCGGATAAGATGTGGACAGGCAATGGGGGATCGGGGTGATGCTAATTGGCTGGATACTTTATCCGGCTAAGTAGCAATATTCAGCCTTAGATGGATAACTTATCTGGCTAAGTTTTAACTGCTCAATAGCAGGTCTAAGCTTAAGACAGATAAGACTTATCCATCTAAGAACTGATTTCTACGGGGATGCTGCAGGTCTAAACGTAAGACAGATAAGACTTATCCATCTAAGAACTGATTTCTACGGGGATGCTGCAGGTCTAAACGTAAGACAGATAAGACTTATCCATCTAAGAACTGATTTCTAGGGGGATGCTGCTGAACATCCCATCTAAGTTAGCATAGACAGGTTTATCTGGCTAACTTAGATAACCGTCTAGGTTCTGAATATTGACCCCGATAGAACTTTCACGCAAAGTGTCACCCTCCCATGACCTGTGAACTGGTGCATTATCATACAATACAGTACATTTTACATACATTTGCTCCAGTTCACAGAGGTTATGATAAGAAAACATGGAGCTAAAAAGCTACATCGCCCATTTCTGAAAACATGGGGCCCAGTATTCAAAGATAACCAGTTATCTAAGCTGTCCAGATATTAATTATCTGAATAACTTATAATGGATATTCAGCAGCATGGCTCTATGCTACTAAATATAACTGGATAAGTGCTAGTTAACTGGATAAGTTATATCTGGATAAAGTTAGACCTGCTATTGAGCTGGTCTAACTTATTTGGTTAACTGAACCAGATAAGGCTGAATATAGGCACTTATCCGGTTATGATAATCGGATACGTTGCCCCGCCTTGATCTGCCCCCAAGATATCCAGCTATCTACTTAACCAGATAAATACTTATCCAGCTAATGGTGACTACTGTTCATAGCCAGATATTCAGCAGCTGCCGCGTTTGAATATGTATTCCCTAATTTTCTGTGGTGTCAAATAAGAAAACATAGAGCTGAGTACGTTATTGTTTTCCCACGATTCAAGCCCGTGAAAAGCAGGGAGGAAGAGATGATAACCAGCAGGCTTGCACATGACAAATAATGGTAAAACGATAAGCTACAATTGAGACAACTGGCTTTGGATCTGGGATTGATGCCCGAGAATCTGTGATGTTTTGGAAGCTCGCAGCTGAAGAGTGGATTTACAGCTCATGGCTTTATGATGGCATCTTCCCAGCTGAAGTATTTTTCACTTTCAGTCTCTGCTTCTCTTAAAACCTGTGTTGTAAGGAGCTCTGATTATAAATGATAAGGGCCTCAATAGCCACATCTGCACCCGGATTGAGTAGTTATGTATATGATTGCTCCTATATAATTGGAGAATTTTCCCGGGTTCATATATTAAAAAAACTGACGCTGAGTCTGTCATCTTACTCTCATATTGAATTTTGTGGCTGCTGATTTATCTGGTTTTTCCCTTTCATTGGTACAAAGCAATAAGGGTACCCAAGCCCCTGTAATTGAATCGTAGGAAACAGTCTATTTAATCATTGATTACCATCAGACATTGACAGAAATGATGCTTTATCTGCAGTAAGAATTATCTACATCTGTCAGAAATGCTGTGTTGTTGCTCCCTGGTCCTCCTTTCCATCTGGATCCGTCTCTTTTGCTAAATGTTTATCTTCTTTTTCATGCTTTCCAACACACAGACTGTTGGTAAGAATTATGTAAAAGGGATCAAGCTCTATCTGTCTGTAGCCTCCATAGCTCACCAAAAAAAAGGGAAGGAAATTCACCAAATTTGGCACACAGGAGGAAAATGTGAATATCTCATACGAGTTTGGAAACCAGAAACATCATCAAATCATTATTTTGAGAGAATCAACCCTCCCATTGCTTTGTATAGGAAACAGAAGCTGTTTGAACTGTTAGAATGGTGAGCAGTGTTGAAAACACCCATCCCTACCCCTACCAACACCCACCCCTGCCCCTACCTTTCCAGCACTTTGCCACAGAGCAATGCAGGCAGACAAAGACAGGGACAGGGAAAATAACGGAAGCAATTGGCCTAAGGTGGCACAAAAAGGTGCCTTCATAGACATCTCCCCCACACTTCCAAAGTGTACACACACCCATACACACTCTCACATACACCCCACACACATATCTCCACATCCCACATATTCTTATTCCTGCCCCCCCAAACACACACACACACACACCCATACACACTCTCACATACACCCCACACACATATACCCACATCCCACATATTCTTATTCCTGCCCCCCAAACACACACCCATACACACTCTCACATACACCCCACACACATATCTCCACATCCCACATATTCTTATTCCTGCCCCCCCAAACACACACACACACACACACCCATACACACTCTCACATACACCCCACACACATATACCCACATCCCACATATTCTTATTCCTGCCCCCCCAAACACGCACACACACACACACACCCATACACACTCTCACATACACCCCACACACATATCTCCACATCCCACATATTCTTATTCCTGCCCCCCCAAACACACACACACACACACCCATACACACTCTCACATACACCCCACACACATATACCCACATCCCACATATTCTTATTCCTGCCCCCCCAAACACGCACACACACACACACACACACTCTCACATACACCCCACACACATATATCCACATCCCACATATTCTTATTCCCGCCCCCCCAAACACACACCCATACACACTCTCACATACACCCCACACACATATCTCCACATCCCACATATTCTTATTCCTGCCCCCCCAAACACACACACACCCATACACACTCTCACATACACCCCACACACATATACCCACATCCCACATATTCTTATTCCTGCCCCCCCAAACACGCACACACACACACTCTCACATACACCCCACACACATATACCCAAATCCCACATATTCTTATTCCCGCCCCCCCAAACACACACCCATACACACTCTCACATACACCCCACACACGTATATCCACATCCCACATATTCTTATTCCTGCCCCCCCAAACACACACACACACCCATACACACTCTCACATACACCCCACACACATATATCCATATCCCACGTGTTCTTATTCCTGCCCCCCCAACACACACATACACACACACACACCCATACACACTCTCACATGCACCCCACACACATATATCCACATCCCACATATTCTTATTCCTGCCCCCCCGAACACACACACACACACCCATACACACTCTCACATACACCCCACACACATATATCCACATCCGACATATTCTTATTCCTGCCCCCCCAAACACACACACACACACACACTCTCTCACATACACCCCACACAAATATATCCACATCCCACATATTCTTATTCCTGCCCCCCCCAAACACACACCCACACCCATACACACTCTCACATACACCCCACACACATATATCCACATCCCACATATTCTTATTCCTGCCCCCCCCAAACACACACCCACACCCATACACACTCTCACATACACCCCACACACATATATCCACATCCCACATATTCTTATTCCTGCCCCCCCCAAACACACACACACTCTCACATACACCCCACACACATATATCCATATCCCACATGTTCTTATTCCTGCCCCCCCAACACACACATACACACACACACACACACACTCTCACATACACCCCACACACATATATCCACATCCCACATATTCTTATTCCTGCCTCCCCCAAACACACACACACACACACCCATACACACTCTCACATACACCCCACACACATATATCCACATCCCACATATTCTTATTCCTGCCCCCCCAAACACACACACACTCTCACATACACCCCACACACATATATCCACATCCCACATATTCTTATTCCTGCCCCCCAAACACACACCCATACACACTCTCACATACACCCCACACACATATATCCACATCCCACATATTCTTATTCCTGCCCCCCCCCCAAACACACACACACATAACTGGTCCTAGCACACCTACATCTACACCTCTCCCCCACAGAGTCAAGGAAAAGAAATTATGCAGCTTCTCAATTTACCCCCACACGCCCATATTCAAACTTGCCCCATCTGCATTTCCAAAACCTTACCCTCCACCTACATCCACAGCCCAAAAAAAACCACAAGCCCATACATTATCCCCTAACCAGAATGTCTCCCCCCAAAAAACCTACTCAAACATACACATCCATCCTGCTACACACGCCCCACACATATACATACACATCTTTGCCCCCCCCCCCCAGATACCCCCATGCACACAACTCCTCCACGTAAAGGGCAGTAGTAAATAGAGTTAAGTCTGAGAAGGGGAGCAATACTAGGGATGTGCCTCAGGGATCAGGCCTTGGACTGGTTCTTTTCAACACTTTTGTGAGCAATATTGCTGAAGGATTGCCTGGAAAAATGTGTCTTTTTGCCAATGATACCAAAATCTGCAACAGGGTAGACAGCCAGGAAGGTGTGGAAAATATAACAATTGATTTAGCAAATGTCAAGGAATTAGAGTCTAGCAGCTAATCTTTAACGCAAAAAAATATAGAGTTTTGAATTTAGGATGCAAAATCTCAAGGGAGAGGTAAATTCTTCTAAGCAAGAAAGAAGAGCAGGATCTGGGGGTGATTGTATCTGATGATCTTAAGATGGCCAAACAAATGGATAAAGCACTGCTTCAACGGCAGGGTGAATAAAGAAAAGAGGAATTATATTCAGACAACAACAAGGACTGAATGGCACAGGCTGGGTAAACAAATAAGTGTGGGAGTAACTTGCTTATTGCAGCAGTTGCTACCCCTGACCAATTGAGCTGGATGCTTCGCTTGGATGCAGCTCCAGCGCTGCTCTCTACATCGATGGCGGGGGTGGAAGGAAACTGGAACAATGGGGTTGCTGATGGGGACTAAGAGTAACAGATAAGTATGAGATGATCATTAGATGATCAAGGAGTTAAAGGGGCACTTAGAGAAGATAAGGCCATCGCGGAAAGATTAAATGATTTCTTTGCTTCAGTGTTTAATGAAGAGGATGTTGGGGAGGTAATCATGGGTAATGATTCAGATGGACTGAACCAAATCACGGTGAACCTAGAAGATGTGGTAGACCTGATTGACAAACTGAAGAGTAGTAAATCACCTGGACCGGATGGTATACACCCCAGAGTTCTGAAGGAACTAAAAAATGAAATTTCAGACCTATTAGTAAAAATTTGTAACCTATCATTAAAATCATCCATTGTACCTGAAGACTGGAGAATAGCTAATGTAACCCCAATATTTAAAAAGGGCTCCAGGGGCGATCCGGGAAACTACAGACCGGTTAAGCCTGACTTCAGTGCCAGGAAAAATAGTGGAAAGTGTTCTAAACATCAAAATCACAGAACATATAGAAAGACATGGTTTAATAAACACTGTGGATCCATAAAGTCAAGAGGCCACCAATGAAGAGTGGGTGACTCGCCAGAATGATGGCTACTGCCTGGACACAATACCCTTATTCAATAAACATACACATGGTTACTGTGACTCCAACATCACTCTAAGCTTCAACAGCAAGAGGAAATGTGGAAAAAAGGATTTGCACTCACAAAGCCGGGAGTAGCTGGCTTGTTACGGCGGTTACTACCGCAAACCAAATGTGCCTGATACTTCACTTTCGATGCACATCCAGCATAGCTCTCTGCTCCAACGGCAGGGGAGAAGAAAAACTGATACTTCAGACTGCTTAGTGGAAGACCAAAAGAGGAATCTTCTGTTCCCGGTGCAGATAAGGCTGTCTTAAAATTTGAATTAATATATAGTAGAGAATCTGTGCATAATAGATATCAGTGTTTCTTAATATTCCTCTACTGGTGATTTGATTTACTAGCCTCTGAGCGCTGTGTAATAGGAAAGTCTCTCAATTTCCCTTCTTTCAAGTGCTCTTACTCTTAATTTCTGTGGTGCTCTTTCTGGGGAAAAAGTCTCTCAATCTCCCTTCTTTCAAGTGCTCTTACTCTTAATTTTGGTGGTGGTCTTTCTGGGGGAAAAAAACAAACCACAAAAACAAAAAAAAAAACCCCAAAACCCTGCTGGTTTACTTTCACTTTTCCTTCTGATCATTGCTCTGTGCTCCATTAATATCTGAGTTCTCTGTGAAGTAGAACTGCTCAGTTTATACCTTTCTCTAGGTCTGTTATTATATAATAATTATAATTGGTTCCTTGCAAACTGTCTGTTTTTTAAGATCCAGTATAACTGCATTTCTATTTTGTATAGCTGTTCTTTAATAATCTGCTTAATATTGGCACAGAAGTGCTGAGGGATCTTTAATAGCTTAAGGACGAATAAAGTTCCAGAAAGTGTCCTGCTCTACTCAGCTTGTCCCAGGTTCAACTGTTTGTTTCCCACCCACCCCTGGCCTTAGATTCTAATATAGACTGACTAAATTAGCATTAGCAACAAGATAAATTAGTAAATTGTTACCATCTAAGAATCACCAACCCAAAACTTTACCAATATGAGAACTATCCTTTGCAACTGTTGTGGAGCCTTTATTCTGAGGGAAAACATCTGGAAACGTAGAACTTGCCCAATCTGTGCACAACTCTCTTCTATGAAAAAGGAGCTGACTGAGGTTAAAGCTCAATTAGCTTTAATTACAAAAAATACACCCACATTGCATTACTCAGAAAATAATTCCCCAATACCAAAGAATAACCAGGAGTCAAGAAAAAGAAATACAGTAGGCTCAGGTAGGATTACACATGTGTCCCATAGTCACCCATTCGTGACAGATTTGCAGCCAACAAGTATACCCCCCCACTCAAGCAGGTCATTAAGTAAATCATTAAAAACCAGGATTACAGTGGGCTCTGGTAGAATTGGACCAGTTACTAGGAGACACACACAGTATCAAATGCAACAAGAACAAAAAGCCTTCCCTATATTAAAAACTGAAGTCCTAGAGAAAAACATTGAAGTGTTACCAGAAAAGAGAGAAAACCAATGCATGCAGAATTTCAAGATACATAACCAAAAGAAAAAGCAAATTGAGATGGATAACTCTGGCATCAGTGGCACAACTGCAAAAGGAAAGAGTGAAGTGAATAACAAATCTCAACTAAAGTCTCATAAGGAGTACAGGAAAAGCAATAATCTTAAAGAGAGTACCTGGAAAGCTATGACCACAAATGCTCATAGTTTGGGAAATAAAATACCAGATCTGCAGGCCCTAATGATAGAGGCAGAAGTGGACATTGTTGCTATCACAGAGACATGGTTCACAGAATCTCATGATTGGGATACGGCAATACCAGGCTATAACTTGTTAAGGAAGGACAGAGTGGATAGAAAAGGGGGAGGTGTGGCTCTTTATGTCAGAAACAATATCCAAGCATCTGAGCTACAAGGAAGTTGGGGCAAGGAAGAAGCACTATGGGTAGACCTAAAAACAGATGATGGAGCATCAATTTATATTGGAGTGGTTTACAGGCCCCCGAACCAAAAGGAAGAGCTGGACAGAGACCTGGTTGAAGACATCCATAAGATAGGTAAGAAGGGAGAAGTGGTGATCGTGGGTGACTTTAATATGCCAGATGTAGACTGGAAAATCCCATCTGCAGAATCTAAAAATAGTAGAGCAATAGTGGATGCCATGCAAGTAGCTTTGTTCAAACAAATGGTATTAGAACCCACGAGAGAAGGAAATATACTCGACTTAGTGCTCACTAATGCAGATAATGTCTCTGATGTCGAGGTGGGCACCCACCTCAGCACCAGTGATCATCAAACAATATGGTTTAATATCACTAAAAGAATAGGGAAAAGAACCACAAAGACCCGAGTTTTACAATTCAAAAACACAGACTTTGAGGAAATGGGGAAGTACCTAGAGGAAGAACTAAATGGATGGGAGAATGAGAGAGATGTGGATCAGCAGTGGATCAATCTAAAAGGAGCAATCACCAAGGCAACTACTCTTTATGTTAGAAATGTAAAGAAAAGCAAAAGGAAAATGAAACCTATCTGGTTCTCAAACGAGGTGGCTGACAAAATTAAAGCTAAAAGAACAGCATTCAAAAAATATAAAAGATCCCAAAGGGAGGAGCACAAAGAAGAATATTTGATTCAACTGAGGGAGACGAAGAAATTAATCAAGTTGGCAAAAAGTCAAGCGGAAGAGAGGATTGCCAAGGAGATAAAAAATGGTGACAAAACATTTTTCAGATACATCAGCGAAAAGAGAAAAGTCCATAGTGGTATAGTGAAATTGAAAGGTGGAAATGATCAATGTGTGGAGAGAGACGAAGAAATGGCAGAAATATTAAATGAATACTTCAGCTCTGTATTCACTAAAGAAGACCCTGGAGAAGGACCATTTCTACACAAGAAGCTGGAGGGTAGTGGAATAGATGAAAATCATTTTACAGTAGAAAATGTATGGGAAGAGCTAAAGAATCTGAAAGTGGACAAAGCCATGGGGCCTGATGGGATTCATCCAAGGATTCTGAGGGAGCTCAGAGATGTGCTGGCGGGTCCGCTGTGTGACCTGTTCAATAGATCCCTAGAAACGGGAGTGGTGCCGAGTGATTGGAGAAGAGCGGTGGTGGTCCCGCTTCACAAGAGTGGGAACAGAGAAGAGGCTGGTAACTACAGACCGGTTAGCCTCACTTCGGTGGTGGGAAAAGTAATGGAGTCACTGTTGAAAGAGAGAATAGTGAAATATCTACAGTCCGGAGAATTGATAGACCAGAGGCAGCATGGATTCACCAGGGGAAGATCCTGTCAGACAAATCTGATTGACTTTTTCGACTGGGTAACCAAGGAATTGGATCAAGGAAGAGCGCTAGATGTCATCTACTTGGATTTCAGCAAAGCTTTTGATACGGTTCCGCACAGGAGACTGGTGAATAAAACAAAAAGCTTGGGAGTGAGTGCCGAAGTGGTGACCTGGATTGCAAACTGGTTGACGGACAGAAGACAATGCGTGATGGTAAATGGAACTTTCTCTGAAGAGAGAGCGGTTTTAAGTGGTGTACCGCAAGGATCGGTGTTGGGACCGGTCCTGTTCAATATCTTTGTGAGCGACATTGCGGACGGGATAGAAGGTAAGGTTTGTCTTTTTGCGGACGACACTAAGATCTGCAACAGAGTGGACACGCCGGAAGGAGTGGAGAGAATGAGACGGGATTTAAGGAAGCTGGAAGAGTGGTCGAAGATATGGCAGCTGAAATTCAATGCCAAGAAGTGCAAAGTCATGCATTTGGGGAGTGGAAATCCGAATGAACTGTATTCGATGGGGGGGGAAAGGCTGATGTGCACGGAGCAGGAGAGAGACCTTGGGGTGATAGTGTCTAATAATATGAAGTCGGCGAAACAATGCGACAAGGCGATTGCAAAAGCCAGAAGAATGCTGGGATGCATAGAGAGAGGAATATCGAGTAAGAAAAGGGAAGTGATAATCCCCTTGTACAGGTCCTTGGTGAGGCCTCACCTGGAGTACTGTGTTCAGTTCTGGAGACCGTATCTACAAAGAGACAAGGACAAGTTGGAGGCGGTACAGAGAAGGGCGACCAGGAAGGTGGAGGGTCTTCATCGGTTGACATACGAGGAGAGATTGAAGAATCTAAATATGTACACCCTGGAGGAAAGGAGGAGCAGGGGTGATATGATTCAAACTTTCAGATACTTGAAAAACTTTAACGATCCAAAGACAATGACAAACCTTTTCCAACAGAAAAAAATCAGCAGAACCAGAGGTCACGAGCTGAGGCTCCAAGGAGGAAGACTAAGAACCAATGTCAGGAAGAATTTCTTCACGGAGAGAGTGGTGGATGCCTGGAATGCCCTTCCGGAGGAAGTGGTGAAGTCCAAAACTGTGAAGCACTTCAAAGGGGCATGGGATAAATATTGTGGATCCATCAGGTCCAGAGGACGCATATAAAGAGCAGGTAGTAAAATACTGCACGGAGCGGCAGTAGCCACAGAGGCATTCACGGAGCGGGATGCCAGTGGCCAGTGGTAGGTGTCCACCTTCATGGAGCGGAAGGATGTAGGGCTGTCATCTCCCAATTAAATAAAAAACAAAAACAAAAAACAAAACAGGGATGGGATCCATCAGGTCTAGAGGACACATATAAAGAGCAGGTAGTAAAATACTGCACGGAGCGGCAGTAGCCACAGAGGCATTCACGGAGCGGGATGCCAGTGGCCAGTGGTAGGTGTCCATATAAAGAGCAGGTAGTAAAATACTGCACAGAGCGGCAGTAGCCACAGAGGCATTCACGGAGCGGGATGCCAGTGGCCAGTGGTAGGTGTCCACCTTCACGGAGCGGAAGGATGGAGGGCTGTCATCTCCCAATTAAATAAATAATAAAAAAACCCAGGGATGGGATCCATCAGTTCTAGAGGACGCATATAAAGAGCAGGTAGTAAAACACTGCATGGAGCGGCAGTAGCCACAGAGGCATTAACGGAGCGGGATGCCAGTGGCCGGTGGTAGGTGTCCACCTTCACAGAGTAGAAGGATGAAGGGCATCCATCTCCCAATTAAAAAAAGAAAAGAAAAAAAGAAAAAAAAACAGGGATGGGTTCATGGGCTTATAGGTATTACCAATTATTAGGCTTTTCAATATTTGATGATAGTTAATGTGACTTTCAAGGCATTCTTCACTTTCGGTGCATGTCCGGCATGACTCCTTGCTTCAATGACAGGGGAAAAGAAAAACTGATACTTCACACATTTCCAGCATTGCCCTCTGCTTCATGGCAGAGAGCTATGCTGCCGCTTACCCAACTAATCAAACTTAATATTTCACTTGGAAGCAGCTCCAACACTGCTCTCTACATTAATGGTGGGGGTGAAAAGGGAATTAGAACATAAGGTTACTAAGAGCCAAGAGAAACAGTTAAGTATGAGAACAAATGTGTGAAGCTTGCTGGGCAGACTGGATGGACCGGTTGGTCTTCTTCTGCCGTCATTTCTATGTTTCTATGTTTCTATATGTTTCACGCATACCCAGCATAGCTTCAACGGCAGGGGAGAAGAAAAAAGGATTCACACTCACAAAGCGGGGAGTAGCTGGCTTGTTACGGCGGTTACTACCCCAAACCAAATGTGCCTGATACTTCACTTTAGATGCATATCCAGCATAGCTCTCTGCTTCAACGGCAGGGGAGAAGAAAAACAACCAATAAGGGCTGTATAACATAGTCTGGGTTAAAACAAATAAGCATGGGTGTAGCTTGCTTATTGCGGCGGTTACTACCCCTACTACCCCCTAACTAATCAAGCTAGATATTTCACTTGGATGCAGCTCCATCACTGCTCTCTACATTAATGGTGGGGGGAGGAAGGGAAATAGAACCAAGAGCTAAAAGAAACAGATAAGTATGAGAGAAAAAATGTGTGAAGCTTGCTGGGCAGACTGGATGGGCCGTTTGGTCTTCTTCTGCCGTCATTTCTATGTTTCTATAATGGAACAAAGTCAGCAAGGCTTCACCCATGGCAAGTCTTGCCTCACAAATCTGCTTCACTTTTTTGAAGGAGTTAATAAACATGTGGATAAAGGTGAACCAGTAGCTACAGTAATCTTGGATTTTCAGAAGGCGTTTGACAAAGTTCCTCATGAGAGGCTTCTAGGAAAAGTAAAAAGTCATGGGATAGGTAGTGATGTCCTTTTGTGGATTACAAACTGGCTAAAAGAGAGTAGGATTACAAACTGGAGGAAACAGAGAGTAAGATTAAATGGGCAATTTTCTCAGTGGAAGGGAGTGGACAGTGGAGTGCCTCAGGGATCTGTATTGGGACCCTTACTTTTCAATATATTTATAAATGATCTGGAAAGAAATACGACGAGTGAGATAATCAAATTTGCAGATGACACAAAATTGTTCAGAGTAGTTAAATCACAAGCAGATTGTGATAAATTGCAGGAAGACCTTGTGAGACTGGAAAATTGGGCAACAAAATGGCAGATGAAATTTAATGTGGATAAGTGCAAGGTGATGCATATAGGGAAAAATAACCCATGCTATAATTACACAATGTTAGGTTCCATATTAGGTGCTACAACCCAAGAAAGAGATGTAGGCGTCATAGTGGATAACACATTGAAATCGTCAGTTCAGTGTGCTGCGGCAGTCAAAAAAGCAAACAGAATGTTGGGAATTATTAGAAAGGGAATGGTGAATAAAACGGAAAATGTCATAATGCCTCTGTATCGCATAGGGAGAGGAATGGTCAGCAGAAAAAGGGAGGTGTTATTGCCCTTGTGTAGGTCCCTAGTGAGACCTCCCTTGGAATACTGGGTCTGGGTATGTGTGAGAGTAGGGGTTTGAGAGACTATATATGAATGTGGATGGATGACTGCCTGTGTGTGTGTGGATGATTACCTGGGTGGGTGATCTCCAGTCTATGTGTGGGTGAGAGGCTGTGTGTTTGTGGGGGTTAAGAGCCTGGGTAGGGGTGGGTGGGTGAGAGGCTATGTGGGTGGGTAGCTGGGTGAGAGGCTGTATATGTGTGTGGCTGGGTGAGAGCCTGAGTGTGGGGGTGGGGTGTATGTATGACTGCCTATGTGAGGGTGTGAGTGGGTGATTGTGTGAGGGAGGAGGGTAAGAGCCTGTGGGTAGGTGAGAGCCTGGGTATGAGTTTGTAGTGGGTGAATTCCTGTGTATGTGTGGGTGAGAGAGGCTGTATGTGGGGAGGTGGGGTTTGCGATCCTGTGAGTGCTTTGGAAGGGAGGTGAGAACCTGAGTGTGTGTGGCTAGGTGAGAGGGCAACCAAAATGATAAAGGGGATGGAACAGCTCCCCTATGAGGAAAGACTGAAGAGGTTAGGGCTGTTCAGCTTGGAGAAGAGAAGGCTGAGGGAGGATATGATAGAGGTCTTTAAGATCATGAGAGGTCTTGAACGAGTAGATGTGAATCGGTTATTTACACTTTCGAATAATAGAAGGACTAGGGGGCATTCCATGAAGTTAGCATGTGGCACATTTAAGACTGATCGGAGAAAGTTATTTTTCACTCAACGCACAATAAAGCTCTGGAATTTGTTGCCAGAGGATGTGGTTAGTGCAGTTAGTGTAGCTGGGTTCAAAAAAGGTTTGAATAAGTTCTTGCAGGAAAAGTCCATTAATGGCTATTAATCAAGTTTAATTAGGGAATAGCCACTGCTATTAATTGCATCAGTAGCATAGGATCTTCTTAGTGTTTGGGTAATTCCCAGGTTCTTGTGGCCTGGTTTGGCCTCTGTTGGAAACAGGATGCTGGGCTTGATGGACCCTTGGTCTGAACCAGCATGGCAATTTCTTATGTTCTTATGTATATGAGGATGTGTATGTGTTAATGCCAATGTGTAGGTGTGGATGGATGACTACCTGTGTGTGCATATAATTGGGTGGGTGGGTGACTGCCTGGGTGTGTGGAGGGGTGAGAGCCAGTATGTATGTGTGGGTGAGAGCCTGTGTGTGGGCAAGTGAGAGAGGATAGCATTTGTACAGCTCCCACTCTGCCAATCCACAACAATCTCAGAGTGACTGGAAATCGAAACATCCGAGTATGAAGAGCATGAGATTTTTTTAAATCCTTGGTTTCATTATTGGATGTTATTTGATATGTCTGCTGTTTTAAAATATTATATTGGTATTTTGGGAAATTTTATAAATATTTGATGAGATTTTAATTATTGGATGTTCTAATTATCAGTTTTTAAATATTTATTTTTTGATTAGTATGGTTTTACTTTTATGATTGATGTTTTATATCTTTTTATTTTGTTGTTTCTTAGTCTCTTGTTTTGCCTTTGGTAAGGGGCTGTCTTTGTTCAGTATTGTTGCCTTTTCGTAGGTAAGGTTGTAGTTTGAGTGCTGGCAGTTAGGGCTGTTCTTGGTATGGGAGGTTGACTTATATTATAATTGTTTATGCAGGGCTTTCTGAGGGCCAAGCCCACACCCATTGCATGTTACAAAAGGCCTAATGCCATATGGGTTCCTTGTGTCTTTTGTCTCTAGGGGAGAGGGAGGGAGCCTGGGTGGGGGACAGTGCATGTGGGAGGGGACTGAAGGAATAAAACTCAATCCCCTGTTACAAATGTCACTGCACGCCACCGGCCTTCCTATGATGTTTTGGGGACAGGGAGGGGATTGGTCCGCTGGCCCTTTTATTGCCTCTGTTCTCCCTCCTTATAGCAGCACTGTTTAGCTGGATATCTTTTACAGATATCAGGTTAAGTAGTAAGGTACATGGTTAAACAAAGCTGGATAACCTTAGACCTGCCCTGCATGTAGCCAGATAAGTGCCTGAGTATGCCTGTTTGGCCATTTAGACTGATAACTTTTCAGTTATTCATCTAAATTGCTTTTGAATATGGAGCTTCATGGTTTTCTATATATAATGCCTTCCTACCCGCGCCTTCCTGTAAAGACTGTAGCCCACTCCAGGTTTTCTGTGTACCAAGTCTCCGTGACAGCCTCTAGATCAGGGACTTTATTTCTCACACTGTGAGCATTAGTGTGCATAGCTTTCCAGATGCTGTTCTTTTTTCCCCATATTCATACAAGTATTTCATGTTTGATATACCTTAGGGTTTTCTTCACCCATCCCTGACGATCCATGTTTAAAGCATTAACCATGATTCATGCACACAAAATCTGTTTTCTGTACAGAGGATGTGTTTTATGCATGTAAATCATAGTTTGTGTGTGCTGAGCATCTCTCCTGCACACATTTTTGAGGTAGGGCAGGATATCTATAATGAATATGCATGAGATAGATTTGAATGCAGGCTGCCTCCATTATCTGTAAGTTTATCTCCTCCTCATGAGAGGCTTCTAGGAAAAGTAAAAAGTCATGGGATAGGTGGCGATGTCCTTTCGTGGATTGCAAACTGGCTAAAAGACAGGAAACAGAGAGTAGGATTAAATGGTCAATTTTCACAGTGGAAGGGAGTGGGCAGTGGAGTGCCTCAGGGATCTGTATTGGGACCCTTACTTTTCAATATATTTATAAATGATCCGGAAAGAAATACGACGAGTGAGGTAATCAAATTTGCAGATGATACAAAATTATTCAGAGTAGTTAAATCACAAGCAGATTGTGATAAATTGCAGGAAGACCTTGTGAGACTGGAAAATTGGGCATCCAAATGGCAGATGAAATTTAATGTGGATAAGTTGCAAGGTGATGCATATAGGGAAAAATTACCAATGCCATAGTTACACTATGTTAGGTTCCATATTAGGTGCTACAACCCAAGAAAGAGATCTAGGTGTCATAGTGGATAACACATTGAAATCGTCGGCTCAGTGTGCTGCGGCAGTCAATTATTAGAAAGGGAATGGTGAATAAAATTATTAGAAAGGGAATGGTGAATAAAATTATTAGAATGGTGAATAAAATTATTAGAAAGGGAATGGTGAATAAAACGGAAAATGTCATAATGCCTCTGTATCGCTCCATGGTGAGACCGCATCTTGAATACTGTGTACAATTCTGGTCACCGCATCTCAGAAAAGATATAATTGCGATGGAGAAGGTACAGAGAAGGGCAACCAAAATGATAAGGGGAATGGAACAGCTCCCCTATGAGGAAAGACTAAAGAGGTTAGGACTTTTCAGCTTGGAGAAGAGACGACTGAGGGGGGATATGATAGAGGTGTTTAAAATCATGAGAGGTCTAGAACAGGTAGATGTGAATCGGTTATTTACTCTTTCGGATAATAGAAAGACTAGGGGGCACTCCATGAAGTTAGCATGGGGCACATTTAAGACTAATCGGAGAAAGTTCTTTTTCACTCAATGCACAATTAAACTCTGGAATTTGTTGTCAGAGGATGTGGTTAGTGCAGTTAGTATAGCTGTGTTTAAAAAAGGATTGGATAAGTTCTTGGAGGAGAAGTCCATTACCTGCTATTAAGTTCACTTAGAGAATAGCCACTGCTATTACTAGCAACGGTAACATGGAATAGACTTAGTTTTTGGGTACTTGCCAGGTTCTTATGGCCTGGATTGGCCACTGTTGGAAACAGGATGCTGGGCTTGATGGACCCTTGGTCTGACCCAGTATGGCATGTTCTTATGTTCTTATATTCATTAGGGTTATCCTGTAAACCCGACCTGTTGGCAGCCCTCCAGGGCTGGGAATGAATAGCAGTGCGTTAGTGCATCAGCATGCTATTAGCTTACTGCATCAGAAATTCATCTTTTTGCACCTGTTTTAAGAAACTATGCACTGAATTTGAACACGCAGCTTATTAGACTGGGGACATTTTTTATTTTTAGCATTTTTTTATTTAAAATATTTCTATACAGCTTACCTGACTGAAAAACGGACGCCCAAGCGGTGTACAAGAAAAACTAGATTAAAATCCAACAATCCAAATAAAACAAAGAACAATCCATATAAACAAACAGGACTGAGTGAAAGATGGAGCCCATGGGCTGTTACAGTAGAGTTCATGATCCTTCTGGCGGATACAGCCATGTTTTCAATTAAACATATGCTGTTTGTTTAAAAAAAAAAAAAAAAACCATGGACATGCACAATAGATTTCTGCAGAATGTTGGACAGCTTTAGCTCACTGATGGATTTTTTTTCCCTGCAGGGAAAATTTGACAGAATTTTCACATAAATCTCAGGGAGAGACACTGATTTTCCTGAAATAGAATCTGGCTAAATCCGCCTGCCTTGAGTTAGAGCTGAATTCTTCTGCACATCCCTGCTTGTGGTTCTTTTATTTATTAAGATGTGCCCGGATTTCTACTTTCCTCATATTGAATGCAAACCAGATAACCTTATACATGAGGGCAACCTGCACAGAGCAGCGGTTACCACCCTAAACACCTTACTGAGTGCACCCCTCCAACTCCCACATCTACCTCAGCATGCATACACACACACGTCCCCCAAAGCCACCCTCTCGGCCTTCCTTCCCACCACATTCTCCGTGATTCTACGTACCTCCTTCCCACCTAGCTTCCAGTCTCCTTCCCCCTTTATCTTTCTGTCCCTCTACCTGCCGCTTCTCGAGCCTCCATGAAGATCGCACCATTCGCCCTGCGTTGACAGCACCACTGGCCTCTGAGGTTTCCCATGCCCGCTCGTTAGCTGCATCCCTTCTGCGGGGGCAGAAAGCAGGAGGGCTGGAAAATAGATGAGATGCACCACTCTGCTCTTGCAAGGACCAGCCATGATGATGTACGGTGCACGTTAGATGGCGGCAAGAGATTAAATGCCCATGGACATACACCATGGCCGCAGCACCCTGCATTGTAACCCGCTGAAACTTGGCGATGTCGCTCATTAAGATTCTAATAGCATCCAGCACCACTGGGGTCAGAATGGAGTTGGCCACATGGACCCTTGGCCCACCAGCTTTTGGAAAGGGCTATGGTAACAGCAGGTCCATGCAGCGGTTGTTCTGCGGCTGCACCGGGGACAGAACAGACACACGAAAAGAAGGCAGAGACTGACCCGCATGGGCAGGTTGGCTTCCACATTCTTTTCATGCACCTCTTCTGTTTCCAGTGCAGGTGCAGAGCAACGTGGGAGCAGGAGCTTGCAGGAGGAGCTGTGAATCCTCTTCCTGCCTTCTTTCTCACTCCCCACCTGTCTTCCCTCACTCGCCACCTCACTTCCATAGTGACTCCCGCCTGTCTTCCCTCACTCTCCACCTCACTTCCATAGTGACTCTCTTCCTGCCTTCTTTCTCACTCCCCGCCTGTCTTCCCTCACTCTCCACCTCACTTCCATAGTGACTCTCTTCCTGCCTTCTTTCTCACTCCCCGCCTGTCTTCCCTCACTCTCCACCCCACTTCCATAGTGACTCTCTTCCTGCCTCCTTTCTCACTCCCCCCCTGTCTTCCCTCACTCTCCACCCCACTTCCATAGTGACTCTCTTCCTGCCTTCTTTCTCACTCCCCGCCTGTCTTCCCTCACTCTCCACCTCACTTCCATAGTGACTCTCTTCCTGCCTCCTTTCTCACTCCCCCCCTGTCTTCCCTCACTCTCCACCCCACTTCCATAGTGACTCTCTTCCTGCCTTCTTTCTCACTCCCCGCCTGTCTTCCCTCACTCGCCACCTCACTTCCATAGTGACTCTCTTCCTGCCTTCTTTCTCACTCCCCCCCTGTCTTCCCTCACTCTCCACCTCACTTCCATAGTGACTCTCTTCCTGCCTCCTTTCTCACTCCCCCCCTGTCTTCCCTCACTCTCCACCCCACTTCCATAGTGACTCTCTTCCTGCCTTCTTTCTCACTCCCCGCCTGTCTTCCCTCACTCGCCACCTCACTTCCATAGTGACTCTCTTCCTGCCTTCTTTCTCACTCCCTGCCTGTCTTCCCTCACTCTCCACCTCACTTCCATAGTGACTCTCTTCCTGCCTCCTTTCTCACTCCCCCCCTGTCTTCCCTCACTCTCCACCCCACTTCCATAGTGACTCTCTTCCTGCCTCCTTTCTCACTCCCCCCCTGTCTTCCCTCACTCTCCACCCCACTTCCATAGTGACTCTCTTCCTGCCTTCTTTCTCACTCCCCGCCTGTCTTCCCTCACTCGCCACCTCACTTCCATAGTGACTCTCTTCCTGCCTTCTTTCTCACTCCCCGCCTGTCTTCCCTCACTCGCCACCTCATTTCCATAGTGACTCTCTTCCTGCCTTCTTTCTCACTCCCCGCCTGTCTTACCTCACTCTCCACCTCATTTCCATAGTGACTCTCTTCCTGCCTTCTTTCTCACTCCCCGCCTGTCTTCCCTCACTCTCCACCTCACTTCCATAGTGACTCTCTTCCTGCCTTCTTTCTCACTCCCCGCCTGTCTTCCCTCACTCTCCACCTCACTTCCATAGTGACTCTCTTCCTGCCTTCTTTCTCACTCCCTGCCTGTCTTCCCTCACTCTCCACCCCACTTCCATAGTGACTCTCTTCCTGCCTTCTTTCTCACTCCCCGCCTGTCTTCCCTCACTCTCCACCCCACTTCCATAGTGACTCTCTTCCTGCCTTCTTTCTCACTCCCCGCCTGTCTTCCCTCACTCTCCACCCCACTTCCATAGTGACTCT
The DNA here is from genome assembly GCF_901001135.1 of Rhinatrema bivittatum. Taxonomy (NCBI): domain Eukaryota; kingdom Metazoa; phylum Chordata; class Amphibia; order Gymnophiona; family Rhinatrematidae; genus Rhinatrema; species Rhinatrema bivittatum. The sequence continues at coordinate 5,600,235 of NC_042618.1, read as the reverse complement.
TTTCCTGCCTTCTTTCTCACTCCCCGCCTGTCTTCCCTCACTCTCCACCTCACTTCCATAGTGACTCTCTTCCTGCCTTCTTTCTCACTCCCCGCCTGTCTTCCCTCACTCTCCACCCCACTTCCATAGTGACTCTCGTCCTGCCTTCTTTCTCACTCCCCGCCTGTCTTCCCTCACTCTCCACCTCATTTCCATAGTGACTCTCTTCCTGCCTTCTTTCTCACTCCCCCGCCTGTCTTCCCTCACTCTCCACCTCACTTCCATAGTGACTCTCTTCCTGCCTTCTTTCTCACTCCCCGCCTGTCTTCCCTCACTCTCCACCTCATTTCCATAGTGACTCTCTTCCTGCCTTCTTTCTCACTCCCCGCCTGTCTTCCCTCACTCTCCACCTCACTTCCATAGTGACTCTCTTCCTGCCTTCTTTCTCACTCCCCCGCCTGTCTTCCCTCACTCTCCACCTCACTTCCATAGTGACTCTCTTCCTGCCTTCTTTCTCACTCCCCGCCTGTCTTCCCTCACTCTCCACCTCACTTCCATAGTGACTCCTCTCCTGCCTTCTTTCTCCACTCCCCGCCTGTTTCCCTCACTCTCCACCCACTTCCATAGTGACTCTCGTCCTGCTTCTTTCCACTCCCCCGCCTGTCTTCCCTCACTCTCCCACCTCACTTCCATAGTGACTCTCTTCCTGCCTTCTTTCTCACTCCCCGCCTTTCTTCCCTCACTCTCCACCTCACTTCCATAGTGACTCTCTTCCTGCCTTCTTTCTCACTCCCCGCTGTCTTCCCTCACTCTCCACCTCACTTCCAATAGTGACTCTCTTCCTGCCTTCTTTCTCACTCCCCCCCCGTCTTCCCTCACTCTCCACCCCCACTTCCATAGTGACTCTCTTCCTGCCTTCTTTCTCACTCCCGCCTGTCTTCCCTCACTCTCCACCTCACTTCCATAGTGACTCTCTTCCTGCCTTTCTTTCTCACTCCCCGCCTGTCCTTACCTCACTCTCCACCTCACTTCCATAGTGACTCTCTTCCTGCCTTCTTTCTCACTCCCCGCCTGTCTTCCCTCACTCTCCACCTCACTTCCATAGTGACTCTCTTCCTGCCTTCTTTCTCACTCCCCGCCTGTCTTCCCTCACTCTCCACCCCACTTCCATAGTGACTCTCTTCCTGCCTTCTTTCTCACTCCCCGCCTGTCTTCCCTCACTCTCCACCTCACTTCCATAGTGACTCTCTTCCTGCCTTCTTTCTCACTCCCCGCCTGTCTTACCTCACTCTCCACCTCACTTCCATAGTGACTCTCTTCCTGCCTTCTTTCTCACTCCCCGCCTGTCTTCCCTCACTCTCCACCCCACTTCCATAGTGACTCTCTTCCTGCCTTCTTTCTCACTCCCCGCCTGTCTTCCCTCACTCTCCACCTCACTTCCATAGTGACTCTCTTCCTGCCTTCTTTCTCACTCCCCGCCTGTCTTCCCTCACTCTCCACCTCACTTCCATAGTGACTCTCTTCCTGCCTTCTTTCTCACTCCCCGCCTGTCTTCCCTCACTCTCCACCCCACTTCCATAGTGACTCTCTTCCTGCCTTCTTTCTCACTCCCCGCCTGTCTTCCCTCACTCTCCACCTCACTTCCATAGTGACTCTCTTCCTGCCTTCTTTCTCACTCCCCCGCCTGTCTTCCCTCACTCTCCACCTCACTTCCATAGTGACTCTCTTCCTGCCTTCTTTCTCACTCCCCGCCTGTCTTCCCTCACTCTCCACCTCACTTCCATAGTGACTCCCGCCTGTCTTCCCTCACTCTCCACCTCACTTCCATAGTGACTCTCTTCCTGCCTTCTTTCTCACTCCCCGCCTGTCTTCCCTCACTCTCCACCTCACTTCCATAGTGACTCTCTTCCTGCCTTCTTTCTCACTCCCCGCCTGTCTTCCCTCACTCTCCACCTCACTTCCATAGTGACTCTCTTCCTGCCTTCTTTCTCACTCCCTGCCTGTCTTCCCTCACTCTCCACCTCTTCCATAGTGACTCTCTTCCTGCCTCCTTTCTCACTCCCCGCCTGTCTTCCCTCACTCTCCACCTCACTTCCATAGTGACTCTCTTCCTGCCTTCTTTCTTACTCCCCGCCTGTCTTCCCTCACTCTCCACCTCACTTCCATAGTGACTCTCTTCCTGCCTTCTTTCTCACTCCCCGCCTGTCTTCCCTCACTCTCCACCTCACTTCCATAGTGACTCTTTTCCTGCCTTCTTTCTCACTCCCCACCTGTCTTCCCTCACTCTCCACCTCACTTCCATAGTGACTCTCTTCCTGCTTTCTTTCTCACTCCCCGCCTGTCTTCCCTCACTCTCCACCCCACTTCCATAGTGACTCTCTTCTTGCCTTCTTTCTCACTCTCCGCCTGTCTTCCCTCACTCTCCACCTCACTTCCATAGTGACTCTCTTCCTGCCTTCTTTCTCACTCCCTGCCTGTCTTCCCTCACTCTCCACCCCACTTCCATAGTGACTCTCTTCTTGCCTTCTTTCTCACTCCCCGCCTGTCTTCCCTCACTCTCCACCTCACTTCCATAGTGACTCTCTTCCTGCCTTCTTTCTCACTCCCCGCCTGTCTTCCCTCACTCTCCACCCCACTTCCATAGTGACTCTCTTCTTGCCTTCTTTCTCACTCCCCGCCTGTCTTCCCTCACTCTCCACCTCACTTCCATAGTGACTCTCTTCCTGCCTTCTTTCTCACTCCCTGCCTGTCTTCCCTCACTCTCCACCTCACTTCCATAGTGACTCTCTTCCTGCCTTCTTTCTCACTCCCCGGCTGTCTTCCCTCACTCTCCACCTCACTTCCATAGTGACTCCCGCCTGTCTTCCCTCACTCTCCACCTCACTTCCAAAGTGACTCTCTACCTGCCTTCTTTCTCACTCCCCGGCTGTCTTCCCTCACACTCCACCTCACTTCCATAGTGACTCTCTTCCTGCCTTCTTTCTCACTCCCCGCCTGTCTTCCCTCACTCTCCACCTCACTTCCATAGTGACTCTCTTCCTGCCTTCTTTCTCACTCCCCGCCTGTCTTCCCTCACTCTCCACCTCACTTCCATAGTGACTCCCGCCTGTCTTCCCTCACTCTCCACCTCACTTCCATAGTGACTCTCTTCCTGCCTTCTTTCTCACTCCCCCCTTTGTCCATCCCTCTTGACCCTCACTCTTTTCTCCCCTCTTCTGTCTCACTCTATGTTTTGTCTTTCTCCTTGCACTCTTTGCCTTCGGTGTCTCTCATCCCCTGACACCTTCCTCTCTGTGCATCTAAGAGAGCTTCCAGCCAGGTCTCTGTGTACAGATCCTCACGCCCTTTCCCCCCAGGGAGCTTCCTGCGTTTTCGCAGGTGCCGCCTCCGCACAAAGTCTGCCTGGGCTGAAAGTGCAGGCTCGGGTACTTCTGGCTGCTCCAGGGAGGGCCGCCTTCAGCCAGGGGTACTGAGCCAGGCAGGTGCTGATACAATGCCCCCACCTTGAAATTAAGACAAAGTCTAATCTGTGCACTCTGTTTTCTGACTCGTTTCTAAATCTTCGGTACTACATTATTTTAAATTATTACCAAAGAAGTCTGCTACCATGAGAAAGCTTTTTACAGAGCATCTGTGCTGGTAAGTAAATGCAGACTCTTGCAGAGCACAGGAACTCGGTTCATGTCATATCAGGAACACAATGTTACAGGGTGTTGGCTGAGAGCCACAGCTCTCTCTTTGCTTCTATTTTGCTTTTGAAACTCCTAACTCTTTCTTTTTGATATGAACAGAAATCCCCAGCTTTTTTTTGTTGTTGTTTGGTTGCATGACATACGTGCTGCTTTTTTCCGCTCCGGGTTATAGTACTGAGTGTAATTTCACTGCCCCCACTTGCTTTGCTCTCCGGTGCAGTTTGACTCTGGTTGCAGTCTGATGAACAGCTGCAGCATTGATCTGTGATGGGGACACCTGGATTTTAAGGGCAGGGTTTTCCCTTCCTATCTCTTTATCTCCTCCTTTTATTCTTCTTAACCATCATGTAGAAGTTTGCTGGAGGCAGTCACATGCTTGGGGTGACCTTCAGGAGGCCATAAATTCAGTAATTAGCAGGGCTTGATTCTTGCAGTTGATGTTGAAAGGATTGTGTGAGAATCTTTGATTCATAGCAGAGATCACGTTTGTCTCCTAAGGATCTGATCACAGCTGTTCAGGCACTGATTGTATCTCAGCGGGACCATTGTAATGCTGTATACATGGTACGGGGCTGTTCAGGCACTGATTGTATCTCAGCTGGACCATTGTAATGCTGTATACATGGTACGGGGCTGTTCAGGCACTGATTGTATCTCAGCTGGACTATTGTAATGCTGTATACATGGTACGGGGCGCCCTCATGTAACCATAAGGCTGCAGATTCCGCCCCTTACAAAAATGGCAGCAGTGGCTTCAGCTGCTCTGAATGCCCTTAGTGTGTGGCAGGGGCCTCAACCAGACCTCCCCGAATGAATAAAAATGCTGCACCCATGTGATGCAGTCAGAGGGTCAACGGGTCTCGAAGGTTAGAGGATTAGGAGTCACCCTTAATACAGGACTGAGGCTATGGATGTTTCTCCTTGCAGAAGGCACTTGAGGAGTGGGAGGGTAGATGGGGAAGATGTTTAGAAGTCTCCCTGTGCAAATTCTGAGTCCGGGCTTCCCAAGGAGGAAAGGATTTCCTTCACAAACAGAGCACTGTTGAGGATTGCCCGTTGGGGAGCATCAGAGAGAAAATGCCTGCCAGAGGAAGGTCCTAAGGAGTTGCTGACTGACCACACACAGGAGCCAGAGGTTCCATTGTGAGTGAAATTTGACAGGAAATACAAAGAGAGAGACAGCAAGAAGGACATCTGCTCCACCTAAAAAGTACTGGAAGGGCTGAGGGAGGAAAGGTACCTGCCCCTAAGAGCTGAGTATTTGGGAAGGCTGTGGAGTTCTCTGGAAAGAGAATGAATTTTCAATTTTTGTCCTGGACTTGGACTTAGTGCATTGGAGTCAGAGTGGGAATTGTTGAAGTGACTGGACTGGTGTGCAGAAGAGCCCCAGAGTGAACAAAACCCTAAGGGGCTTGAAAAGTAGATCTTCCCTGCCCCGTGCAGGAACCCAGGAGGTCATGGGGCCTTGCATTCTCGGTGACCAATCCCAGGTGCCCAAGAACTGACTGGGATAGGGGCTATATTAAGAATACATCAGCTAAGACCCTGGCTGGGGTGGGTTATGGGGAACTTGTTATCCTGTTGTTCTCCAGTTCAATATAGGCTGCAATTTAAAATGATGGCGCTAACATTTAAAGCGCTGAACAGTCTTGGGCCTGAGTATTTGCCTTCATGTTCATCTGTGATGCCCCCTCTGGTGAGGAATTGCCAAAAAGGCCAAGGGAACATAAAGTAAGTGCCCCTATTATACGGAACGAACTTCCTCCAGAGCTTTGTGGTATAGAGCAGGGGTGGCCAACTCAAGTCTTCGAGAGCCACAAACAGGTCTGATTTTATAGAGATATCCTTGGTGAATATGCATGAAATAAATGTGCATGCACTGCCTGTATTGTACACAAATATATTTTCTGCATATTCACTGGGATCTCCTGAAAAGCAAGCCTGTTTGTAGCTCTTGAGAACTGGAGTTCGCCACTCCTGGTAGAGGATTCTGTTTATTTTAGGGAAAGGATTAAAGCTTGCTTATTTCATGCAGCCTTTCGGGCGGAGTGATTGGTACTTTTGGTTAGGTGATCATGGAGGTGAGGAAGTTTAGGGTTTAGGTTCTGTTTATCTGAGGTTAGGTGCTACTGTGTTCATGACGCCATGTCCTTATGTTTACTTTATCATTTAGATTGTATATTTTATGTTGTTTTGTTCATCACTTTGGATGGTTTCATGGACGTAATCCATCCATATAAATAAATTAATAAATACTGTTTAATCTCTGTTTCAGCTCTTTCACTTTAATCAGTCATTTTGATTGCAAGAGCTGTGGCCTTCCATCTCATGCAGACTAAAGCCCTTGGAAAATCCATCAGCTTTTTGTTTCTTTTGATGCTGCCAGGCCTGGAGTTCCCATAGGAAAATACACCTTCTCTAATTGGCCAACAGATTGCATCTCTCCATGTTCCTCTCTTACAGGATTGACCTTTAGAAGGACACATCAGGGCCATCTCCTGGTACAGTGATGGTGACGTCAGTTGCCAGTCTAAGGTCAAACTCCTTAAATGAGATTTGCAAGGCTGTAACATGGGGTACAGTTCATGCATTCACCAAACACTTTTGCTCTGATGCTGCTTCTTGTCAGAATGCATGATTTGCCTTATCTGTGCTACAAGATTTTTTTTTTCTGGATAAAGCCCCCATCTCCCACCCTCTTTCAGCACTTTTCTGTTGGCTTCCAGATTTGTCTTCAGTTTCATGATTTGAGTTTCATTTTCAATGCAAACAAACAAAAACACTGGAGAAAAATGACAAAATCTGAGATTTCTCTAATGAAAATATTTATTTTTTTATCTCTGTGTAGTCCCCCTACCTGGTACATCTCTAAGAGTGGGAGGCACACTCATGCAAGAGCTTAGTCCATGACTCAGTTGTGCAAACCCTAATGTTGATCCTCCGATGAGAGGAAGGATTACCTTCAGGGCCCAAAGCATTTAGATGGTATAGCACCAAGGAGACACTGCACACAAGATTTTGGTGTTCTAAAATATAATGTCTTTACTAAACAGTTCAAACTAGAAAGCTGAAATTTGTGCAGTTTTTCTGCAGGAAAATCCTCCTACAGGCACTGAGATTTCACAAGAGGGTCCTAAACCTCGCTGGAACAGTCTTATGTTTTCCTCCTCACTCCTTTTCCTTGGGCAGATGCTGAGCTGAGATTCACACAACAGGCTAAATTCAGCAGTTCCGGTTGCTGGTAGTGCAGTTCAACCATGATCACTAAAGAGCGGTCAAAAGAACTCTGGGACAAAGTTGTAGAAAAGCGCAGAATCGGGGTTGAGTATAAAACAGTTGCAAAGTCCATGAATACCCCTCGGAGCATGGTCAAGATGATTGATTTTTTAATTTTCAGCATTAATTAACCGTTCTCTCCTTTGATCAAGGTGGTGTACAATTAAAACAATCATAGAAATGTAAAAACACACAGTACAACACAATAATCATAATCCTCTAACAAAGACCATTCTGACAAAAATATAATTGCTGGACACCTTAATGAATAGGAGAACTTCACTTAACTAAAGGACTCTCAGAATAGATGTGTTTTTAGTTATTTTTTAAATTGGTAAGCAACCGAAGGTCTTCTGGAAGAGCATTCCAGTGGAAGGTGTATGCTACCACAAAGACCATGCCTAGATCAGGCCATCCCTCCAAACTGGATGACCAAGCAAGAAACAGACTGATTAAGGGAGGCAACCAAGACACCAACAGCAATTTTGAAAGAGCTGCAGGCTTCCATGGCCAAGACTGGTCAAAGTGTGCATTTGATAACAATATCCCAAGCATGCCACACATCTGGCCTGTTTGACAGAATGGCAAGAAAAAGAGCATTACTCAAGAAAGCTCACCTTGAATCCCATTTGAAGTATGCAGAGGAACACTCAGGAGATACTGTAGCCGTGTGTCTCACGAAACTAAAATAGAACCTTTTAGCCTGAATGCAAAGTGTTGCATTTAGTGCAAACCAAACTCAGCACAGCACCCAGAGAACACCATCTCTGCTGTGAAGCATGGTGGGGTTATGGGGAAGTTTCTCTTCGGCAGGGACTGGGGCATTTATCAGAACAGAAGGGACAACAAATGGAGAAAAGTCCTTCAGGAAACCTGCTTCCCTCTGCAAGAAAGCGATACTGGCACAGGCGTTCACCTTTCAGTATGACAATGACCCACAGCTTACACTGGAATGGCAAAGGAACAAAAAGGCAAATGTCGTAGACTGGTATGGCTTGAAGGTTGCTGTCCATCACTGTTTCCCGTGTAAAGAAGAATGGTGTGCAAGGTTGGAGAAAGCCCATCCTACCAGATTTACAGCTGTAATTGCTGTCAAAGGTGCTTCCATCAAGTATTGACTTGGGGGGGGGGGGGGGGGTTGAGATTTATCCAGTTGTTGAATTTCTGTTTTGGTTTTTGGATACGTATATATGCTTTGTCCCTCAATAAAACATTTTTGGCCCTGAAAAGTGTGGAGCATGGTGTGATGATGAGTGGAAAACACCTTATTTAAATGCATGCAGGCCTGACATACACCGGCACAGGAGACGAGGACTTTCCTTATCCACGGTCTGTCCTGACCTGTTTGTGAATTTCTGCTTTTGCCAGATTTGTTTTCAGGGGACCTTTTCCTCCCTCTTCGCTCTTTGAGATCAGCCAGTCGAACTTGAGTTGTCTGGAAGTGGATGAACAGAGGGGAGGGGAGATATAGGGGCAGAAGAGAGAGGATAGGAGAGGGGGAGGTTGCGAGAAGGTAAGATGGAGAAGAATAATGGCAGGATTGGGGGAAAGGGCGCGAGGAGAGATAGTGAGTAAGAAGGTAGTTAGGAGCTAGGAGGGAAGGACCAGAAGAGCAGCATTTAGCTGTGGTGAAGGGAAATACGTTTCCCAGGCTGCTTTATTTAATGAAGGTGGTCCATCCCTGACTCAAATACTTATCTGATTTATGGGGTGCATCTTCTTTTCTCGTTCAAAGGATGAGAAGTTGGACATGGACACCTACAGCACACGACTGAAGACGGTTTCCTCCTCGCTGCGCGGCCCCAACAGCTTCCTGTCTAGTTCCCTGCTGTCGGATGTTGGCTGTAAGTATGAGATAATGACAGAAAACCCCTTCCTGGTGCTTTATTACAAGTCCTGCCCACAAACCAAGCACACTTCCTAATGTTAAAGCTGGATTGGGATTACTGTACAGGAAAGTGGGAACACGGTCTTTCAAAGCGATGTTTTGCAGCAAGGGAAACAGCTTTGTTATTGTTATTGGATGCAGTAAGCCCCACGCACAACAAGAGATCTGTCCTAAAGTAATACAAGAGCTGGGACTGGAACTCCAGAATTGAATTCTCTGCCCATGGTCTGCACCTCCTCCAATTAAGGGCGGGCTTCACAACTCACAATGCACCTCTGGTGTAAGACAACAGGACCCGACAGTGTTGGGCTGGACCTGCTTGCTGTGTAATCTGACAAGCTTGGAGGACGAGGTCTCCTCAGGAGCTGAGCACGTGTAACGCATAACTCTGCTCCATACTGCATAAAAATTCCATTAATACGAAAAGAAAATCAACCTTTATTTCAAGGCTGTGACACGTATCCCTTTTAGAAAAGCAGTAAAGCATTCAAGCTCCATTTTGCCATGAAGTTTGTTATTTCTTGAGTGTTCATAGTCGCGCAACTGTACGCCTTCCATCACTCTTGGACATGTTGACGTCTTCCATAAGATCCTGCTGCTGATGTACACAGTTCTTCTGTTTTATTAATTGATCCATTTATTCTGTATCGATGGGGTTTGGTTTTTTTTTAATAAAGTTATCTGCTCAGGCACGTTATAAATGGGGGGATACATTTTCAAAGCGATCGACATGGGTGAAACTCATTTATTTCCATGTAGAAATACATGTAGAAAAACAGGCAGTTTCCTGTTCCTTGTAAACCGGTTTGATTTGTATTTAATGCAGGAAGATCGGTATATAAAAATCAAAAATAAAAAAAATAAATAAATAGAAATTGGCTGTCTTGTCCAGCCCAATCAGTGCATGGCCTGCAGCTGACGGTCCATGTGTCCCACAAGGCACATCTGCTGAGCCATGTATTAGAGGCGGCATTCCCAGAGGCTGGAGGCAAAGGACACCTGTGAGCAGCATTTTCAAATCTTTCCATCTCCTTTTACAGCAAAAATCTACCAGCGGAAAATGTCGGTGCAAAGCAAGGGGCCACACATACTCTGCACCCGTGGCAGGTTTCCGAGCGAAGGTATGTGCATGCTTCGCTTTGAGAGCTGCCGGAGAGTGCATGGCTGTCACGTACCTGTGGCCAGGCCTGGATTTGTCACTGGGCACACTAGGCCTTTGCCTGGGGCCAGCAGACAGAGAAAACAATTCCTGCCTCCAGGTAGCAAAAAAAGCTTCTGCCACCCCTCTGATACGTCAGACCTCGCATCATGCTTGCAGCTTGTTTCCCGCGGCGCCTCCTCCCGGCCTGTTTCAGCAGCAGCCATTCCTCACACAATCTGTAACATCAGCGGCAACTCTCGCAGCAGCAAGCCCACATCTTCAGCGGGAGCGCCCTCCCTTTCAGCAGCAGTTCTTACGCGGTCACGCTCACTCACACACACACACACACACCCACACCCTCCATCAGCAACAGCAGAAAAACACGTGTCCCGCCTCCATTCGCCAGCTCTGCTGCTTTTCCCGCCATGGCTGCGAGGCTTTTCTGTTTTCTGCTGCTTTAATTGCCATTGGCCAGCTCATCTTGGAACAGTGACAAAAACTAGTTATTTAAAAAACTGCATTGAGGCCTTGCAGCCTGCCCCTTCCCCCAGGCCAAGGAACACCTCCTCCAACTCTTCGAGAGTATCAACAGGCCTCCCACCCAGACCCTGTTCTGCTGGAGTCTTGGCCACTGCCTGGATACCTCCCTAACCACCAATGTAAGTTGAAACTTTTTTATTTCACTTGCGTGAGTCAGGTGAGTTTGCATATGTGTCACCATGCATGAGAGTGTATGTGAGTATGTGACTCACTGCATATGAGTATGACCATGTGTATGTCAGTGAGCATGTGTGAGAGTGAGCGTGAGTGTGCGGGTATGTCACCATGCATGAGAGTGTATGTGAGTATGTGACTCACTGAATATAAGTATGACCATGTGTATGTCAGTGAGCATGTGTGAGAGTGAGCGTGCGTGTGTCACCATGCATGAGAGTGTATGTGAGTATGTGACTCACTGCATATGAGTATGACCATGTGTATGTCAGTGAGCATGTGTGAGAGTGAGCGTGAGTGTGCGTGTGTCACCATGCATGAGAGTGTATGTGAGTATGTGACTCACTGCATATGAGTATGAGCATGTGTATGCCAGTGAGCATGTGTGAGAGTGAGCGTGAGTGTGCGTGTATGTCACCATGCATGAAAGTGTATGTGAGTATGTGACTCACTGAATATGAGTATGACCATGTGTATGTCAGTGAGCATGTGTGAGAGTGAGCATGAGTGTGCGTGTGTGTCACCATGCATGAGAATGTACGCGAGTATGTGACTCACTGCATATGAGTATGAGCATGTGTATGCCAGTGAGCATGTGTGAGAGTGAGCGTGAGTGTGCGTGTATGTCACCATGCATGAAAGTGTATGTGAGTATGTGACTCACTGAATATGAGTATGACCATGTGTATGTCAGTGAGCATGTGTGAGAGTGAGCATGAGTGTGCGTGTGTCACCATGCATGAGAATGTACGCGAGTATGTGACTCACTGAATATGAGTATGACCATGTGTATGTCAGTGAGCATGTGTGAGAGTGAGCGTGAGTGTGCGTGTGTGTCACCATGCATGAGAATGTACGCGTGTATGTGACTCACTGAATATGAGTATGACCATGTGTATGTCAGTGAGCATGTGTGAGTGAGCGTGAGTGTGCGTGTATGTCAGCATGTGTATGCGTGGGAGTATGTGAGTGAGTAAGTATGAGTTTGCATGTGACATAGGCCCATAGCAAATACTGGTAGAAAAAGACCCAAGTGGTCCATCCAGTCTGCCTAGCAATGTTTTTTAAGGGTAGTAGTGAGGCTTTGTGAATCTCAACGTGAGCATGTGTATGCGTGTATCGGTGAGCCTGTGTGAATCTCAGCATTTGTGTTACCTCGCAGCGCCAGGCGGGGAAGGTCCTCACTGCTGATCAGCGGAGACTGCTGGCGGCAGCGCAGGCCGACGCGACTCGCTCGCAAGCTCCGCCCACCAACCAAAGTCAGAAGCCCTCCCGAGGATCGCGTTTGCGCACGAAAAACTAGTATTTAAAGAGCTGAGTCCAGCACAGCATTGCCTCAGCTACAGGCTTGCTGTGCTGGTGCTCAGTTGCGTTTCTTGCCTTTGCCTGACTTTTGACCCGGAGTGTTTGGACCTGCCTGCCTGCCTGCCTTCTGACCCGGATTGCCTATCGGACCTGTCTGCCTGCTGCCTGACTTCTGACCCGGAGTGTTTGGACCTGCCTGCCTGCCACCTGCCTTCTGACCCGGAGTGCCTACTGGACCTGCCTGCCTGCTGCCTGCCTTCTGAACCAGACTACCTGGACTTGTTTGCCTGCCGCCTGCCCTCTGACCCGGATTGTCTACTGGACTTGCCCGCCTGTGGCCTGCCCTCTGACCCGGAGTACCTACCGGACTTGTCTGCCTGCTGGCTGCCCGCGGACTGGAATTGGGACAGGACTCCGCCTTCGCGGTACTGCGGTAACGCAGTACTGGGCGACTATCCTTGCTGCAGAAACCAGGGACGACCGCGGCAAGGTAAGGCTGAGGGATATTTGGGGATCCACTATCTACAAATCGTAACAGATAGCTGAGGCCATGGATCCTGTAGACCTCTCAGCCTTGCAAGCCATTCCGGGTATGGCAACCCGTATTCAACAGCAACAGGGAGTTTTAGATCAAGTAACCGGAGCGCTAGAGAGACTGGCCGCTCAGATGGACACTCTATCTGTGGCAGCTTCTGTCAGTCCAACTCCCTCAGTATCGCCTCCGCCACCAATACGACTTCAGCCTCCACCACGTTTCAATGGAAATCCTCAGTCATGTCGGGGATTCTTGAATCAATGCCGTATGCATTTTTCACTTCAACCTGCTTCATTTCCCACAGACCGAACGAAGGTTACGTTCATCCTCTCTCTGCTGGAAGGATCTGCCCTGGCGTGGGTATCACCATTTTGGGAGCAGGAGGACCCCTTAATGGACAACCTGGAACAATTCTTGAAAAAATTTCGTTTAATATTCGACGAGCCTGGTCGCACCACGTCAGCAGCTTCCGATTTGTTGCAAATCAAGCAGGGAGACCGCTCCGTCGGAGAATATGCGGTTCAGTTTAGAACGCTTGCAGCCGAATTGAGATGGGGAAACGACAGCCTGACTGCCATTTTCAGGCAGGGACTCTCTGAAGTCATTAAAGATGAGTTAGCAGGCCGGGAAACGCCAGATTCCTTGGAAGAACTAATACAGTTAGCCATCCGAATTGATCTTAGAATTCGAGAGAGAACCCGAGAACGGACCCTTTCTAGACGATCGTATCGACTAGCACCAACTTTTCAGAGATCATTCGTCACCCCAAGAACCACTGAAACTCAGACAGCCAGTGAGGAACCGATGCAGATCGATCGCTGTCACTTAACACCTGAAGAGCGTCGGCGAAGAAGAATTAATAATCTTTGTCTGTATTGTGCGGGTTCTGGACACTTCATTAACAAATGCCCAAATAAATCGGGAAACTCCCGGACCTAGGGTTGGTAGGAGAGGCCTCCCTGGATCACAGCTTACCCTCTCCACAAATCTTAATCCCAGTTTCCATCTCTCTCCATAACGACACTATTCATCTGCAAGCTTTTTTGGATTCAGGGGTGGCCAGCAACTTCATTGAAGAACAGATCGTTCAAAAGTATCAAATTCCCATGGAGCCTTTGGCCGTTCCCCTCACCGTGTCTTCAGTCTCTGGACAACCTCTGACTAACAACAATTTTCAAATTACCAAACCTGTCAAATTAACTACTGGAGTTTTACATCAAGAAATTATCCAATTGTATGTACTTCCGGCCTCAGTCAATTAAGTGATATTGGGCCTACCTTGGTTAAGACAACATCAACCCCTAATCGATTGGGAAAATTCTCAGTTAGCTTCCTGGAGTGAAACCTGTCACCAAAATTGTATACAACCGATTTGTCCACCCAGTTCCACGATAGTGTGTTTATTAACCGTTCCGTCTGCACTACCGCAGATTTATGCAGAATTCAGTGACGTATTCAGCAAACAGCAAGCAGAAGCGTTACCTCCTCATCGTAGTTATGACTGTGGAATAGACTTGATGCTGGATAAAACTCCTCCCAGGGGCAAGGTGTATGCCTTGTCAGAACCAGAATCCGAAGCCATGAAACATTATATCCAGGAGAATCTGGACAAGGGATTCATCAGACCTTCCTCATCACCAGCAGGTGCCAGATTTTTTTTTGTTCAAAAGAAAGACGGATTGTTACGACCATGTATTGATTACAGAGGACTGAATACTATTGCAAAGAAGAATCGATACCCCATTCCACTTATCTCTGAACTTTTTGATCGACTAAAAGGAGCACAAATCTTCACCAAACTTGATCTTCGGGGAGCTTACAACCTAATCAGAATACGTGAAGGGGATGAATGGAAAACCGCCTTTAACACACGGGATGGACACTGAGTATTTGGTTTTCCCCTCGGGACTATGTAATGCCCCGGCGGTTTTCCAAAACATGATTAATGACATTTTCAGAGATCTTCTTTATTCCCATGTTATCGTATATCTTGATGACATTTTAATCTTCTCCAAAAGTGAACATCAACATCAACTTCATGTTAAACAAGTACTTCAACGTCTTCAGGGAAATAAGCTCTATGCGAAATTGGAAAAATGCTTGTTTCATCAACAACAATTACCCTTTTTGGGATATATTGTGTCTCAGAATGGTCTCCGTATGGACTCTGATAAACTTAAGGCTATACTAGACTGGCCTCAACCACTGGGGCTGAAGGCTTTACAGCGATTTTTGGGCTTCTCCAATTATTATCGCCAATTTATTCCTGGATACTCCACACTAGTCGCACCTCTTACTACTCTAACTAAGAAGGGAGCTATAAATCGCACTTGGCCTCCTGAGGCTATTCAGGCCTTCCAACGGTTAAAAGAGGAATTTGTGAAAGATCCCTGCTTACAACGCCCTGACTCAGATAAACCTTTTATTTTAGAAGTTGATGCATCAGCCCTAGGAGTTGGGGCAGTTCTTTTGCAAACGTCTGACTCAGGGAAATTAGGCACATGTGCCTTTTTTTCAAAAACATTTTCTCCTGCCGAAAAGAACTATACCATCGGGGACCGAGAACTGTTAGCTATTAAATTAGCACTGGAAGAATGGCGTCATCTATTGGAGGGGGCTAAATTCCCCATCGACATTTATACTGACCATAAGAACCTGGCCTATCTGTCCCATGCTCAGCGTCTGAACCCGCGGCAGGCCCGTTGGGCACTCTTCTTCAGCAGATTTCATTTTAAATTACATTTCCGCCCTTCAGAGAAAAATGTACGCGCCGATGCACTATCCAGGAGCTTTCTCCCTGATGACAAACCCGAGCCACTTCGACATATCATTGATCCAGCCCATATAATTGTAGCTACTACTCTGACTGTTCCAGCAGGGAAAACTGTAGTGCCCAAACGCTTACACCTTAAAGTACTACATTGGGCCCATGATTCCCTTTTTTCTGGTCACCCGGGTACACTCACTACTAAGAACCTGGTTTCTCGCCACTATTGGTGGCCACGATGGGCATCAAACGTTAAGAAATATGTGGAATCCTGCCCCACATGTGCAGTCCAGAAGACCTCTAGACAGAAACCTATGGGCCTATTACAACCTCTTCCAGTCCCCAAACAACCCTGGACTCATATAGCGACGGACTTTATCACTGATCTCCCTCTTTCGGAGGGTAACTCCGTAATTTGGGTTGTAATTGACCGATTTTCCAAAATGGCACATTTCATTCCTTTGCCCAGATTACCCTCTGCACCAGAGCTGGGGCGGCTGTTTGTACAGCATATCTTCCGAATCTATGGCTTACCAGTTAGTATCGTTTCCGACAGGGGAGTTCAGTTCACGGCACGTTTTTGGAGGGATCTCTGCAAAAAATTCAAGATAGATCTAAATTTCTCTTCTGCATACCATCCTCAGTCTAATGGACTAACAGAACGGACAAATCAAACACTCAAGACATTGCTACGCTGTTACGTTAGCCAACGCCAAGATGATTGGGCCTCCTTGTTGCCGTGGGCTGAGTTTTGCCATAATAATCATGTTCATCACGCTTCTACATCCTCACCTTTCTTTCTGGTTTTTGGAAGACATCCAAGAATTCCTCTTCCCCTTACCGCTTCCTCGTCCTGCCCAGCAGTTGAGCAAGTAGTGCAGTCCATGACTACTTTGTGGGAACAAACGCAGGACCTGCTACAAAAAGCTTCTAGTCAGATGAAAAGACAAGCAGATAAGAAGAGAAGAGTGGGGACGCCGCCCAAACCGGGGGACTTGGTGTGGTTGAGCACCCGTAACCTCAAATTGCGGATTCCCTCTTTGAAATTTGCGCCTCAGTTTATTGGGCCCTTCCCCATTGACAAACAGATCAATGTGGTGTCTTTTAAACTTCGACTACCATCCACATTGCGCATTCATGATGTATTTCATATTTCATTATTGAAACCAGTAATATTATCCTGGCCTTCTAGAAGGAGGAAGTTGAAGAACCCATCTGTTCTACCAGATAATAATCAATATGAAGTAAAAGAAATCCTTGATGTCCGACGGGTAAGGGGAGTCCTACAATATTTACTGTCATGGAAAAAGTTTGGTCCAGAGGAGAACTCCTGGGAGCCGGCCCATAACATAAATGCTCCCCATTTATTACGTGAATTCCATAAACGCTTTCCACTCAAATCTCACCCCGGAACCAGGGGAGGGAGCCTTTGTGGGGGAGGTACTGTTACCTCGCGGCGCCAGGAGGGGAAGGTCCTCACTGCTGATCAGCGGAGACTGCCGGCGGCAGCGCGGGCCGACGCAACTCGCGCGCAAGCTCCGCCCACCAACCGACATCAGACGCCCTCCCGAGGATCGTGTTTGCGCGCAAAAAACTAGTATTTAAAGAGCTGAGTCCAGCACAGCATTGCCTCAGCTACAGGCTTGCTGTGCTGGTGCTCAGTTGCGTTTCTTGCCTTTGCCTGACTTTTGACCCAGAGTGTTTGGACCTGCCTGCCTGCCTGCTGCCTGCCTTCTGACCCGGATTGCCTATCGGACCTGTCTGACTTCTGACCCGGAGTGCTTGGACCTGCCTGCCGCCTGCCTTCTGACCCGGATTGCCTACTGGACCTGCCTGCCTGCTGCCTGCCTTCTGAACTGGACTACCTGGACTTGCTTGCCTGCCGCCTGCCCTCTGACCCAGATTGTCTACTGGACGTGCTCGCCTGTGGCCTGCCCTCTGACCCGGAGTACCTACTGGACTTGTCTGCCTGCTGGCTGCCCGCGGACCGGAATTGGGACAGGACTCCACTTTCACGGTACTGCGGTAACGCAGTACTGAGCGACTATCCTCGCTGCAGAAACCAGGGACGACCGCGGCAGGGTAAGGCTGAGGGATATTTGGGGGATCCACTATCTACAAATCATAACAGTTTGCATGTGTATGCGTGTATCGGTGAGCCTGTGTGAATCTCAGCGTGAGCATGTGTATGCGTGTATCGGTGAGCCTGTGTGAATCTCAGCGTGAGCATGTGTATGCGTGTATCGGTGAGCCTGTGTGAATCTCAGCGTGAGCATGTGTATGCGTGTATCGGTGAGCCTGTGTGAATCTCAGTGTGAGCATGTGTATGCGTGTATCGGTGAGCCTGTGTGAATCTCAGCGTGAGCATGTGTATGCGTGTATCGGTGAGCCTGTGTGAATCTCAGCGTGAGCATGTGTATGCGTGTATCGGTGAGCCTGTGTGAATCTCAGCGTGAGCATGTGTATGCGTGTATCGGTGAGCCTGTGTGAATCTCAGTGTGAGCATGTGTATGCGTGTATCGGTGAGCCTGTGTGAATCTCAGCGTGAGCATGTGTATGCGTGTATCGGTGAGCCTGTGTGAATCTCAGCGTGAGCATGTGTATGCGTTGTATCGGTGAGCCTGTGTGAATCTCAGCGTGAGCATGTGTATGCGTGTATCGGTGAGCCTGTGTGAATCTCAGCGTGAGCATGTGTATGCGTGTATCGGTGAGCCTGTGTGAATCTCAGCGTGAGCATGTGTATGCGTGTATCGGTGAGCCTGTGTGAATCTCAGCGTGAGCATGTGTATGCGTGTATCGGTGAGCCTGTGTGAATCTCAGCGTGAGCATGTGTATGCGTGTATCGGTGAGCCTGTGTGAATCTCAGCGTGAGCATGTGTATGCGTGTATCGGTGAGCCTGTGTGAATCTCAGTGTGAGCATGCCTGTGTACATGATTGAAACAGCATGTGTTTGTGTGAGAGTGAGTTTGTGTATGAGTCAGTGAGAGTGTGTGTGTGTGTGTGAGAGTCAGTATGTACGAACCACTGAACCATCCTCGTGCACTTGGGAACTCGTGCATTCGGCTCATACGCATACCAGTTGAGGGCAGAGGGGAGTGAAGGGAGGTGACCTGTGCACACTGCAGGAAATGGTGAGATTTGAGTGTCCTGCTGAATGGACAATCAAGATCACGAGCGAGTGTGTCATGGAATTGCACAAAATAGGGATGCTGATTTTGCAGTCTAAGAAACAATTTGAAGATACGGTTATGATCCTGGCTAAAAGTATATTTTAGGCTCCCGTAAATTCCTGCCTTCACCATACAGGGGCCAGGCCAGAGAGAGAGAGAGTTGTACAGGGGAGAACATGACTCTATATATCTACCACTGTAAGAGGGGCACTTTCAGCTCAGGATGGGTTGGGCGGGGGCAGTGTTAGTAACTTTGGTCTGCCTAGGGCGCTACAGACGCTTGCTAAGTGAGAAAAATATAAATACTGGATTGCACAGAAATGCAGAATGATAATTTGCAAAAAATATTGCGTTATTTTGACAAATGTCAGAAGTTTTCAGAATTTAGAAAATGTGTGCAGAGTTGTTAATTTTTTTGCGCAGAATTCCCCCAGAAATAATGTTTGAGACAGAACTGTTGAATGGGGAAAATTGGCCACGGAACTACCGAGTCTATTCAGAAAGGAAGGGAGTGGTGTGTCGTTTGTTTGTTGCGTCCACTCAGCTAGCCAAAGATGGTTTTAATGACTGCAAAAATGCCTCGCTCGTTTAAATGAACATGAGAATTCACCCGAGCACAGATCTTGTGTGATGTCCTTGAAAGAGAGAGAAAATACTCTGGGAAGAATGGATTCAAAGTTTACAAGCCACTTGCTTGAAGAAGTGGCTTGTTCAAGTGTTGAGAAGAGCTGCCACAGTCATTAAGGCACTGGCTAGACATGGACTTGCTTTCCGAGGGAGACGAGATTAGCTTGGCTCCTCACAGTCAGGCCGATACAGTAAAGTGCACTCAGCTGAGCGCACTGTTTATGCGCGTTTTGGACACTCGTCTACAACACCTAATACAATAAGGGGTTTAGTTTGGTGATATTAAGTCGGAGGAACCAAAAGGTTAAAAAAAAATGTTTTTTAAAGTGTGCCCGCAGGTCAGGTTAGGAAAAACCCCGCTGACAGCCACCTCTCCTGGGCTTCTGCTGCTCAAGAGGCGCTGGGGGAGCGCTATCGTCCCTTGTGCCTCCTTTTTAGTGCGACCTCTCATTTAAATACGGTAGTGCGTGCCCAGGAGCGGCGGCTGGGCACGCGTTAGGAAAGCGGGCGCTGTTTTCCTGCGACCTTACTGTATCGGCCCGAGCAGCAGCTGTATGATGGCACGCGGACTGCTTGCTCAATTTGATCCATTCCTGGATGAACACATTTCAAGGTATGGCAATACACATCTTATTTCTCCAAACTCACCTGTGAACAGCTTATCCAGGTAATGGCTGACCAAAGTTGTAAGTGAGATTGTCTAAGAGGCAAATACTGCAAAGTACTTCTCCATTAGTGTTGATTTAACACCTGATATTTCCCAAGTCGATCAGCTTGCATTCACACTTAGGTTAAAGAGGATGGCGCTTTCTGGGCTTCGTTCATCGGAACAAGTTTCTGAAGCTGTGCTAAGCACTCCTAAGTCGCATGAATCGGACATCATTAACTGCCAAGGGGCAGTCTTATGATAATGCCAGCATCGTGTCTGTTGTCTACAGTGAACCACAAGCAAGGATCAAAAATGTGAATCCGCATGCTGCATATGTGCCATGCCCTGCGCACTCACTGGACATGTGCTGCAGAGTCCTGCAACGAAGCATCTTCTGTCTTTGGCCTGCTCCAGCATCTGTATGAGGACTTCACGGCACCCAGCCACCCACTGGGAAAACTTGTTATTGTTGAATGATGTAGTAGCAGTCAAGAGACTTTCAGCCCGTGAAGAAGCCTGCCGAAGTCTGAATCAAGACTGGGACCAAATAATTCAGGCACTGAAAACCATTGAATCAGATATTAAAGAGAAAGCATCCGTAGGTAGTGAAGCAACAAGTCTACTATGCCAGCTTGAACGACTGGAGACAGCAATCATGGTGAAGGTGTGGGCTACACTTCTGCAGAGGTTCAATGCAACCAGCAAAAAATGACAAAGCATTGATACTGATGTTGGCACTGTATGGAACTGTATGGGTCACCGATTGAATTTTTGGAAGACGCCTGTGAGGAATTTTACAGCTATGAGGCGACTGCTATACGTAAATCCAGCCTCACCGATTATGAGGTGATACAGAAGAAAAGACACAAGCTTCGGTGTGATGAAGAACCATGGGAGGGTGAAGCAGAACTTTATTGGACAAAATAACTTTAGAGTGAACACCTTCCTGGTGATACTCAACACCCTAAGGTCTGAGCTAGGGAAGATTTGCATTCCTCAGGGACATTGCACAAGTCAGTCGTGGTTGATCATGCTCAAAAATTATGCAAGTGTTACAAAGATGGCATAGAGGAGTATTTTGATGAGGAGTGCCTCCACTTCCAAGGTTACCAGAAGACAACCGGTGAAGATGGGAGCTCATTGCAACAAAGGCCGTGCAAAGGAACTTCCCAGGGTGTAGCCCGATGTAGGCATTGCCGTTGGAATGGTCCTCTCTTCTCAGCACTTAAGCACATAAAGACATAGCTGAGGTCTACAACGCCAGACGACCGCCTGAACGCCCCAGCTGTGCCTGCTATTGAATCTGATTTGGC
Organism: Rhinatrema bivittatum; assembly: GCF_901001135.1. Classification (NCBI taxonomy): domain Eukaryota; kingdom Metazoa; phylum Chordata; class Amphibia; order Gymnophiona; family Rhinatrematidae; genus Rhinatrema; species Rhinatrema bivittatum. The sequence goes on along the minus strand of NC_042618.1, from coordinate 5,579,178 downwards.
AAATTCTTTATCGTATGATGATATCATTAACAGCTTCTCTGAGCAGAAAGCACGACACAAGCAACTTAAGTCATGGGCTGCCAGTGGGCTAAATTAATTTGTATGGGGATTTTTATATCTGTGCTTCCTGTGCCATGGGGCTGTCAGCCTCAGCACGCTCCTCCTCCCTGAGCTCACGCTCTGCCCCAGAGCTCTTTCTTGCTGCTCCAGCCCCTTCCTCCTGTCCCCCTGGCACTGAGAAGTCTGGAGGGGAGGGGTGGGAGCTGTAATGGATGTCAGAGAAGAGTTTCCTGCTCCATCCCCTACCCACCTGTTGCCCAGAGTGCAGGGCTCTTCTCTCCTGGGCTCTGCCTGCTTGGAGAGACGCCGCCCCAGACCCTAGACGTGTGAGCCACAGGGACCTGGGACTCAGCTGAGAGCAGAAAAGGGAGTCAACCTGAGCTCCAGGCGGGCCACAGTGATCTGTGGGAAAGCACGGGAAGGCTAGGGAGTGAGCGCTAAAAGGGGGTGAGTGCTTGAGGAAGGGAGGTGCAAAAGGTGATGAATGTTGGAGGAGGTGAGGAGGGGATGTGAATGGCACTGCTGCTCCTACCGCCCCCCCCCCCCCCCCCCCGGGATGGGGAGAAATTTAGGAGCAGAAACTGGGCTATGTCAGGAGAGGGGGAGGGAACGAAAGAGGGAGATAGGACAGGGTAAGAGCGAGGAGGGGGCAGAAAGAGTACAAGGACTGAGGAAAGAGCAGAAAGATTGAAGGAAGAGAAAGTATTCAAATATCTCCTCTGAAGGAAAGAAACAGAGAAAAAAGACAGCAGAGAGAAGGAAAAGCAAAACTAGGAAGCCATAGAACAGCGTTGGAGAAAAGAAGAGACTGAGCCAGCGTCTCACGCCAGAGACACCAAAGGTTGGAAACGTCCTGCTGTATAGAGAATATTAATAGTGCATCAGTATGAAACTCCCTGGGACGTGTCTCCCACATGGGAATAGTTTGACTTTTTCTGCCAGCACGTAATTAATTCTCTTGTATGTAGGACATACCCACCAACACAGAGGCGTTTGTATTGTGCTCAGAAATATTTTGTGCTAACAGAGCTTGAGGAATGTGCTTGAGAGGAGATTGGTATCATTTTCCATGCGGACAGTCCACTGGACTCCCCCGCCTCCGTCATTGACTACGAGCACTACAGGGAGCAGGCGTGCCAGGTTCACCTGCTGGAGCTCTGCTGGAGGGGTGAACATCACTCCTTACCTGTGTGCGCAGCCTCTGCCAGATTCATCCGATGTTTGAATGTGTGGGGGCCGTGCAGTCACCTGGATCCGCATCTTCCGTTGTCAGATTGAAGCTGGCAGAATGAGGCACACACCCCAGTGAAAATCGTGCAAACTTTGGCTTGGTGTCCCACAAGGACTGAGCAAACTCATCCACCCCAGCCTCCCCCCTCACCCCCCTCCCTCCCCTCACCTGTTCCTATATCCCCCCCAGCCCACCTCTCACTCCTGCGCTACCCATTACCGTCCTCCGCTGTATTATCAATTTTAAAACATTTAACCTGCGCCAAAAACCTTAAATCAAGCTCCCTTTTAGTACCTGCTATAACCATAACTGTTGTAAATAAGCTAATATTTTACATTTTTGTGTTTTTAAATGTTCAAATAAGTTTTCATTATATCCCATAACTGTTGTAAGTAAGCATCCATTTTTCTCCCCTATATAATCTTTTACCCCCGCCTTAACCGCTGTAATTAAACAACAATGTATAACCCCGTTAAGCAACCTCTCTTGTAAATACTGCTACGTTCCTTTTACCTGCTCAGCTGCTCTCTTTCCTCCTTACCTTCCTCCCTCTCTCTCCCCCCCCCCCCTTTTTTCGCTCCTGCTCCATCCCCCACTCCCTGTTTTTTGTAATTTCCTCCTTTCTCAAGTTTATTGTAAACCGGTGTGATGTGCTTGCACGAACACCGGTATATTAAAAGCTGTTAAATAAATAAACTTGAAAGTGTGCCATGAAATTAAAAAAAAAAAAAAAAAAAAGGATAGAGAAGCACCATCACTTTATTTCTATTTTGAGTTGGTCAGTGTTAATTTCATTGGGGACGGGGCGACACCACCAGCAGTGCCCAGGGGTGACCAGAACCTAAACTCATCCCTTGTCCCAGTGCGGACACCTTGAAAACGGGCCCCTCAATGTATGCGTGGCTGCTGGTTTATGAGATGCCATGTGGATGTAGGAGGTGTGCATATACTGTATCTGTACGGCAAAACAGACCACTCAAAGCCGCAGAGGAAAAGCAAAGAGTGACTCTGCTTTGCAGAGCAGTTTGTGGTGTACAGCATAGGCCACCCTCACTTTGTGAATTTTCCCAGTCTGCTCTTAATCCATCCCGAATGCTTTGCGTGAGCTTCATGGGCGGATTTTGGTCCACATTAATCTGTCTTTTGCGCTTTATCATTTCAAGATTTCTGTTTGGAACGCTTCCCAGAACTTGGCTTTGCTTTGCTTCAGAGGAGGTTGACACACTTGGTGGGCCAAAACGCTGCCTGGCTTCTCAGCCAGCCTGTCCTGAGCTTCTTTAGAGCGAGAGCTGCTAGTTTGTCACTTGGGCCGCAGACAGTAGTGAGCGGAGTGCCACTGATGAGGAGTTAAAGCAGTATTGCAAAAGTGCACACAGCCAGCGTTGATGCACGCCTCACAGAGCTGAAAAGATGACAATCGAGTTAATAGTTTTTGACATTGTTCAAACTGCTCTCATGTGATTTCCCCTGTACTCGTGGGAGCAGCCTTCTTCAATATGTATTACAAATGGATTCAGGCAGACACGATCTGATTGGCCTTGTTAGGCTATGATGTCATCAGTGATCTCATAGGCGGCATGGACCAATCCAAAACCATTCCGTGTGCCCTGATTTCTGTTCTGACTGTAGATGAGGAATTTCAGGCCACCTGCTTAGAATTTCAGTTATGAACAGCTTGAAAGTAAAGTTTTTTTTATTGCTACAGGGGTATTCTCCATGCAGACTGTTGAACTGTCCCACTGTGCATGGATGGGTACCTCCTGTATGCATGCAGAGCAGTCACACGTGGACAGGTTATAAGATACGTGATGCTGCTCTTCTTGCAAGGCATCCTTATTCTGATTTATATTCTGCTTTTCAAAGTGGATTACATTTAGGTACTGTAGGTATTGCCCTATCCCCAGAGGCCTCAGAATCTGAAATTTGTAGCTGAGGTCACAAGGAGCAGCAGTGGGATTTGAATTCTGGATTCGCTGGTTTGTAGCCTGCTGCTCTAATCACTAGGCTACTCCTCCGCTCCTAGGGCTAGTTTGTGTCATTTTCTATCGGGGACACCTTTGCACTGAGATTTTTAAAACCCGTGTTACTGTAAAGATAGCAGCAGGCTCATTTTAGTGGCCCGAAAGGAGAAGTGAGCATATTATACAGACAGAGACATGGTTTATACTACCAGTGAGCGCCCTGGCAGAACTTCTCATATCCAGTATGAAAATAAATCAGCTAACATGTTCCGTTTAATTGCATAATTATGTTGTTCTTCCTGTCCATAGTGTAGACTTCTGTCTGGTAATTCTCCTTGAAGTTTCATTCATTAGAGCTGACCCTGAAGTATCTTGAGATTAATCAAGCCTTAATTTTGACCACCCCGATGGATTAGTGGTGAATTAGTGGTGTGGCATCTCTTGGCTGGAAAGGCTCAAGATTCGCTTTAGACCCCAGAAGGAAGTGAAAGTGCCAGTCACTACAGGAACTGGCAGAGCAGAGGTGAAGGATCAACCTTTCCCTGCACTCTCCAGCCAGCAAGGAAATCAAGGTTGCACTGAGTTAACTGTCTGGGCAGGAGGCTTAGAGTGAGCGATAAAGAACAAAAGACAAAAGAATGTGAATTTAACCAAGAAAGAAAATATGACATGAACAAAATGAAAGGAGCATGTTATAACTTAGTAAATGATGGCTTATTTCTCTAGATGTATGTTGTTTGACCTCATCAAGTCAAGTGTAATTGTCGATGTATATTATGTACGTCATGTTGTAAACCCTTGTGATCTTTATTTGGAACGATGGTATATAAAACGGCTAAATAGAAATACATAAAAAATAAATGGGCACATTAAGAAACGTGGCAACCATGATTTGAAAGCAGTCATTACATTTGGTTTGCATTCACAAATACCTTATTCTATAGTAAAATAAAAACCGAAAGGGAAAATCTAGCCAAAGGAATTTGGTTGCTTTGCTGAGCAGTAGAGGAGTAGCCTAGTGGATAGAGCAGCAGGATACAACCCACAAAAACCAGTGTTCAAATCCTGCTGGCATTCCTTGTGATCTTGGGCAAGTCACTTTACCATCCGTTGCCTCAGGGAAAAACTTAGGAGTGGATTCATCATTCATCGCTGAATGATAAATCAAGCGAAAAAGGGGGGGGGCCTGCGAAAGCTCACAGCCTTCACATCACTGTGGTGTCTTCTCTGCCGGCTTTCACACCAAATAGCGCCACCATGAAAGGTGGTGCTATTCGGTGCACTACTGGCGATGATAATGTTACTAACCTTATCGCCTCCAGCGAAGACACCGCCGAGTCCGCCATCCCAATTCAAATTTGCCTGCAAAAAGGGCCTTTTTGCGTGTGACGGAGGCTTATCGCACGCGATACAGCCATATTGCATGCGATAAGCCGTTAGAAAATATCCCAGTTAGATTGTAAGCCCTGTGGGGATTGGGAAATACCTATAGTATCTGAATGTAATCTGCTTTGACATGCCAAAAAGTGGAATATAAAAATCTAAATAAATAAATAAATAAGCAACTAGAGCGGTTGAATATTGAGGTGCAGTAGATAGATGTGTCCAATCGGGATTTCAGTAAAGTCTTTGACACTAGCCAGTCTGAGCATCAGAACAGAAATTATAAACTAGCGGGCCAATACAGTAAAAAACGCGGGAGAGCAGGCGAGCGCCCAGGCCACTCTCCTGTGCGCGCGATTCAGTAAATAAATTTATTTAAATTAGGCGTCCCTAGCGCCTCTTTTCGGACAGGAGCGGCGGCTGTCAGCGGTTTTGACAGCCGAAGCTCAATTTTGCCGGCGTCGGTTCTCGAGCCCGCTGACAGCCACGGATTCGGAAACCGGACGCCGACAAAATTGAGCGTCCGGTTTTTGAGCCGCGGGGCTATTTCAAATTTTTTTTTTTTACTTTTTTAAACTTTTGGGATCTCCGACTTAATATCGCCATGATATTAAGTCGGAGGGTGCACAGAAAAGCAGTTTTTACTGCTTTTCTATGCACTTCCCCAGCGCCGGCAGAAATTAGCGCCTACCTTTGGGTAGGCACTAATTTCTGAAAGTAAAATGTGCGGCTTGGCTGCACGTTTTACTTACTGAATCACACAGGAATACCTAATAGGGCCATCAACATGCATTTGCATATTGCGGGCGCTATTAGGTTCGGGGGTGGTTGGACGTGTGTTTTGGACGCGCTATTATCCCTTACTGAATAAGGGGTAAAGCGAGCGCTTCCAAAACACGCATCCAAATGCCAGCTAACAGTGCGCTCCGTTGGAAGAGGCATTGAGAAAGAGTTAGAAGGGAAAAC